>NW_022111365.1:6260359-6289561 GCF_000313985.2 Echinops telfairi | reverse complement strand
AAACAGGCTGTTGCCTTATAGGTCACAGAGGCTAATGACTCCCAGGATTTTTAGCAACATGTCAGGCTGCAGACTCAAGTCTAAAGAACAGAAAATCAGATTATGACAAGTCATATACAGGATTTACCAGAGCATCTATATATATTGGAAGCAGGCCATACCTTCAAGGAAATGCCATTTTTCATTATTTTTTTCCTTTTTAGATATTGGTTCCCTTTTATTGAGGAATACAATGAAAATAACACTGTACACAGCATGATTACAAAGTAATGTATTGACTGCAGGACACATCTATTGGAGTCAAAAGAAAGTGTCTTTTTGTCTTTTGAAAAAGAAATGTAAGCCCCTCTACCTAAATCTAATATGTATCAATTCTGTGATATACCAGAACTAATATGTTATATTAGGTTTAGGTGGTGATGGTGGGGTTGTTACAACTCTACATTCAACAGTTTAAACCAGTCATTAACTCCCACCATCATACAAGATGTTAAAATTGTTATTTGCTGAATTCACTCTTTGGCGAACATTCATGCAAGACACAAATATCTTCACTTTTTTTTCCTTGCCCATTTAGAGAGATCTATCCACATATCTCTTCCCCATACCTCCTTGTCACCAACTGTCCAACAATATTCCTTCCAAGTCCCTGACCCTCCAGCCAAACCATTGGCCACAAACCCATGAGTCGGTATACAATTGCACACCTGGTTATTTCTCTTTCCAAGCAAAATGAACACTCAGGTGCACTGTTCAAAATTCTGCCCAACGGGAAGATTTCTCTCACCACATTACCCTTCAGCAATGTTCCAAAAGTAGCCCCCAGTGCTGCTTCTGTCCATTTTCCAGTGGTGCCTGCATCTTGTACAGAACTTTCTGTAAACCAGGTACTGGTTTTTGCTTTCTCTCCATGTGAACTCTCCCTGGGGACATAGGTGCAGACAGGAGGAGGAAAGGTAATGTGCTAGGTGTAGAAACCACCTGTTTCTTGGCCAACTCCTCATTCAACTAACTTATGTTTCCATTCAGGTCCTGCTCGAGTCTGATCTTGTATACAACACCTCCATTTAATACTGCGCACATCTAACTTTATGACCTTGTAGGTCAGTAAATACCAAGTTCATGAGGGGCAACACAGGTCACAGTGACTTGGTGGCCAATGATTAGGTCGTCAGTCTTTACTAGGGCCCAGGACCAAGCCAAAAGGAAAGTAGTTATCTACATACGATGGCAGGGATTTGCTCCAAAATCCTAACTGTCTGGGCTGTGATTCACTAATAGGGGCTTGCTAAAGGTTCAAACATCACCTCTGTCGACCACCAACACATTAAGCACCATTGCATCAGCTAGATCATATGGCACAAGTGGCAGAGAGGTTTGCCTGAACTTATTCCAGGCTCCCTCTTATTCTGAGTGCAACTCAAAACCAACAGCTTTAAAAACCGAAACAGCAAAAAAATCTAACTGGGAATTATGTGAGGGTTCACATTTCAGATCATTATTTTTTGTACTTAACAATTTAAACGTATCAAACCTCCCAATAGCTTTCCCTGTCCCTCTGCTTCCCCCGCCCCTTCTCCTTCTTGTAGAATATCTTCATTTTCACTAAAGTTAAGGCCTATTTACCCTCTAGCCTATTGCTTCCCCTTTCCTCCATTTCCCTCCCACTCTGGTAACCGTCAAATGGCCTTTCTTTTAGTATAAAAACGTTTCATTTTTCTTCTCTGTCAGTGTCGTCTACAATATTTGTCCTTCTGTGTATGGCTGACTAGCAGCACGCAGCAAAATGTCTTCCAGATTCACTCATGCCAGGAGGTGCTTCCCCGTTTCCAGATTATTCTTTAGGAGTGCATAGTATTCCATTATGTGTGTGCACATACTGTATCCCTCCTTACATGGATGGCTATGTATGTTGCTTCCATGGTCTAACGACTTGGAACGTGAAGAACATGTGATGAGCGAGCATGGGTGTCCAGATGTTTGTCTGTGCTAGGGCTCTTATTTCTTTAGGGCACGTTCTAAGTAAAACGACTGCTGGGTCACATGGCATTTCTAGTCGCGTTTGTTTAAGGAAGTGCTGCGCTGCTTTCCAGAGTCATAAGCTCAACGTTCTTTAAGTCGCTTGATAAATAGACCAGAGTAGCCCTCCCACATTAGGGCATTGTTGCCTCCAAAATCCAAAGAGAGTCACTAGGCTTGTACCTCACTTTTAGTTGTACAACAGGCCAGATGCAAGAACTTATCTTTCACTTTCATAGGAACATCTTAACCCTTAATACCTTAGGGCTCCACACCACCCTAGGAATTTCACTGAGATAGAAATGTGCCGGAATGTTCGTTGAGTTATTTTCCCACTCTCTAGCATGCAGATGTCTTACCAATAAGTCTAGAGTCATTGATACCTATTGATCCAATAAGTCTAGAGTCATTGATTCTTCCTCACAGGTCAAATCAGTCAGTCAAATGTTATCAATAGAATAGACCAGTGTGATGATGTGGTGGAAAGAAAAGGCAATCAAGGTTCCTACAGACTACACCATGACATAGTGTTGCAGGATGTATGTACTGCTGAGGAAGGATAGTCAAGGGGTACTGCTGACGTTGCCAACGAATAGCAAAGTGCTGCCAGCAATCCTGTAAAACTGGAATTGAGGACAAGGCATTGGCCTGGTGAATAGCTGCCTCCCAGTTAGTACCAGGAGATGCATCCATTTGCCCAAACAGCAAAACCAAATGTGGGGCAGCCGCTGCCACTGGAGTTGCCACCTTATTATGATAATCCACCGTCATTGTCCAAGATCGATCCTTCCAATTTCTAACAGCTCAAATAGAGTTAAATGGGGATATGCTGGGAAGCACCACTCCTGCATCCTTCATGTCTTTGAGCGTGACAGTAATCCCTCAATCCCTCCAGGAATGGGGAGTATTACGTTTGGTTTGCTATTTTTCTTAGGTAGGGACTACTCTTTTTTCGTTTGTTGGTTTGAAACAAATGTGTGAGTCCAGTTATCGTCACTCCCACCAGTGTTTAGACCTGATGGGGAAGGAGCCTGGAGGGTTTAGACCCTTCTCTCCCTCTTTCTTTTACCAAATTTTAACTGTATTTTTGCTTTGCTTTGGCTTTTTCCTTTTTCTTGGTGGAATGTGATCCTCGGGGGGAAGCAGTCTGTAGTTGCACAGCCCACCTCATCACATTCCATCAGTAACATTCCCTTTGAGCCCTTGGACATGGCCGCTTCCCCCTCCCCCTCCCTCCCTCCCTGCTGCCATGGATTCCTGTCTCTTTGCTCCCTGCCTGCCCCATACCACACTCACTGGACCCTGGCCTCGTAGTCTTTAAAGTCTTAGCCTTTGGTATAAAAACCACGTTTCTTTTTTTTAAATGAGCTTTCTTAACTTTGTTAAGCACCCTCTTCTCAAATTTTGTTCATGTCTTAAAGAGCTTGGTAGACTCCATGGTGTTTTTAAAGAATGTATAGTATTCCACCGTGTGAATGTACCAGCATTTGTTTAACCATTTCCCTATCGTCAGAGTTTTTCATTGTTTTCTTCTTTGTCCTATTATAAAAATTGCTACAGTAAATACATGTGTGCATGTGTCTGTTCATGTTTTATTTTTTATTTCTTTAGGGTATACCAAGTCGAGCAATTATAACAGGATCGTGTGTTTAAGGCAGTGCCATACTGACTTTCATAGTACTTGTATCAGCCTGCCAGTGATGTGTGACCATTCCAATCTTGTCACATTCTCTACAGTATTTATTGTTTCTGTTTCTTTAAATGTTGCAATGAGTCCCGGTGTGAGATGGTATCTTGGCTTGATCTGTATTTCTCTTATTGCTAATGAACACGGACATTTTTTCAAATGGCTGTTGGCCCCCTGGATGTCATCATTAGTAAATTGTCTAGTCATGTCTTGTGCCCATAGTCTGGTTGGGTTATTTGTATTTTTATTATTAAGGTGGTGTAGTTTTCTATAGATTTTTTTTTTAATTATCCCTTAATTTGTTACATCATTGCTATTTTTTTCCCTATCTGGGGACTCTCTTTTAACTCTTTTGATGCCAATTGACCTCTGCCCCACTGTAGTTGGTAACCTAATCCATTTAGAACAGTTGACCCTTCAGATCTGTTTTTAGATAAATTAGCAATGGTAGCAGTCTTCCAAAGGATGCTGTGAATCCCTTCACAAATTAATTTCTCACTTTTGTGAAATGCATATCCTCCAAACAATAAGTGGGCCCATATGTCTAACGGGATAAGTTCACTCTAAAGTCTTTGAATAGCTTCATCTATTGTATACCAAGGGAAGTCTGGTACATCAACTTAATGCATCAGTGAACCAACCAAATATAATCTTGGTCTCTTTCCTAACCTCTCAAGCAGAAATATTGAATCGAGAATCTATGCTCAGTGGGCCAATATCAATAAACTGAGACTGTGTAATTTTGTTTCATGTTTCTTCCACCATTATCCCATACCCTCAATAGCCATTTCCATATAGTCACCAGGTTTCTGTTTGTACATATTAGAAAAATCAAAAAGTACTTTTGTAGTGTAGCATACATCTTCCTGGGTCATAAATTTTACCCCATCTTTGGGGGCTCACTTGGGACTTCAATCTAGTTACAGGTCTAGAAGCAATGATGGCTGATGGGAGTGTTTCCTGGGTATGTTCAGCCATGTCTTGTAAAGGCACCTGCTTCAGGTAATGACCAAGATGACTCTTTGATCACCACCCCAGGAAATATCTCAGACAATGACTTATCAGACACAGCTGGTTTGATCTCCTCAGAAGGAGGAAAAAGTATGCTTTTGTTGGCAGGAGCGATTTAACAAAATGTAGGTGCTGACTATTCTCAGCATCCTGATTATTTGCCCCATATCTTCATCCCAAGTTCCAAGATCACATTGCTTCCCAATCAATTGCCTTCCGAAGTGAAATAGTTTAGATACCATTCAAAATTATTAATTCAATTCACATTGTAATCCAATCACTCTTTTTGTTTTGTTTTCAAACCATTTTATTAGGACCGAATCCAGACATCATACCATTTCATAGTTCAATCATATCAAGCAGTGCTATGCAATTGCTACTACAATCAGTTTCAAAACATTTTCTTCCTTCTTCTATTCCTTAATATCAACTCCTCATTACCCTCCAACCTCTCCTGTCATCCCCACCATGACCCTTATTCTAGTTATTGTGTCTATAGATTCATAGATCCTGGGTTTCATCTACTGAAAAACATAGGAGTTAAGAAAGCTACCAGCGATGACAAAATACAACAGAGATAAACTTCTGTATGAAAACAAATAAAATACAGCAAATATTAAAAACCAGATCAAGCACAAAGTGCATAAAAAGGGAGATCAGGTGACAAGGGTAGCCAACCAACCCATGGACAAGGGAACACAAGAGATCTAAAGTCGATGGCGAGAAGGATGTAGAATGCCTGGTGGGGTTTGATCAAGTGCAATGTAGCCGAGAGGAATTACTGAGAGTTGAATGAACGTCAAACATGATAGTGGGACAGGAGGAAAGTAAAACGAAACAAATGAAAGAACTAAGATGCAAAGGCATTTATAAAGTTATAAATATAAGCATGTGTTTATATAAATATATTAATATATAACGATAGGGATATAGGTCTATGTACATATATTTATGTGTTAAGTATCAAAGTAGCAGACAGACATTGGGCCTCTACTCAAGCCCTCCCTCAATGCAAGAACACTTTGTTCTAATAACCTGGCATTCTGTGATGCTTGCCTTCCTGGCACGATCACTGAAGTCAAAATCGGTGCACAAGCAAATATGGAGAAGAAAGCTGATGGTGACCACCTATTAGAAGATACAATGTCTGGAGTCTTAAAGGCTTGAAGCTAAATACTCAGTCATCTAGCAGGGAAGCAGCAATGCCCACATGGAAGAAGCATACCAGCATGTGTGATCACGAGGTGTCGATGGGATCAGGTATCAGGCATAAGAAGACCCAAAACAAACAATCATATCGATGTGAACAAGGGGTGGGGGGGCAGGTTTGGGTAGAGAACCAGAACCCATCTGTAGAGAGTTGCACATCCCCTCACAGAAGGGTCCCAAGGAAGGAATGAGTCAGCCAGGGTGGAGTACAGCACTGATGAAACACACAACATTTCTCTAGTTCTTTAATGTTTCCTTGGCCCAACTTTTATGACCCCAGTTCTACCTTACAAATTTGGCTAGACTGGAGCATGTACACCGGTACAGATAAGAGCTCTGGACACACGGAATCCAGGACAGATAAACCCCTCAGGAACAATAATGGGAGTAGCAAGACCATGAGAGTAAGGGGAAGGTGGGGGGAGAAGGGGGAGAAAACCGGTCACAATGATCGAAGTATACCCACCCCCCCACACCCCCCTCAGGGGATGACCAACAGAAACGTGGGTGAAGGGAGCAGCAGACAGTGTAAGATATGAAAATAATAATTTATCAAGGATTCATGAGGATGGGAGTGTGGGGGTGGGAAAAAAGGGGCTAATACCAAGAGTTCAAGTAGAAAAAAATTTTTTGGAAAATGATGATGGAAACATATGTACAAATGTGCTTGATACAATTGATGTATGGATTGTTATAAGAGCTGTAAGAGCCCCCCAATAAATGATTTATATATAGTGGAGGCAGAATCATCAGCACCATTCAGATTAGTCAGACTAGAGAACCAATTTAGAAAATGAATCCTTATGATTTTGTTTGTTTCTTTAGAACAACTCTAACAACTCTGAATGTCTGAAGCATGCATGTATGTGTGTTTATCTCAAGGAAGCAGCTCTTAGAATTGTAAAGACTTGTAGTTTTTGTGTTCATAAAGGTAGTTGTCATGCAGGAGGTTTCTCCTGACTCACAGAGCTTCAGGGGCTGATAGGCTGCTGGCTATGGAGGTGACCAAGTACAAGGTCAGCAGATAAGATGGCAGAGTGCTGACTCACAGGCTATAGAGTTTAACAACTCCTAGGTTGGTAGGCAATATGGTAAACTGTTGGCACAAGTCCAAATAACCAGAAGTCAGATGATGATGAGCCATATGCAGGATCAAGATCTAGCAAATAGCAAGAAGTTTTGCCAGAATGTCCATTGATATTGGAAGCAGGCTACACCCCTTTGAAAACTCTTTCCATTTCAGATTGGCTAGCCATAGTTGATTTCATCATGGAGGTGATTACATTATATGAGATCTCATAGTTGCAAAACTTCGGAGACTCATGGACTACCTACGCTAACATGCAACCTTAACCATTACAAGTGGGAACGCAGCACTTGCTCCATAGGAGTAACACCACTGACTGCAGGGTGAGAAGTAGGGTCAGGAGGTACTGCTAATAGCAGATGTACTGCTGACTGCAGATCCTAGTCCATGGGATCATGCAACACCTGTGGAGGTAGGCACTGATGATGGTAGAGGCAGTTGGCGCTTACTCCACAGAATAAAAACAAACAAATACATAAATAAATGGTAAGTGGAAGAAGGAGGTGGGGAAAAATGAATAAAAAAATCAAGGAAGGAAAGAGTAGAAGATAGCTATTTCAGAGTTATATGTGTATATACATATAGAGAAATGTATATAAAGAAATGGCTCAAACAATTATAGAAGTGGGTAAAATCCACATCCAATCTAAGCTGAAGGCTTCTCCCGCTTCTTCCTGTTAGCTGCAGGAGCTGCTAAACCAGGAAGCAGGAAGATAAAGCAGAAAGACCACAGGCTGGTAGACACAGATTTGAGAGAATCCAAGATCAGTAGTCCACTGATGGCTCTTGGGATTGGCAGGCAATATGGCAAGGAGTCAATAAACTAAATGCAGGATCCAGAGCCAGCAGGAGTAACAAGCTTTCCCAGTGAGTCTGCTTAGAAAGGAGCAGACCATACCCTCAGGAGTTTTCCTCCCAATTGCATCAAGGCTGTGACTTGATTAAAGGGACTGCAGGCCACCACCACTACTGACCGCTCACGGAGCTGATTATATGCTGTTCTATCCCCACATGTACTTAATGACATTGCGTCTAGATCACATCTTGGGACATTACTGCCAAAGTACTAAGAACCCTGATCCAGCCAAGTTGACAGAAAACCTATCACACTAAGCCAATATGTATCCCTAACCTTCCTGACTACCCAGAATGCTTATTACTATACCATTTTGATATTCTTTCACAGATTGCTCGCTTATTCTTCCCTCATTGTGTGCCATGTGTAATTCCACCACTACCTCCACTGGGATGATGAACTATTTAGGAATTTTTATTGTTGTTGTTCACTTCCCCCTTGAACCATGACAGTCTTCTATATCTCAGCAAATGACAGATCCATGCTTCCAGTTGTTCACGTCAGATCTCTTAGGGCCATTCTCTTTTTCTCTCATATGCCATATGCATATCTTAGGACCCTGGTCAGATACAACTTTCCATCACTTCCAATGCCCCCACTTTAGTCCAAGTCACCATTAGCCCTTGTGTGTATTATTATAATAATATCCTAACTGGTCTCCTTGTTTCAGCCCCTCTCCCCGCCTTTTTTTTAATTAATCATTTTATTGGGAGGCTCTTACAAACCTTAGAGCCCTTTTGCCTTTTTAGTCAGTTCTCAACCCAACAGCCGGAGTCTCCATTTAAAATATCAATCACATTATTTATTTTGTGCCTTTGCTCAAAGCCCTCTGTTATGGATTGAATTGTGTGTCCCACCAAAATAAATATTGTAAATCCTAACATCTATGCCAATGATGATAATCTCATTGGGGAATAAATCATCTTTGTTATATTAATGAGGTAGGATTAGTGCAAGGTGTATCTTGGGTCAGTCTCTTAACAACTATAAAAGGCGCAGCTTAAGGAAGTGGAGGGGAGAGACGAGAGTTACTAAGCCAGATGAAGATTGCCAGGAGCAGAAACTCGGAAGAGAGAACTTTCCTTCAGCGCCAACAGAGAGAAAGCCTCCGCTAGAGCTGACCCCCTGAATTCCGGCTGCTGGCCTCTTAAACTATGGCCGTTCTGATGTCAGGTGAATCTTGGCTGAAAGCAGAGGATTCCAGAAAGATGTTTATCCAACAGAATGGGAACATGGTAAACCTATCGCATTACGGTCGCTTGCAAATAAAATTTTGCTGAAGATCATTCAACAATGGTTTCAGCAGTACACCAACCAGGAGCTACCATAAATGTCAGCTGAATTCAGAAGAGGATATGGCATTAGGGATATCATTACTGGCACCAGATGGATCGCGGCTCAATCTGAGAGACGCCAGAAAGATGTTTACTTAGTTGTGTTTTATTCACTTTGCAAAGGCATTCAACTTGGTGTGATGAGAATGAGAGTTCTAGAACAATTCATTGTGCTCACGTAGAACCTATACATGGAATAAGAGGCCATCATATAAAAAGAACAAGGGAATACCGGTGGTTTAAAATTAGGAAAGGTAGGTGTACGGATTGTATAGTTCCACCATACTTATTCAATCTGTCTGCTGAACAACTACTAGGAGAAGCTGGATGATCTGGAGAAGGACTCGGGCTCAGAGGACGCTGACTAACAACCTGTGATAGGCAGAGGGCACAAGCTTGCTTGCTGAAAGTGAGCACTTACGCATTTGCTGATAAAGATAAAAGACGACAGCCTTTAGTATAGATTACAATTCAATGTAAAACAAATGAAAACCCTCACAACTCAGCCAACAGACAGCATGATGGGATATGGAGGAAATACTGAAGTTGTCAAGGATTTTAGTTTGCGTGGTTCTGCCATCAGTCCTCCTGGGAAAAACAGTCAAAAATCAAACAATGCAATGCACTGGACAGATCTTACAAGTCTTCTTTAAAGTGCTTACAGAGCAAAGATGGCATTTCCAATTGCTTCAGGTGCACGTGAAAGTTGGACAATGAATAAGGAAGACCAAAGAAAGATTGATGCCTTTGAATTATGGTTTTGGTGACAAATATTGCAAGGACTATGGATTGCAAAAAGGAAAAAAACAAATCTGTGTTTGAACAGTCCCATCAGAATGCTCCTTAAAATCGAGGATGGTGAGATTTTGTCTCACGTACTTTGGACATTTTATCAGGAGAGACCAGTCCCTGGAAGAGGACATCATGCTTGGTGAAGTACATGGTCAGCACAAAGGAAGAAGACCCTTCTGGTTCCTTGAGGCTTTCTCACCCCCCACTAGCATGACACCAGTCCTGCCATCCACTGTAGGCTAGACTGGAGCATGTGCACTGGTCCAGATAAGAGCTCATGGCACACAGAATCCAGGTCAGATAAACTCCCCAGGAAC
The DNA here is from genome assembly GCF_000313985.2 of Echinops telfairi. Taxonomy (NCBI): domain Eukaryota; kingdom Metazoa; phylum Chordata; class Mammalia; order Afrosoricida; family Tenrecidae; genus Echinops; species Echinops telfairi. Next base: position 6,279,249 of record NW_022111365.1, on the reverse strand, counting down.
AGAAATGGGAGTAGCGAGACCAGGAGGGTAGGGGGAAGACAAGGAGAGGTGGGGAGGAAGGGGGAACCAATCACAATGATCGACACATAACCACACTCCCGCCCCCAGGGGGACGAACAACAGAAACCCTGGGGGAAGGGAGATAGCAGTCAGTGTGAGATATGAAAATAATAATATTTTATAATTTATCAAGGGGGCTGGAGGGGAAGAGGAGCTGAAACCAAGGGCTTAAATAGAAAGTAAATGTTTAGAAAATAATGATGGCCACATATGTACAAACATGTGTGATACAATTGATGTCTGGCTTGTTAGAAGAGCTGGAAGAGTCACCAATAAAATGATCTTTAAGCTAGATAGGCAGACAGACAGATAAACAGAGGAAGCCCCTCACTGAGATGGATTGACATAGTGCTGTAAGAGTGGACTCACAGACATAACAGCCGTCACGAGGAGACTGCAGAACTGGGAAGCGTTTCATTCGGTTGTGCGTGGGATCACTCTGGGCAGGGACAGACAGGCTGGATGGAAACAAAGACAGCAACCACCTAGGAGAAATGAATTTTTTTGTTGAAGCCACCCATTTGTACAGTGTTTGTTGCAGCAGCATCGAAAACTAGGGCTGCCTCCAACACCTTGTCATCGTATCAGAGGGAGAATTTCACGTCTTTCCTGTGGGCTACAATGCCTACAGCTCGGGGTTTCTGCCTGTCTGCTCGGGTCCTGGTCTAACCACCCTGACCTACTTGCTGTACCTTCAAGACAGCCTATGTGCTTAGACATTTTTCTAGATGTCCCTGTGGGTCACTCTTTATTTACCTCAAGTCTCCATTTAACTGTCTTCTAATCTCCCTTCTTATGGGAGAAAGATGAGGCTTTCTACTCTTGTAAAAAATTACAGTCTCAAAAAACGCTGAGATACTTCTGCTGTTTCCTATAGGGCTGCCATGAGTAGAAATTGACTCCATGGCCGTGAGTAACTGTCTTTATGTAAGATAGAGAGTACCCCCCCACCCTAAACTGTCTATATCTTTTATTTGCTTTATATTCCTCCAGTGAGAAGAATGCTCTAGAAAGACAAGGCACTTGTTTTGTTTACTGCCTTGAACTTGGTGCATAGAACGGTGCCTGGCTCATGCCAGGTGATTACTAATTGAGTTGCATGCAAGAAACAGGAAACTAAGATATTTTTTATGTGCTAAATTATGTCTTAGGCACTTTTCCACTATATCATTTACTACTCACAACAGCAAAATATTATTGTTCATGGTATGGATGAGGAAAGAGATAAATGTGGATACAGATAAGTATATTTTTATATACATCGAGAGTTTGGGATCGAGAGAGATAATAGAGTGGGTAGATTCTTTGACTTGGCTTTGCTCTCATTTACTTATCCATAAAGTATTTATTGAGCACCAGAGTTTTCCAAGTACTCCGCTAGTTTCTAGCGCTCTAAGATTGAATAGAAAACAATTCCTGACCAGAGTATCATGTGGAAACAACCATTCAAGCAAACACGTGCGCTATAGTCACCTAGGAATTTGTCAGGCAAGGGTCAGAAAGAGTCTGCTTGATTCCGGCTTTCTCAGAGAAGTTGTTTAAGGGGTTGGTGACATTTGAGGTGAAGCTGTGAGTGAATGTTAGAATTTCAAAGTGGAAAAGATAAAGAGGAAGCGCCTAAGCTTGGCATGTGGGGCTTCATCCTGTTAGCCCCCGACTGACTACTCTGCTACTCTCTCATCAGAGGCACAACGTTCTCATTATTTTCTGCATCTACTATGCGATTTTTTGCTTTTGCACACACTAGTCCCTCTGTCTGAAGGCCCTCCTCAGCATTCTCATTCCCTGCGACCCAGCTCAGTTCATCTCCCAGGATGGACCCTGCGCCCTCCTTTGAGTCTCCATATCACCCTCCCCCCATACGTTAGCTCGTTGCTATTTCTGTAATTTCATCCACACCATAACCTCTTTGAGGACAAGATGTCTTAATCACCTTTGTTCATGGTGACATCATGGGAACAGTCACACAGTGGATGCTCAACATGCATTTGTTGGACCCAACTGCCCCACATTAGATGAGAGAAGAAGGCTCTTCAGGCTTGGGAAGATCTGCGCACATTGAAGAAAGCTGGGGACCAATCATTGAGACGGGAAGATTGATAAGTTGAAGGGAATGGTAGCATTAAGGAAGCTGGCCATGGACATACAGACAGGGACAGATGAAGGAGTCTATGCAGGACACTCTCAAAGCTGGCCACTGAGAGTCTGGGCAAAGCAAAGCATCCAGCTGAATGAAATAAGCCTTGTGACCCCCATCTGACATACAAGACTTACCTGGGCTGCAGGCCCATATGGGGCACCTTGGAGCCAGTGAATTGGTTACAGGTTTGTGGGAAGAGTATTGCCTCCTCCTTTCCACGCTTGGGATTGCTTATCCCTCCGCCTGGTCACCCGAGTGAAGGGGTCTTTCCGAAACGGGATGGAAGCTCAAAAGCAATACATGAAGGGGGGTGGTCCTTAACTCGAAGGTGAGTAAAAGCAGAATCATACGCTTTCCTTTCATATACTCGCAGCTCTCCAGAGAGCTTTTCCCCTTGGTTGAGTGCTGGCGGGTCTTCCGGGTACCAAGCTTTGAGCTCTTGCGAGGCAACTTTTAGCCTGTTCTCAGGTACCGAACAAATACTTGGAAATACTGAATGAAAGCTGAACAATAGGGCCGAGTCAAAAGTGGCCAAAGCTTGGCCTTACGTGGTGCCTCCTAAACGTTCATCTGTTTCCCAGGGTTTCCTCAACTCATGTGATGTGCCCATGGCCATGGCCTCTGCTTTCTCGTGCCTTACCTGATCAGTGATTATCATGGCAGATGTCTAAGAAATGCCTATCTGATCTCCTCAGGCTTGTTTGAAATCCGGTGGCAACCTGTGTGGATAACTTTGCTACTTCCACTCCAGGGGAACAGGATAAAGGACCCATTGAATGAGTTCCTCAAATGCCTCCCTGGAGGAATGGAGAACGGAGTACTCAGGCCCAGGTTAAGGAACTGGAGTGGCGAAGGGAAAGTGTGCGCACTAGGAATCAGGGCAGCCCCACTTAACTTGTGACCTTGGGACAGCTCTTAGAATCTCTGAATCTCGTATCTTCATCTGCTTAATGGGGTTGATTGTAGTTTTCATATTATCTCAAAGGACTGTTGGCAAGGATTACAGGATGTGTTGAGTGCTTCAAACAGCAGTAACATAAGTCTGAAGTGACTGTCCGCTGTACATGGTGAAAGGTGAGGTTGGCCAGCCTGCGAGTTAGGGTCTAATTAGATCCCTCCATGTCTTCTTAGCTGGGCGATTTGGCAGGTTCTACTTCTCTGCTTTCTGCTTGGACTTTCTGGGGGCAGGTCTGAGCCAGAAGTCACAGTGCAGCCCAACAAGCCGGGAGATGAATCCGGAGAAACAAAGAGCTACCTGGGATCTTCCATGGCCCTCTGTCCGCTCTGCCCATTCGTCTCTGAGACCCTCTCTCTCTTGTTTTCCCCTCTGGACAATTGCTTTGATTGGAAGAGGGTGGGCCTTGAGCCTGGGAAACAGATGCCTTTCCCTCCACCTCATACACTTTAGCCTTTGAATGATCTTGGGCTGGCTGTACCGGTCACCGCTCTTTGACCCAGACTCTTTCCAGGGAGGGAGAGGAAGGGAGAATGCATCGACACTTGGCAGCTGTCAGAACTCCTGCAGCAGCAGTATATTGGGGATAGAGCCAAGAAGAGGACTTGTAATAAGTGGCTCATGCCTGCTTTTGGAATGGCCTCTTGGGAATGAGCAAAGCTGACCAAGGGCAAGGCTGTAGACTTCTCTTTCCCACTCCCCTTTATCTATTCTTTGTCTCCTGGCCACCAGGTCTACCCGTTGCCATCATTTACTCAACGCACAGTGAGCTCGTGGGTGGCAGAGTAGAAACGTGCTCCATAGAGTTTTCTGTGGTCGATTTTTTTGGAAGTTGATGCATATTGTCAAGCCTTTCTTCCAAAGCATCTCAAGGTGGACTCGTGCTTTGGGTTAGCAGATGAGTATGTTAACTGTGTGTACCATTCAAGGACTCACCTATTAGACCTAGAATAATAATAATGATGGTGGTGGTAATATCAGCTCATGTTTATTGGAATGCTTAACCCTGGTAGCATAATGAGTTATGAGTTGGGCTGCTAACCCCAAGGTAGGCAGTTCAAACCTACCAGCTACTCCACTGGAGAAAGACGAGGCTTTCTGCTCCAGTCAAGATTTACAACCTTGGAAACCAAAAGTGATAGTCTACTCTGCCCTGCAAGGACACTAGGAGTCAGAATTGACTCTGTGGCAGTGAGTTTGGTTTTAGGATTAAGCACTGTGCTAAACATTTTACATGAGTATCCCTTGTAATCTTAAATAAGGGTATTGTTATTATTATGCCCATTTTATAGGTGAGGCCTTTGAATCACAGATAAGTAACTTGCATGGTGTTTCAACTGGCAAGCAGTCCAAAAAAAAACCCAAAACAAATTCTGGCTCTAGAACCTGCGCTCTCAACTATGATATGATATGATTAGGATTTTCCAATAACCTGAATGTCAGGGCTCTCAGTGTGTTCATGGAGGCCTGATGAATGGGGGACTTTGGGAGTGGGAGGGGGAAAAGGAGAGTTGTGAATGCCTGCCTGTTAAAGTCAAATATGTTCTGATGGGACCTGCCCAGGTATAAATAGGCAGAGCTTGTCTCTATTAGGCAACCTGAAAGCCCACCTCTCTGGGCTCAGAGAAAGCTACCAAGGGCCAGAACACAGTACCTTACACATTTAAGCATTTAGTATTTGTTAGGTGACTCAAAGATCAATTTCTGACCTGGGGGTCGAAGGAGGAGGCTCGAGCTCTAATAAGACTGTGGTATGTGCTCCTGGGCAGTCTTGTCCTCTATTTCGTCCTCCACCCCCTGCTGCCGAAATGAAGATGCTGATTCCACTGCGCTGGAGTCCACTCTGACTCAGAGTGGAGGTTTCTGAGGCTGCCCATCTTTTACAGGAGCAGGGAGCCCAGCTTTCTCCTGAGGAAGACGTGTGGCTGGGTTTGACAAGTCAACCGTGAGGTTAGCAGTGGAATGCTTACCTGCCGCACCAGAGCTTCTACTGGATGCGTGTTCCAGGATAAAAGGTCCTGCATGAGTTAAGAATGTCAACTCGAGGCATAGCCTGCTCTATTGAACTCCATGGCCCAATCTGTTGCCAAGGCTGTCTAGGACAGAACCCTGGGGAGGGGCAACAAAGTTATAGAGAAGAAAAGTGCCTCAGTTTATCTTGGACACCAACCTCAAGGGCAGGGCCCCACAGCTGACAGGCCCTGGGGCTGGTGTGTCTGGGCTGGCCTTGATCGTGGATAGAGCAGACCAGGGGTCCTAAGCACTTGTCCCCAGGTTCCCCCAAGCAGGGCTGACTTCTGCAGGACAGAAGGGTCGCTGCATGAGCTTCACTTCCCACAGCTGGCAGCAGAAAGTCAGTGTTTGTTGTGGTTCAAGTCAAGAGAAAATAAAGTGGTGACTTGTTTGGCATTATCAAGTTCAGCTCCCCAAGACTCTTGCATAAAGACATGGAAATTTTAGCTGCCAGGGCCAAGAACTACACAGAAGTATATGAATTTATTATATATTATCTTTTCTTCTTCAAAACTGCCCTGGAACTGTCAAAAGTTGGTCTAGGGTTTCATTGTTGATAAAAAACAGTTTGGGTTTGGTAGCGCAGATCTACTTAGGCGGGAGGTAGGCAGTGGGAGGTCAGGGAGGAAGAGAGCAGTGTTTCCCCAGGACACCTTTGGGGAGCCACGTCCCCTGTGTAATTCTCCCTTCCTGAGTGTTGTTTCACATGATAATGTAGGTCAGGCATGCAATTACACACTGGCTTCCACCAAATCATGTTGGCTAGCATTGACTGGACGCCTACTCTGCTCAAAGTTCTGTGGGCAGTTTGGCTGGAGACCCGAGTACATATTATCACTCTGTGCTGCAGGAGTTCAGGGCCTGGTGACTGTGCTAATGGGGGCCATGGCATTTCTGCCACAGCTAATCCGCCTACCAAGAAAATTCAGACATTCAGAAAGGCCTCCTGGAGAAGGTGAGATCTGGCCAAGACCCTTTCTACTAGCAGAAAAGTGGCACAAACATTGCAGACAACATGGATCACATGCATGGAACACCCACAGGAGACATCAGAACTTGACGTTGAGCCTGGAGAGGCCAATACCCTGGCCCTGTGCTGACCAGAGTCTGGCCATGCATCTGCATAATGGAGGCTAAGTTTGGTCCCAGATCTGATTTTGGAGCGTTCTTATGCGATGCTGATAGAGGTGTAATTCTCTACCTGTGAGGCTTGCACTCGCCCTCACCCCATCATTGCCTTCAGCAGGCTTTCCTGTGCCTGCAGCTGGGTTCCCAGACCTCCTGGGAGGAAACGGGCCTTTGGCTCACCTCCAGTGCTCACTCTTCTTCTTTTGGCTAGAGAGAGATTGGCTGTTGGGAAGCTGCTTGGCCACTCCCATGTACTGGAGGAACCCTGGGGCCAGAGGAATTGGGTCGGGGCCTCTTTTCTTTGCAGTCAGCCCCCAGTGTATTGTGCAGTGTTTAAAACAAGGCTGCCTCCAGTAAAGCCCTGTTCTCCAGGAGCATTCAGCCTCAGAAACTTTGGTGCCTGAGGGAAGCAGTGGGGCTGGTCTATAGAGAGCCCTGAGCGCTCTGGGCTGAGGTACTGGAAGCCACTCCACCCCACCACAACCCCATATGTCCTCCCCACTTCTCTTTTCCCTGGGCAGAGATGCAGGGGAACCAGCCCCACCAATGGGACCACCTGAGCCATGATCAGCCACGGGGTCTACTTTTCAGTTTTGCTAGTTTCGTAAGATGAGGCTTAAGACCCTCAAGCTACCCTGAGGCAACATAAGCAGGGTTAGATTGGTGTCCCTTTCATTTTCAGAGGGGCAAATGGGGGTATAGATTGAGTGGTGTGCTGAGATTGGGACCAAGGTCTCCAAACTTTTGCCACAGGCCCCAGCCTTTTGGGTCAGAGCCCCAAGCAGGCAGCAGGTACAGTGGACATATGCCTACAGGGCCCTCCCTGCTTGCAGCCTGTCAGTCTCAAACTGGGGCTGGGGAGACCTAAACTCTACTTTGACTTCCGCCTCTGAGATTCCTTCCAATTCTGTTGTTCTCTGGTTATAATCAGAACATGATCACCTAGTTATTTCTGATTCTGCTTTGGGGAATAGTTGATAGAACTGGTTGCCAACATAGAATCGACATCCTAGAACTATGGCAATAATTGGGCTTCTGGAAGACTACATGCTATGAGGGCACTAGTGGTTCAGTGGTAAACTTCTCACTTTCCATGTGGGAGACTCAGGTTCGATTCCTGGCCAGTCCACTTCATGTTATAGCCATGAATGTGATCTATCAGGGAAGCTTACAGGGTGCTATGTAGCTGACCATATTTTAGCAGAGCTTCCAGATTAAGGTGACTAGGAAAAAAGGCCTGGCAATCTACTGAAAATTAGCCAGTGAATACCCTTTGCATCATAACGGTCCATTTGATCATGGGGATGGGCAGGGTCAAGACAATCTCACAGACAAATCAATAGAGGGCAGATTTCTATCTAAATGCCTGGGGCAGAACCCTCCCACTCCTTCAATGTTCCTTTCCCTCGGCTCCTGCAAAGAGACCTGAGTTTACTTGAGCTGGATGCCGCCAGTGGTGCTCACTCTTGGTCAATGCCAAAGGACTTTTTTTTAAAAATCATTTTATTAGGGGCTCATACAACTCTTATCACAATCCATACATACATCAATTGTGTAAAGCGCATTTGTACATTCATTGCCCTCATCACTCTCAAAACATTTCCTCTCCACTTAAGCCCCCCGCATTAGGTCCTCATTTTTCCCCTCCCTCCCCACTCTCCCCTCCCTCATGAGCCCTTGATAATTTATAAATTATTATTTTGTCATATCTTGCCCTGTCCGATGTCTCCCTTCACCCACTTTTCTGTTGTCTGTCCCCCAGGGAGGAGGTCACATATAGTTCCTTGTAATCAGTTCCCTCTTTCCTACCCATTCTCCCTCTACCCTCCCATTATCACCACTCACACCACTGGTCCTGAAGGGATCATCTGCCCTGGATTCCCTGTATTTCCAGTTCCTATCTGTACCAGTGTACATCCTCTGGTCTAGCCAGACTTGCAAGGTAGAATTCAAATCATGATAGTGGGAGCGGGGAGGAAACATTTAGGAACTAGAGAAAAGTTGTATTTTTCATCGTTGCTACATCGCCCCCAGACTGGCTCGTCTCCTCCCCGGCCAAAGGACTTTTAAGAGTCTGCAGGGAGGTTGTTGAGATGTGGGATCATGTAGGCAGACAGGGAGCTTGGCTATGGCGTCTCAGTGAGCTGGTGGACCAAGGAAGCACCAAAGCGATCTTCTCCACTGATCCGCATGGCCAGGGTTGACTTGGGGGGAGGCCCTGGACTGCAGCTCCAAGGCCTGTCCCATTAGACTCTACCCTGAGAAGAAGACTTTCTCTTTTGCTTCCTTAGGAACCTCCTCTCTTATAGGAAGCTGGGTGTGATTTTAAGGTCTGTAAACTTTTCCAGCTGGAGCAATTCAATCAGAACAATTACAATGTAGTTTGGAGCTGGAACAGAACATATGGCAGGGGGTCCTTGAATTTGTGGCACCCAAGGAAGAGGGGAGCATCCTGAGGAGAGTTAGAGGGCAGTGTTGGGGAAAGGAAGGGCCTGCTGCCTCCCCCAGGTCCATCTGTTTTTATTACTGGAGGGCGCAGAAATGAGGGCTTATGCATATTGCCCTTTCAGCTCAGGCCTTGCATGCATTCAACGTCATCTGAAAGTGGCATGTTATGTCAAGAGACTTGAAAAGTGCCCCCTAAGGCAGACAAGTCTCAAATAGCCCTGGCTCTATCCTGAGGGTGAAGGGGGAGATCACTGCAGACTGAGTATGTCTCTAGGCACTCTTTGACATATTTATTCAATACAATGAAGTGCCTGCCATGCACAAAGCACTATTCTAGACACGAGAGTCCATCTGTGAACAACAAAAACCTACTAGAGTCGATATGCAAGAGTGGAGCGCTGGACAATGAATGTAATTCATAAGTATGTTAGAGCGCAGGGGACTGTGATTCCCCTAGGATGTCAACCTGCAGGGTAACTAGTAGTATTTCCTTTTCACATTTGCGTAAAACTGAAAATCAGTGAGTTTATAAAAAGCTTGCCCAAGCCTCTCTGAACTAGTAAGAGGTAAAGACTGGATTTAGATCTATCTGGTGCAATGGGTGCAGCGTTCATCTTGCTTAGAAGGAGAGAGGGGTAGATGAGAGGGCCATCCAAACAACCTCCAAGTCACAACCCTGGATCGTCTGGACGGTTGATAGACTCCGATCCTCATGGCCCATCGAAATGAGCCCTCTGTCTTTTATGGAGGATTAACGACCCGCTGTAATTTAGGGTTTAAAGACAGGCAGTCAAATCTTTATGAAACTAGAACCTGGAGGTCTTGACAGTCCAGATAAGTGTTCTTTCTAGCACATCATGCTATCTCGCTTAGGACTTCTCAATAAGCCCACCAGGGGTTCTTCTGCCTCCCTTTGCCTGTTTGTTGGCAGAGACCTTGTGCCTGAACTTGCACAGCCTCTTGTCACATCAGAGGCACTCCGTTTAGATGGTGGCTGACTGGCGGAGCCTCCTCAGGGCAGTGATCTGGCTCAGCTGGGAAGGTGAGCACCGGACAGCATTGCTACCCTGCCCTCCAGTTCTGACCTGCTCACGTTCTAATGTGGCTCTAACCAGGTGTCTGGTGTCTTACAGGGTCAGGAGCTAAACAGAGCTCTGTCTGGAAGAAAAATTGCTGTCTTGGGGCTGACGGCAAAGATGAGTGGGAGTTCAGGGAAAAGAAGAGCTATGCTGTCCCTAGTGCAGTGGTGACAAGTCTGAAATTAGAGCCCAGGGTGGGGAAAGACCGGAACTATCCATCCAGCCTCCTGAAAGAGTACTCTGGAGGTTGGAAACACAAGCTCACTTAAAATCTGTCGGAATGAGATCTAAAGATCATCATTTTTGAGCAAGGTGATAACATGCTAAACGCTGTCTTGTTCAGTTCTTTCTAAAAGCTGACCGTGAAATTGACATCCCCAAGACTTTCTTTCTCTGTCTTTTGTTTTGTTTTAATGGCAAAAACGAAAATCATCTAGCCGCTAGCCATCACTCCCCAGGGTGAACCTCCTGTGTGGTTCTTGCAGGAAATGTCCCCTCTACCCGACAGGGATGGTAGCCACCCCACTAAGCCTCCCATTCGTCTTGCCCACCCTCTCTTGGCCCTCATGGCCTGTGTGGCAGCAGGAGAGTGAAAAGGCTAAAACATTTTATGGGTCTGCCCTGGTAGACCCTGTCTCCCCTTCATTGCCAACTTGGCCAGTTGTCTCTCATTCGCAAATACATCATGCTGAAAATATTCAGCCCACTCGAGCAAGGCAGCCTACCCCGTGGGCTCGGCCTGAAGTCCTATCATATGACATACACTTCAGCTCCCAGGACACTTCTCCCTGGGTCCGCCAGCCTTTCCCTTCCCACTGCCTCCTGCCTGGGCCTTTCTTTTTCTTTCTTTTCCCTTTCCTTTCTGTCAAAGGCTGGTGCTGGTAGAGAAAAAGTTCATAAAAATGTTATGTCCACCATAAAACCCCTAATGTGGCATTCTGCATGATCCATGCATTAACATTAACATTTCCCAGACAGTTATTGTGAGATAATGGTCCCCGCTATAATTCAGCAGTAACGTTCCTTCAAGCAAATGTTATGGAGGAATAAACGACTTGCGGAGCGTGCTGCTGCAGTGAGGGTAGGGAGTGGGGAGCAACTAGGAAAGGCAGGCTCTAGATCTCAGAGACCCTTACACAGCCAAGAAAGGGTCTGGGGTTCATTGTTAAGCTGACCACAGACTCTCTGCAGACCAGGAGACCAGGCCCATCTGCTCCCCTGCTCTGTTTCACATGAACCCCATTTTCCTTCCCCCTGATGTGTTGGGAGAGTTTGCTAAGAAAACAGATTCAGAGCATCGGGACCACAGGTCAGTCTGAGAGAGTGGCAAGTGGCTCAGGCATTTACTCTTAGCAGCACCCTTCTCTGTGTCACGCTCCCCGTCAGCCCAGCACACTTTATACTCTCCTCTCATTGAGCCTTTATCACCTGATATTTGTATTGTTTATGTCAGTGGCTCCTGCCATGGCCATACCCTCCTTAAGAGCAGCAGATGTGTTTTAGTCCTTTGGGTAGCTTCGCACCAAGCAGATGTATTGAATAAATGCTGGTAGGAGGGAGGGAGGCAGGGATGGAGGGATGGAACAATGGAGTGATGCCTGCGTACAGAACCAAAAACAAAAGCAGACCCTAAGATGAACAAAGCAAACGATGAAAGCACACCATACGATTTGATCTTAGTAGTAAAGGCGAAAACCCTCGGAAAGACCATGTATTGCACAAAGTCAGCAGGGTATGAGCCTAAATGGACCTTAGGGATCGTCCAGAACACTCTTAATATTTTCACTCTAAAATACATTGACTCTGAATACTTGCTCTGATGAGCCTGCAGCTCATGCCCATGACCACAATGATCAGTCCTTTGGACCCGAGGCTTCCTATTCTGTTGCCTCTGAGTTTGAGTAAGAGTTACCATACCCCCTTTCTGTCTACCACCACCCCCCACCCGTCTCTGCCCAGCTCTGCTTACACCTCTGCTGAAGGTGAAAGAGTACAAACGGTTAGCACACTCAGTTATTAACTGAAAGTTTGAACAATCAAGTTTACCCAGGGGTGCCTTAGAAGAAAGTTCTTTCTACTCTGACACACAAGGAGTTTCCAGGAATCTGAGATGATTTGATGTCAGCTAGCATTAATACATTTCTCCCAAAAATGTTAGGAGGGAGAAAATTCCGTGAGAAGAAGAGAAAAGTTTGGCTCTTTTCCAAAAGCCACATGCCATTACCGCTGTGATTTCACCCACGAGCAGTTTCATAGAATTCAGGACCAGATTTATTATACAGATGACAGTGGCCTCTGTAATGTATTCAAAATGCTCTTGGGATGCTTTACCCCAAACAGAAGCATCTTCCTCTCCTGGCATATTATGATGTCCTAGAGCGGGAAGGGGCCTTGGGGATCAGCCATACTGTGAAGGCATCTCTCATGGCCAGGAGTTCGTTCTGTTCCTGATGACTCCCCATGAGGGCACCTCTTCTGTCTGGACACCTGTCGTTGGTAGAGCTACCTCACAGCTAGGGGACGTTTGTCTCTGTTGCTTCCACCTTTCAGTCTTAGTTCTGCTCTTTGGGCAGCGCAGTGTCAGTAAGAGCAGTAGCTCTGCTGCATAGTCAAGATAACCCTCATGCTCATCACCAGGTCTTCTGGTTTCTTGTTTCTTTAGCATCCTAGCCTTCTTCTCCAGATATATTTCATACGATCGATGTTCTTCTTAGGAGGTAAGCACGACCTTCCAGTACGGCCTCCACCATTGCCTCTTTCATTTGAGTTCCAGCCTTGTAGAAATACAGGCTCAGATTGCACTTGCCTATCATTAGTTTTTCTCGACAGTCATATCACCATACTGGTACCCATTGCATGTTCATTGAAGCTTCCTTCTTTTCCACATGAAATTCATTTAAGGTCCATCTGGCTCACTTGTACAATTTATTTTCTACCAAATTTTTTTCTCTTCACTCAATATCATCTCTGCTTTGGGCCTATAATTGTTGCTTGATAAGTTCTTTCTCAACCTTGGTACGATTCTTAAATACACAAACTACCCCCTGCAGTGTGTGGAATACTAAGCACATCTTCTACAATCATGTAAATTATTGGCTAAAATACTCATCAATACAGAGCTGTTTACTTCAATCCAAAAAAACCTCTCTCCAGATTGAAATCTACTCCTCAGAACTGATAGGATGCTGTCATTGTACAGCTAAAAATTCACCCACCTTTTTTCCTATCCAATTTATTCTTTTCTATCCATTCCAAGGGGATAGCATGGAAAACATTGCCATATATATTGCTGAAATCAAGATACTCCTCTGAATTCCCCTTATTGACTGTGTTTGGCTGAGTCCTCTAGAGAGGCAAAACCAGCGATACTTATATGTGTATAAAAGTGGGTCACATAGTTGTAAAAGCAAATCAGTCCCGTCTGGTTCCTGTCCATAGGTCAGATGCTAAGCTGGAAGCTTTTCCTGCCTCACATAGCTGCCAGGGCTGATGAACCAGACTACAGGAAGGTGAACCGGGCAGGCTGTAAGGGCAGAGGTGAATGAATCCAAGGTCAGCGGATCAAAGCTCCTGGTTGTAGAACCAAATTAATCCAAAGTCAGCAGGCAATATGGCAGCCTGCTGAGAGCTCCTAAGGTTAGCAAGCAACATGGCAGGTTGTTGCCTCAAGTCCAAAGAACTGGAGGTTGATGAGACAGGAGCAGGATCCAAACCAGCAAAAAGAGACAAGCCTCCCCACTGAGCCTGCTTAAATAGGAGTAAGCCACACTCTTGATGAAACTTCCTTCCAGTTGCGTCAGGGCTGTGACCTGATTAAGGATGTAGCACTTCACTATAATTGTCCCACAACTGCTTACAGCAGATACCATCATGGATTTAATTATGTTAGATGACGTATGGGGGAGGGCTCAGCTGCCAAACTACTGAGAATCATGGCACAACGTTGACAAACCTACCTCTCACATCTATCAATCTTAATGTTTTTGTTCTGTTGTTTAGTTTTGCTTTTTTTAGGCAACAAAGTTAGTTTGTCATGACTGGTTTTTGTTTTTGTTTTTTTGTTTTTTCTGTCTGCTCGTTTATTTGACGGAGATTACAGAGGTCGTTTTCAAGAGCCCAGCGGGTTCGCAGATGGCAGGGAGACCTGCAAAGGGAGGCCTGTACTGCGCCACGGTCACTGAGACTGGATAGAGGTGTCTGTGCATATCCCCACACTAGAAACTTACATTAAAAAAAAGGTTTTTTTAAGACCGATTTCTGCAAAGATGGCACCACATGTCACTGGAGAATTAACGGCACTTTGAGTAGACGGTGTTGAGAACACTGGCTGGGACGAAACATGAGTCTCTCAGACAAAGGTGCATTTCAAATAGTTTCAAGGCAGGAGTGGCGGTCGATGTACACAGCACCCAGTATCTCGACAAGCCCGAGCCAGCGCCTGCCCACCATGCCCCAGTCAGCTTGTGCCAGTGGGCCTGCTGCCCCACTGGGTGGCCCTTGGGGGAAAGAAAATGCTTACCAGTTCTGTTAGCTAACATTAGAAAAAGCAAAACGTTGTAGCTACTGGTAAATAAGAAACCAAAGGGCAACACAGACTCCAGCGACATAGCGATTCATATTTCTGTTCTGCGGGCGCCCCGTACACATACAAAGATGGGGGCCCTCTGAACTGCCTGGGAATAGCCAAGAAGCTCTGGGGAAACCCCAGCAGAAGGCAGCCACAGGTCACAGACTGGGACATCCAGAGGCTGACAGGGAAAGGGCGAGGTCCCCAGCGCCACTGGGGATCAGGTGAACAGACGTGCAGACCTGACACCCCTGGGATTGGCATAGATCAGCCAGCTGGTGAGGACGAGAAGTTGGGCACCTCAGTGGAAGGGGCAATTACCATTCCCCTACCTAAAAACCTGGTGGCCCAGAGAAAAAATATTCACCTGACTGGCCTGTGACCTAGCCTGGGCGGAGAACTGTTGGTGGCCATGACTGGTTTTTAATGAAGCCATTCTGGTTCTCTGGGAGAAAGATATAATGGTTTTTGTGTTAGTCTGGGTAAACTAGAGAAACAAATTCATAAACATGCATATGTATATAAGAAAGAGGTTTATACGCAATTGAATATTGAGAAAACATCCCAGCCTATTCGAGATCAAGTCCATAAGTCCAATATTAGCCCATATGTCCGATACCAATCTATAAAGCCCTCTTCAGACTCACGAACTACATGCGATGATGCCAAATGCAGGAGGATCACAGGCCAATGGGCTGGAACTCTTGTGGATCCAGTGGTGTTGTAAGCATCTCGGTGCTGGCAGGGGTCTCTACAAGGCTTCTCTGGCTCCAGAGTCTGGTTGCATCAGGTAGGTCCATGTGACTTCTTCAGCTCCCAGGGCATAGGTAGTACCATGTGTCTCATCATTAGAGTGTCTCTCTGGGAGTGAGCCACAAGAGAATGTGTCTCTCACCTCCAAGAAGGAAAAATGGGAGTTCCCAGAATTCTCAGAAAGCCATCCCCACACAGAGGCCTCATTGGCTATGACCCGATTGACAGACTAGACTCCACTCCTTCACTTAATCCTCTCAAGTCCCAAATTGACACCAGATTACATAACGGTCACAGCTCTCTACTCCTGTGAACAGTTACATCCTCAGAAACCCACAGGGGCAAGTCTGCCCTGTCCTCGAGGGTCACGATGACTTGGAATTGACTCAATGGCAGTGACTGGTCTAGTTCTTGGCCACCAGTTCTTTCTTGCACAAATAATCCAATTAACTTTCTTTTTTAGCAATTAATGTCACACTTACTGTTCAGTAACTTCCAGAATCCTATGTTTACCACTTTATGAAAGTAAGGACACCTCTTACCTATTTTGGGCTCTGAAAATGATTATGTTGCCGTCCATTAGCAGTTAACTGATACTGCAAGGCCATCTTTTAAGGTCTTTCTCTGTTCGAAGAAGCCGTTTGCTTATGTCTGTAGCCTTGATCCTCTTGAAAGCTGTAAGATGTCCACTTGTTTATCATCCCATCACTTATCTCAAAGTTAAACTCTTGTAAAATCATTTTTAGGATGTGATGACTGTTTTCCCTGAGGAAAACAAAGAAAATTGAGTTAAGTCGCTTTGCCTTCCTTCTGTCATTTGATAAATCCGTATCGTTTTGCCCCAGATCGTCACTGCTTTGATCTCTTATATGTATGTGTGTGTTTGTGTGTGTGTATGTGTGTGTGTGTATTTCCTTCAAGTACCGCTTTATAAGAAAGAGAAGAAAAAGAGCAAATGTGTGGTGGGGGAAGGGAGTGTTTTCAGACTCCAGTGTATTCGGACCTCTGCCCTGCCAGCAGGCTCATAGTACACTTGTGAATTATCGGGCGGCATTGTATTTACAAGTTGGGCTGCTACCACAAAGTCACCCATTCAAAACTGCCAGCTGCTGCGTAGGGGAAAGAGGGGATGTTCTACTCCCAGAGAAGTGACAGGCTTAGAAGCCCGCTGGGGCAGTTCTGTCCTGTCCTATAAGGTTGCTGTCAGTCAAAATTGACGTGATGGCAGTGAGTTTTGAGTTTTGTTTTTGGTGTTGTTTATAAAGAACCCTCATTTGGGGGGGGGGGTTATGATTTTAAATCACCATAGACCTCGTATTAAAAAATGCATACAAAAGCTGTATCATTTATATTTCACATTAGAAAAAAACATGGGTTAAACCTTTTCTCCTTTTCACCAGCCTTCTTTAGAAATGTAGTGAAGCATGAACTTCAACTCCACTAATATTTCTTGATCACCTCTAATGCCCAAGGCACAGTGCTAGATGGCATGGCTGCTGTACAGATGAATAAGAGGCATCCCTGCCTTGGGCCCCATGAAGGTGTCAGACACGTGTATTACAGGAGCCTCTGTAGAAGGAGCTAAAGCTCACAGGGCTGCTGCATACACAGTATGGAGAGAACCCAAAGGCAGGAGAGGTTGGTGCTGAAACAAGTTGTTGAGCCTGGTGTCAAAGCTGTCAGAATGAGCGTTGCGTGCCAGGCTCTGTGGGAAGTCACCCTGCCAGGCCTCAGGAGAGCAGTGGATCAGAAAAGTTCGCATCACTTTTCTTTTTGCAGCCTCTGCAGGAAAAGGTAGTATGGCGACCGGGTGGAGCAGAGACAGGAGCAGAGATGTTCAAAGAGAGAAATGGATAGCAAACATTTTGCTTGCTTTATTTTAGGGGTTTTCTTACCCACAAAGCCTAATACTTCCTGTAAAGAATTGATCCTGCCAGTAACTTTTCTTTCCCTTGATATTACTGATCTTGTCTTTTCTGTTTGAAACCGAACTTGCTAAATTTTAATTTCAAAGTGTATAGCTAGGGCCAGACACCATCTTGTGACCTGTTTCCAGTTTGTCTCAGTAAAGGAAGAGAGCAGGGTTCAATCAATAATGTCAAGATTAGCCGGTGGTTGGTCTCCTATATTTCTCTCTCTTGTTTCTTTATAAGTCTCATTATACTTTTTGCCCTTCGCCTTTTCCGGAGTCAGCATCACCTCCCTCTATGCATCTGGTGCAGAGATGGAGAATGTTTGGTCTGTGAGTCTTGTAAAGTCCATGAACTCAGTACCAGCTAATATCACACAGCTCACCAAAGAGAAACTGTTCCAGCCATCACGGGAGGGGTGAGTTAATTAAATGTTTGGCCAAATACAGCAGGCAAACTTTTCAGTTGATAAGTTTGTGTAGCTCAGGAATGATATTATAAATATCCAAATGGCTCTTGGCAGAAAAAAAAGTTCCCCAGCCCTGATCTAGAGTAACTGCTTAGAACAAATCTTATATTCCAAGTGTTTTTGATGTTTTAGTTATCTTTCGCACGTGTTTTAACTGTGAGTTAGCATCAACTTGGTGCCGGTGAGTTTGGTTTGGGGCGGGGGCATTGTTCGCTGTTAGGAGTGCTGGTGGTGCAGCGGTTATGCACTTGGCTGCCAACTTAAAGGTTGACCATTTGAAGCGACCAGACCCTCTATGAGAGAGAGAGAGATGGGACAGTCGGCTTCCATAAAGATTTACAGCCCGGGAAATTCTATGGGGCAGTTTTACTCTGTCCGGTAGGGTCACTAGGAATTGAAATTGAGTTGGAATGGACTCGATGACTATGGGTTTGTGTGGTTTGTTTGTTTGTTTGTTTGTTTGTTTGGGGGGTGTTATCTCTTTAGAGAACTGCTATGTGTGTGTATGTATGTATGCATGTATGCCCTCTCTTCTCACCTATGCTGGGTCACACATACTCACTAGAGGTACTGTAGACACAAAAAGTACAAAGCCACCATTTCTGAACTCAGACCAGAGTCTGATAGAGACCCACATGCCTAGAATTTTAATTCCATCTGGTAAGCCGAGTCATCGAGGTGCATGACTTGTCATACGGAAAGGTCAGGAATTTAGGAGCACGGCTGGAAGTCACTGTCTGTAACAGGGAAAGGATTCCTAGGAAGAGAGCCTTGAGCTGAATCTCTTTTTTAAAAGTGAAGCTATCTGAGTAGACCAGGACAAAAGGACATCCCCGCCAGAGGGAGTAGCACATGTAACACACAGAGGCCCTAGAAAGCATCTCGAGCCTTGGAAACTGCTGTTAATGTGCCGATGCAGAGCATGTGATGTGACCATGCTGGGAAGAGCTGAAAAGGAAGCTGGAGCCAAATTGAAGTCCATGTATGTCATGCAGTGGGAAGCACATATAATGGGGTGGAAAGGGAAGACCGTAGGTGAGTTATGGGAGGAAACGTCTTGTCATTGAACGTGAAGGTGACAGGAGGAGCATGACGGGGAGAGACAATGAAGAGATCTCTGTGCTTCCTGCATGGATGGTTGCAGAGTTGACCGTGCCGTTCAGCCAAAGAAAGAGGGCAGATGTCGTGGCCAGAATGGAGATACAGGGTGCAGAGTTGGGCTCAGTTGAGTTCGATCGGGGCTTTATAGGGTACCTAAGTAGTATATAATTTAGTTTTGCACCCAAGCTCCTTGTTCCAAATATAATTTGTTTTGTCTTGCAACTGGATTGTAACCCCTTGAGAGCAGAGCTTGGGCGAGTCTTTCTC
>NW_022111365.1:6254642-6259270 GCF_000313985.2 Echinops telfairi | reverse complement strand
GGGGTTGCCTCTATGTAAAGCACTGAGCTCAATGAGGAAACACTGACAACCAGTCAGAAGACATAGCTGTCCTCAGCGGCATTGCTGGAGACGCCTCCTGAGGGATAAAAGGGCCCGGCAACCCTCTGAGAGGTAAAGAAGCCCGGGGCAGGGCCTAAACCAGGGATAGTAAGGTGGGGTGAGTTGATGAAGTGCCTCTAATGAGCAGTGTGAGAATTGGGGGTTGATGTGAAGACCCTGCAGACCCTCCTGAGCATCCATTTGAGTCCTGTGGTGACTCTAGTGGGACCCTCATCCACTTGTGACGTCACCCTGATTGGGTGTTGATGTGGGTCCTCGGCTGGTGTACAGATGGGCCGGGAGTCGGGGGTGCCAGGGGAGGGCGAGCGGAGAGCTGTCGTTCCAAAGTCCATCTGCATAGCACGGGCGGGAAGACACCAAGCTCAGCGTCCAGATGGCCCAGGCAATTTCTCTTCCTGAGAGCATGCTGCTTCTCCACATGCTTTTGTGCCGGCGTGTCGGAGGCCAAAGGAGCAGGATCCATCACTGACCCGCTGTCAGCCGGGAGGGGAGCGGGATTGTCGGAGAGGCCAGGCCAGAGGGACCTGATGGCTTGGTGCTTCGGTTCCCCAGACGTGAAGCCAACAGCGGAGAAGGGATTGTGGGGGAGGCAGTGCTGTGTCCCAGCTCCCAGGAGGCACGGAGAGGCTTCTCATTTCCTCAGGGGCCTGTGGGAGACGCTTGTCTTCACCCACTGCTTCCTAAGCCCTTTCCTTCCCACAGCCGATGGCTGGTACTTGAGCGGCAGTGCTGTCCTGAGCGGCATGCTTCCTAGTCGCTTCCCCAAGGCCTGCCATCCCCGACGTTCCCCCGGCTAGCAACTTCCCTATGGGAAGGGATGACATCCACGCTGGGTGGAGCAGCGGGAGTATAGGATGTGAAATGAAGGAAGTGGCTTTGGGTGCAATGAGAAGACCCCCAGCAGGGAGGAGTCTGGCTGTGTTCCAGCTGAGTGCTGCCACTGGCCCTTTGGGGACCATGTGAAAGTCACACCCTTTGCTGGCCTTCCAAATAAGGGTTGGACTATAGGCTGCTGTGCTCTGTCACCTTGTGGGAGGGGGCAGGGGAGGTGGAAGGTGCAAGCCGAGACCTGCCCAGAGACAGGCAGTTCATCTCCTCTCACCCAGTCCTTGCTACCCTCCCCCTCCTCCCCTCCTTTCTTTCCTCCTCCCTAGTAGGATAGATGGAGGCAGTGTGGAGAAATCCGAATAACTAATCAGAGTCCTCATTAACCCCCTGCCAGGATGCTCAAACATTCACTTTGCTGTTTGAGAAGCAGGGGGAAAAAAACCCTCTCCCTGCATTAAAATTGATGCCTTATTACTCCCCCTGTTCTGGATCTAGTGAGCCAGCTCCCCCTCATCCTGCCCCAGGCATGGTGTCTGCTGCTCAGGCCACGTTGACTTTCTATTATTTATTGGCCTGGCACAGACCCACTTCTCGTCACAGGAAGCAGGGCTGTACACCAGCTCAGAGAAGAATGCTTGGTTTTCTCCCCTGCTCAGCCTAGCCCTAGGGGCCCAGGCTATAGATTCCAGGTTACAGCCAGGTAGCTGGGGTGGGATGTGGTGGGTTGAATAAGAGTGGGGCGAGTTAAGGAGTCATAGTGGCCAGATCTATAATCAGAGCCCAAAGCTTTTGAGTCCAGTGGTGGGCTGGGCTTTGAAGTCTTGGGGTTTGTCTTGCCCCAAGAACTGACCCCTTATGCATACCCGGAACCACAGTGGGAGTCCCTAGGTGATGCAAAAGAGTAACAATCTCAGTTGCTAACCATAAGGTTGGAGGTTCAAGGCATCCCAGAGGTGCCTTGAACACAAAACAAACCAAAGCCAAAAACCTTTCAGGATCTACATCTGACAAATCAGCCAATGGAAGCTCTGGCGCGCGCACGCACACACACACACACACACACACACACACGTGCGCGCTGTGGTCATGAGTCAGGTTCAACTTCACAGCAATTGCTTGTCCTGGGCCCACCACTGCTCCCTGGAGCTATATCACATTCCAGACACCCCTGTATTGCATGCTCTACATAAAGACAGTGGCCTACAGATTTTCCTTTAGGTGCCTGGCCTGTGGCAGGAGCTATGTGTGGGAGATATCAATACAGTCTCTATCCTCAAGATTACAATGTAGTCGGGGACAGCATATCTACACATGCAAAGACTACTAATGCACAATCCAGAAACCACACAGACTGCCATGGAGTCGATGCCGACTCATAGCACCTCTACAGGGCTCAGTACGGCTGCCCCTGTGGGTTTCTCAGGCTGTAAATCTTTATGGGAGAAGATAGTCTCATGTACAGGGCCTGATAGATTCCAAGTGCTGACCTTCGAATTAGCTACACACATCATTGCCCACTATGTCACTCAACCCCGCCCCTAACCAAACGCACTTCCGTCAATTCAATTCCAACTCATAGTGCTCATAGTGATCCCATAGGACAGAGTAGAACGGCCCCTTCTCGTTTCTAAGACGTCTACATCTTTATGAGAGTAGACAGCCTCATCTTTCTTCTGAGAAGTAGCTTATGGATTTGAACCACTGACCTCGTGGTTAGCAGCTCACTATGCTACTAGGGTTCCGATGCCACTAGAGCTCCTTTATGAATGAATGTGGAGGCCCAAGGGGTAGAAACATTTCTTCAGGGTTCTCATTGAGATTTCTGTGTGGTGGGCAGGCAGCATGGAAGAAAAGAGACCTGCTGAAACACTGAAACACCATTCTTGCCTAGTTCATGCTGGCTCCACCCTCTGACCTGGTTATTGCTCTATCCTAATATGGGTCTGCCCACATCTGTTGCCTGCCTTGACCTGTGAACCCACAGTCAATGACTGGGCATATGTAACCTCTTTTATGTGGCTCTCTATGCAATCAACCCCTACAGACAGCTGAGAAGGAGCTAGTAAAGGAGAGTGAGAAGAAAGCAGAATTTAATCCGTAGATCTTATTTCTAATCATCTTCATTTATTACATAGAGCAGAGAGGGCAGAGGCCACTGTACCAATCTTTGACTCAGTTTGGTGGTGATGACCACTCAGTTAATATATTTGAGTGTTTCAAGAATTCGAGGTGTGCAAAACAAGCCTGGGTCCCAATTGAGTTAGTAGTCTAGTGGAGAAACTAGGCATGAATCAAATAATGACAATGAATATATAATTACAAACTGAATTAAGAAATGCAATCATAACAAAGGAGCCTTATCTGAGAGGTGAGTCAGGGTCCCCAGAGAGTGTTACTCCAGCGGAGCGGCAAAGGAGAAACAGGCTCTTACTATGTGAAAGTGGATGAGAAAGCGCGTCTTCCAGAAGGATCGTCTGGTATGTACCAAGCGGTCCCTGGGGCCGGAAGGGGCAGAGGAGCCTGGAAAGCAGAAATGTGGGAGCACCTAGCATGGATCCATGGCTGCGATGGTCGATTGTACTGGTGTGTGTGTGCACAATGACACAAACATAAAATGTGCAACCTCCATTTAGCCAATGGCACCTCCCCCCTTGGTGATTCTTCCTGCTACTCTCGAAGAATCCGCTTTTGTCTACGTTAGGGCCAGTGGCCTCCTTCTTTCATTAACAAACATTCATTGATTATGCCCTACGTATAAAATACTTACTGAAGAGCAAAGATTTTATATATATATGAACACACACACACACACACACACAATCCTTGTCCTAAAGTGGGCCGTGGAAATCAAAATGCAATACGCTCTAAGGGTAGAGTGAGACCATATGATCTTGTTTGCCTGGGTAGTCTCCTTTGAGGCCTGAAATCATGCTCTATTTCACTCTCAAAACGTTCTAATTTGGATGATAAACTTATATGGTTACCGTAGCAATGATAAACATGGTAGTAAAGAGCTATGAGTAATGCTATTTAGGAAGTCAAGGAAACATCACAAAATAAATACAATTTAAGTTGAGCCCTTGGAGGGTGAGCATATTCCAGCCGTTCGAAAAGGGGAAGAAGGGCCCCCACTTTGGTGGAGCAGCAAGCACGATCCCGGGGGCATTTGTGAGTAGAGTGGTGGAGCGGAGGATTGTCATTTGACTATGACCTACACCTGGAGTCGGCAAACTTTTTTAGGTGAAGCTGGAGGGTTCTTTAGGCCAAGTGGCAATAGACAGTAAAGTGGTGGGGCCTCGTTCCAGTAAGACTTTATTCACAAAAACAGGCTGCGCCAGGATCCGGCCCATAAGCATAGTTGGCCACCTCCAGTCTACCTGAAGAAGGTCGTAGCAATATCTTCAAGCTCACATTCGAAAGCACTTCAGCATTTGTGGGAGATGCCATTTGAGTTCTTCCTGGCCAGCCACGTGGCTATACGTCCTAGAAGAGCTCAGGCTCCTCGGGGTTTACACAGAGAACTTCTGACCTTCATGAGTTACCAAAAATTGCCCCGGTGGCAGAGTGCCCACCACTGCTAACTGCAAGAGCAGCAGTTTGAAACCACCAGCCGCCCCGCAGGAGAAAGATGCGGCTTTCTACTCCCGTAGAGGTTTAGCATCTTGGAGACAAGATGGCAGAGGGGGATAAACACTCGCGTGGAACAGGAGCCCGTTTTA
>NW_022111365.1:6233890-6253456 GCF_000313985.2 Echinops telfairi | reverse complement strand
GTACTTGAGTGGAGGCCCAATGTCCTTCTGCTACCTTAATACTAAACCTATAAATGTAGGCTCATAGATCTATTTCCCCATCCTCATAGATTTTCTTATTGTGCCTTATCTCCTTGGGTCTAATGTGCCTTCTCTGGTTGAGACCTCTCTTCCCACCCAACACTTTCTGTCCTTTCCGTTCTGCTGAGTTTTCTGCTCCTGAACCTTCGAGTCCCTTCCAGAGTTTCCCAAGACAGGCAGTTGGGCGTGGGAGCAGGAAGGAGCCAAATGTATTGCCTCTGAGTAAATTCCCCCTCCCAGTGGCCCTGTGAGCCAGAGTCAAGTTGTCCTAGAGGGTTTCCAAGGCTATAGATAATCTTTATGGGAACTGGCTGCCACCTTTTTCTCCTGCAGAGGAAGTGGAGTTTTTGAAAAGCTGACCTTTCAGGTAGTAGCTGAGTGCTTAAACATTGAGTCACCTGGATTCCTTGGACAGGTTGTGAGGGAACTTTAAATCCCTAACCCCTCCTTGCCTGCCTTTGCTTTTTCTCCTCTGCCCGTGCCATTTAGGAATGCATCTGTCCACACTCCCCACCTCCACCCCGAGTAAGCCCCATAACAGGGGATTGGTATCTTTTGGGTTCACAGCTGCCAACAGTCCCAAGCACATAGCAGGTACTCAAGAACAATTTCATTGAAGAGCAACTAGGCCAGTACTTCTCCTTTAATAGTTACAAAACCTGTTAAAGCTTTCTCTAAAACAAAAAAGCCCTCTGCCCTGGGTCTCTAAACCGTGCCCAAAAAAAAAAAAAAAGCCGACAGAAGCTATATAGTTAGGGTAATTATTTAACAAACTGCAACCTTGGTAATAGAAAAAATAGATCGTTTCCAGATTTGGCAGGATGGACTGAGTATGTGTGCTTGCTCACCCCATTGAAATAGGGAATTGTGTGCGTGTAATTTGAAGCAATGCCGATTCTTTTGCAACCTTTGCCAATGCACTTGAGTCTAAATTTTGTTGGTCTTGCCTATAAAAGGGGCATACTGAGAAACTCCAGCATAAAGCTGATGGTTGTGTGTGGACATGCTATGATAAACAAATCACCTTGTTGAAGCAGATGTAAAATGTTACGAACATTGGGGCCAAGCTAGCATAGGGAATCTCCTGATATAGACTGTGATGAAAGAAATCACTCAGGCCTAAGCTTGTTGGTTTACAGATGGAGAAACTGACGCCCACCGAGATTTGCCCAGGGTTACATTGTGTACTACAAGGAGTCCTGGTTCCCAGGGCAAATTCTCACCTCTCTGCGTTTCTAAGCTGCTGCCTCCTTAAGAACAGGGTTCCCTGACTCATGTCTGAGCCCAGGTGGAAATCACCATAGCCAGTGGTGAAGTCCAGACTTTCAGATATCCTTGACAATTCCAGTCTTTCACAAGTGGCCTAGGGTTGGAGACATTTTAAACAAAATCCTTTTGACATCGCTTTGCTTCCTGCGCTTCGTATCTGAGCGGCGCCTGGATGAGGTCTTTACGGACGCCGCATACACCTTCCTGGTTACCCTGGCTTTGCTGCTCGCCTGAAGCAGGTTAGGATTGAAACCTGCGTGAGGCACAAGTGTCAATCTTCCCTGAGTGGCGAACTTGCCTTGGGCAGCAGCACAATGAGTTGGCAATGTGTCCGTATTCAGTGTGCTCTTTGTGGAAGGCAGTTGGGGTCCTGAGAAGGGCAGGGAGCCACGGAGATATTTAATTTCTTCGAAGCCAGGCTTCTTGTATATTCCTAAATGACTGAAACGTAACTGTGTGCAGATAATAGCCATTTCCCTTTGCAAGTGGGTGTGTCCATAGGGTTGTATGTCGATCTGATTTGGAATCTTTCAATTTCCTGCTTGTGTGGGGGCCTGACCATGGCCATGAACTGGAATCGTTGTCGTTGTGTATCTGTAAAAATGTCTCTGGGATTGTTCCTCTGAGTGTGTGGTCACTGGCATCTCTGTGACTATGTTTAGATCCATGTGTTACTCTTAAAAAAATCATTTCCCATTTCCTGCATAAATTACTCCATGTGAAAGGCCAGCCAGGGCTCTGCTCCTAGGATCCTTCTTCAATAAAGCAACATTGCCAGAGCCTCATCCCAAAACTAGTCCCAGGAGAGGTTTTCCCTAGATTCTTTGTCAAACGAAATGTCACTGACTCACGAAACGATGAGAAGAAGGATTCCTCTTGTTTATTTCCCCAGTGAGGCCGAGCTTTACATCGGCCTCCTGGCCTGTGCTTCCCCGGGCTGGGTGGACAGCGGACAGGGGCGCTGAAGAGGCCACAGTAAAGCCCATGGCCCTTGCTCTTTCTGTTTCCCCTTTAACTATTTTTATGACTTTGGACAAGTCACTTAATCTTTCTAACCCATTTCCCCTTTTTAAGATGAGGCTAATAATACCTACGTTATAGGGTTATTCTGAGGTTAAATAATAACTCAGGTAATAAAGGATCTTTATATAGAGATTAGCATGTTGTGTGTCTGCATGTCTTCTGCTGATTATATAGACAGCTTTGCCCCGCTTTCTGAAAATAGAATATGCCTATGAAACATTTTGTTAGTTGACATGGAATAAAGCAAGGCCCCCATTACCGTTAGTATATATGAGAACAAACCTTGTGTTTTCCCAGGCCAAATTATGCCAAATAGCACATGAAACCTAAAATAAGACTAAAGATGGTGTTCACAAACACAGTTCAAAGCTATGGTGGCTTGGTGCTGAGATGCTAGGGAAGAAATTTGGTGACGCCACTCTCGTGGCTCAGGTTGCCACTGCCTCCTTCATGGCTTACTACAAAACAATGACTGGCCACTTGGTTTGCTTTTGGCTTTTTTTCATAACTGTAAAGATTCTGTTCAGATTTCTTTAGGTTAGCAAAAAGAGGCTCCTGATGTAAATTTTTATAAAAGTGAAGGGTCAAGCAAAATTTTAAAACCCAGGATTTACATATAACTATTCTTACCATTCAACAGATATGTATTGAACACATGATATGTCTAAAACACTGCTTGACTCCAGGGAGATATATTGGCTTATCGAGGCTGCTGTAATCTAGTGAGGCAGACAGACGGGTACATAGACATAATTCAGCAGGATAAGCACTAACAGAACTGGGCAGAGAAGACTCGAAGTACCTAGAACCATGTCTATGGTAGACAGTGGGAATCGAGTAAACTACAGAGAAACCCATTAGAAGACTGTTCCTGAGCGAAGATACAGCAATGGGTAGGAGAGAAGAGAAAAGGTATCAGGAAAGGTATACAAAGGGGAGAATTGGGAGGATGAAATCCTACTATATTAATGTAGCTCACACACTTGGGCTTACAAACAGGAAAGATGAGTGTCAAGGTTGTATCTTTTCACCATAGGAATTCAATCTGAATGCTGAGCAAGTAATTAAAAAAAGCTAGACTATCTGAAAAAGAATGTGGCATCAGGAGGAAGAAGACTCATTAATATGTGCAATATGCAGATAATGTAGCCTTGGTTGCTGAAAGCGAAGCGAACTTGAAGCACTTACTGAAGACGGTCAGAGGCTGCCCAGCCTTTGGTATGTGTCACACCTGAACACGGAGAACACAAAAGCCTTGATACGTGGGACTAATAGACGATCCCACAAGCAACAGAGAAAAGACTGACGTGACCACGGATTTCATTGTACTTGGATCCACAGTCAACACCCAGGGAAGCGCCAATCAATCAAAAAATGAAATGTATTGAGTACATCCACGACAAAGTCTCATTCAAGCTTCAAAAGACATTATGTTGCCTTAAAGACTAGGGTGTGCCTGACCTAAACCATCCTATTTCCAGTTACCTCCCGTGCAAAAGATGAACAATTAATAAAGTTAAAGAAAATTGATGCTTTTGAATTATAGCATTGACTAAAAAATTAAATGTATTGTAGATTTCCAGAAGAATGAAAAATCTGTCTCAGAAGTACAGCCAGGATACTCCTGAGAAGCTAGGGTGGTAGCAAGACTTTTGCGTCAAGGACTTTGGACAGGCATCTGGAAAATGACATCTAGCTTAGCTGTTGTTGTAGTCAGGTGCCATTGAGTCGGTGCCAACCCATAGCAACCTTATGCACAGCAGAAGGAAACACTGCCCAGCGGCAGCATCCTCACCTTCTTCCCACGCTGAGCCCATCGCCACAGTCGCGGAGTCAGTCAGTCTTCTCTCCTTGAGGCCTTCCTCGTTTTCACTGCCCTCCACTTTACCAAATATCCTGTCCTCCAGGGACTGGGCTCTCCTGGCAAGTACGTGAAATTAAGTCCCACGCTTAGTAACACAGAGGAAAACGTCCAATAAGATGGCTTGTCACAGTGGCTGCGACAGCAAGATCAAGTGCATCCAGGTGGCTCCGGACCGCACAGTGACTTGTGATGTTGTACACAAGGGCACGATGAGTCGGAACCAACTTGATAGCATCTAACAACAACAATGAATGATGTTGAGCATCTTTTCATGTCTTTATTGGTTATTTTTCTTATTGGTTATTTTCGTATCTTCCCTGGAGACATGTCTAATCAAGCTCTATATGCATTTTTTAAATTGGGGGTATGTCTTTTTGTTGTTGCTATGTAGGAATTCTTTATATGTACTTGATATTAAAACCTTCTCAGATATATGGCTTCCTCAAATGTTCCCCTTTTCTGTGGCTTGAAGTCCTTTGATGCATAAAACTTTTCAATTTTGTTTTGAAAAATGATGGTGATGGCAACATATGTGTAAATGTGCTTGACACAATGGATGAAATGGATGGATTGTGATACGAGCTGTACTAGCCCCCAATAAAATGATTTTTTTTAAAACTTAAAAAAATTTGAAGTCCAATTTACCTACTTTGTTGTTTGATGTTCAAATGTTTGATGTCATATTTAAGAATTCATTGTCAAAAGGGAGCTATCACAGCATTACCCCAATACGTTCTTTTAAGAGTTTATGGTTTTCACTCTTCTATGTAAGTCATTGATCCACTTGCCATTGGTTTTCATATGGAGTGTGAGGTAGAAGCCTAACTTCTACCAAATGGGAATCTAGTTATCCTAGTGCCAATGTTTTGGGGTTTTTTTCTTGAATTAGGTGAAAGTCGTACTTTTGCATTCAATATGTCATCCACATTCTGATTCAACTCGTTTTTGCAATCCCTCCAATGTACATTGCTTATCCCTCATTCTCTCTGTGTGTCCTGTTCCTATTCGTCTTTCTTTCCTGTCTGGACTTTGTCTTTGGATAGATGCTGCCCTTTTGATCTTAAGTGGTTGGTTATTATAACATGGAAGTGGGTTCAGTTTCCAGACCTGAAGGATAAAGACAGTAGTCTTGCAGATCCCCCCAGCTTCTATTTGACCAGTAAGTCTTATCTCTTTTATAATCTCGACTTCTGTTCCACATTTTTCTTCCACTCGATCCAGACCTTCTAATGTGATCCTTTTCAAAGCAGTTGGTAATGGTAGCCAGGCACCATCTAGTTCTGGTCTCAGGGCTGATGGTTGATGTTTCCATGGCCCATTAGTCCCTTGGGATGAAGTGTTTCCACATGTCCTTCGATTTTCATCACCCTTCTTTCCTCTGGGCAAGGAGAAACCAATTGTTGCACCTGAGATGGCTGCTCACAAGCTTTGAAGGCCTCAGTCACTACTCACCAAAGTAGGAGGCAGAGTGTTTTCTTTGTAAACTGCATTCTGCCAATTGACTTGGGTGTTCCTGAGACCAGTGCCCTAATCCCCCAGGCCCATGGTTCCCTCAAGATGTTTGGCTATGTCTAAAAAGTTTTCATAACTTTGTCCCCTGTGGGCTTCACAACATCCATAGATGTATTTGCAGCAAAAATAAATGTACACATACAAATATCCGGTGTCAAGATTAGATACATTCTTTGGTGAACTCTCTCTCTCCCTTTCCCACCGGCTGTGCCATCAAAGCATCTACTCGTAGATCCCACCGTAACAAGATTTTTTATCTAACAGTGTTTGCCTCGGTTGCCTTTATCTCTTGCAAACCTCCCAGTGGGGAATGGTGGACAGGTTTAGAGAACAGAAAATAGTTTTGGTTGGGTGGAGGGTACAAAGCCAAGGAGGAAGAGTCAATAAGTCTAGGCAGGCAGTTAGGGACCAGACAACAGTCACCTCAGTGGCGGTGAGTTTTTGTTTTATGCGCTGTGAAGCCAGTCTCTCCCAGACAGAGAAGGTGCCCTGGCAAAACGAACTTGGGAAGCACCTAATCTAAGAGTAGAAGGTGAGTTTTCTCCATTTCTGGGTAAGGCTGTGAGGTCAGAGAGGAACTGTCTCTCCACATTAAAACTCCTGCTTCCCTCCTCCTTTCCTGAAACCTCTGGGCCATCAGATCACACAGCACCCTTGACTTCCTATCTACCTCTCCGTCTTCCTGCCTTAACGGCCCTGCCCTGCCTGCCAGGCTGCCTGATAATTAGGTAGTCTGGAGCTCTGGACTCAAGCTTGAGGTCGGGGCAGTAATTTTACAGCCTGCCCATTTGCCTCTTGAGGAGCCCTGGTGGCATAATGTTAACACATGGGGCTGCTCACCACAAGGTCAGCAGTTCGAAACCACCAGCGGCTTCTTGGGAGAAAGACAAGACTGTCAACTCCTGTAAAGAATTACAGTCTCAGAAACCTACATGGACAGATCTTTCCTGCCCCTATAGGGCTACTATGATTCAGAATTAAGTTGATAGCAATGAGTTTAGTTTTGCTAACTTCTTACAAGGGAAGAGTTTTTGTATGGCATCAAAAAGAATGGCAGTGGGCCTCTCTGGGATCTGGCAGGTTTTGCTCAGGCCCCCTTCCTCCAGGACAAGGGAGGTGTGAGTGTGGAGAGGATGTGTGACTCCCGGGGTGAGCTGGGATTTGGAAGGATACCATCCCCAGATGTTCTTTCATTCTTCTCAGTGCTTTCTGTCATATGAGCTGCCCCTGTTATGCTCAGAGGAAGAGCTGCCAGTGACAGAAAGGAGATTACAGGCTATATTTCTGCCTTAAAGCAGCCTCCAGGCTGTTGGAAAACCAGTGGAGCCAGGTCAGTTGTTAGTTCTGGGAAGGAGAAATCAGTGTATATTATAGCCCTGGAGCAGTACTCTGTATGTGGCATGCTGGTGTCACCTCCGATCGCCTTTCCTCTCTCAAATATGTATTTTATTAATCCCTGCGCTAGGAGAAGGGTTGGCTTTTTTTTCTAGTGCTGGTGCGATTCCTTATTGAGGAGTTCTGGGTCCCCAAAGCAGTTTCATGGTAGGATTACACAGAGGGACAAAGAGAGCAGAAAGACAAAGCATGTGGCTACAGCAGGACTTTGGGCAGCAGCTTTGTCCCCAGTGCCAGAAAGGACATAATTGGAGGCAGAGGTTAAAGACATACCAACCAAGCAACGCTAGAACCAGAAACTGTCCCCAGTCCCTGCCACTTCTTCTGCTTGGCACAAGAAGAGGTCGAGGAGGGGACAGTGAGGTCAATGACCTAAAGCACTATCATACACACATTACATACTACAACTATTTCCATACCCTCTAGCTTCCCCAGTAGATTGTGAGCACCTTAAAAACAAGCTGATTGTGTGTGTGCGCGCGCGCGCGTGTCTCATAGCTCCTATCTACAGCACATGGTAGCACTTAATACATAGAGACTGAATGGAAGCAATTTGTACCTGCCCAGAAGAGAATAAAACTTCAAAAGAACAGAGCTTTAATCTGACAGATTGGTCTCAGACACCTGGACAATAAAAGGATCACGGGGGTGGCTGATCTCACCTAAGTCCCAGCTTTCAACTCCTAAACAACCGGGCACATTGCTTTTCTGTTCTGCTTCAGAGAGCCCGACCTTACTGAGCACTTGCTACTAGAAGTGTGAGGCCACTGGTGGATCACTGGTAGATGTTTCACCTTCTGCACAGGAAACCCGGGTTCAATTCCCAGCCAATTACTTTATCCACAGCCACCCACATCGATCAGTGGAGCCGTGTGCTGCCATGGTTCAGAACAGGTTTCAGCAGAACATCTGAGCTAAGACAGGCTAAGAAGAAAATCCTGTCCATTTACTTCTGAAATCAGCCAATGAGATCCTTATGGATCATAACAGCCCAATCATCAACCCAATATGGGGACGGTGCAAGATCAGGCAATGTTTTACTTTATTGCACATGGGTTTGCCATCAATCAAATGATGATAACTAATAAGAACAGCACACAAAGCAATCTACTGAGATTGGGAAGAAGTACAAGAAGAAAGAGGTACAAAGAGATTTGAAGAACAAACTGTTTGAGTCAGAAGATACACCACTTGCTTGCTGATTTCTTAGGCAAGCCATGTGTTTGACTCTCTTAAATCTTATTATCCACATCTATTAAATGGGAACAACGGCCTAGCAAGGGGATGATAGCTCCTATACTGCTAACAGGAGATACATAGGTGTGACATTCCCACAAGATAATTTGGTAATGCTAGAGGAATTCTTACAAATGAACATGCCATCATCAGACCTTACAGTTCCACATCTAGAAATTGATCTATGAAAACAATCAAGTGTGGAGCACAATCTAGCTAAAAGGATGTGTGTTATGTTTTGTGGTGGGCTTTAAAAGCACACTTTTTATTGTGAATGGAACAAACATATATAGAGCAGATCACTAGTTTTACAGTCAACAATCCCTACGCAGTTTGTGTCATCTCACTCACTACAGTGCCCTCCACAGCAACATCACTCTCCCACTCACCCAGCCAGCGCTTTGTTTCCATGCCACCTCCCCCCAACCATTCTGGACATTGACCTCAGGTAAAACGTCCCCTTTGATTCCTGATGGCTGACTGTTCTAAGGGATGCCTACCTCACTAGTATTATTCTTCCCTCTGTAGACCTGCCTCTGGTGTGACTGGAAATTGAGCAATGAGTACATACATTATTCTTTTTATTATAGCAAAATCGGCCGGAGGGGGGAATAAACAACAAATGGTCGAAATTTCAGTCACTATAATGATTCACAATAGAATATTGTGTAGCCATTAAACATTTAGTATATATGGTATTTCCCTTACATGTAAAGTTATTTATGGCCTATTAAATGACAAGGCAGGTTACATATCATATGTACAGTATGATTTTTTTAAAGAAATACTAACTGTGGTCATCTTTGTACTGCAAGGTTAACCAATAACCAATTTCCATGGAGTTAATTCCAATGCATGTGTCAGCGTATACTGTGCTCAATGGGGTTTTCACTGACTGGTTTTCTGAAATAGATCCCAAGGCCTTTCTTACAAGGTGAGTTCAAACTGCCAACCTTTTGGTTTGCAGCCAAGCAGGTTAACCTTTTGAACCGCCAGGGGATTCCATTGGAGGATTACAACTAATGTAAATTCCTTCCTTCCTTGCTATGTGCACTTTCTACAATAAGCACACATCAGGTTGTAAAGATAAAAATAATTAATAAAATTCCCATTTCTAAAGTTTGTTTTAAGGGCTACCGTATGTGTTGTCCATGAAGTTACTTCATTATCTGAAAAAGAAGACAAAATATAAAACAGACTCTCTAAGCCAGGGGTCCTCACACTGCGGCCCATGGGCCACATGTGGCCCACCGAGGACATTTATCCAGCCCGCTGGGTGTTTTTGCCCCATTTTGGTTTTTACTTCAAAATAAGATATGTGCAATGTGCAAAGGAATTGGTTCATAGTTTTTTTAAAAACTATAGTCCGGCCCTCCTACGGGTCTGAGGGACAGTGAACTGATCCCCTGTTTAAAAAGTTTGAGGACCCCTGCTTGAGGACCCCTGCTCTAAGCCATGAGGAGCTGACTATTTGAGAAAACAGATGAAGGATGCTGTGTTAGTCCGGGCAGACTAGAGAACCAAATCCATAGACACTCATATGTTTGTAAGAAAGAGCTTTATATGCAAGAGCAGTAGAATATTGAGAAAACACCCCAGCCCAGTCCATGTCAAGTCCATAAGTCCAATAGTAAGTAGCCCATATGTCCAACAGTAATCTATAAAGTCCCCTTCAGACTCACGAAACACATGCAGTGACGCCAAATGCAAGAAGATCACAGGCCAGTGGGTAGGAAGTCTTGTGGATCCAGTGGCATTGTAAGCATCCCAGTGCTTGCAGGGGCCTCCACATGGCTTCTCTGGCTCCAGGGTTCTGGCTCCATCAGCCTCTCTCCATGTGTCTTCTCTACAGGATGTCTTGCAGGAAGTCAGTAGAGAGTCTCACAGGGAGAGAGTCTAGTTAGAGAGTGTCTCCCACCTCCAAGGAAGAAATACAGGAGTTCCCAGAATCCTCAGGAGAAGGCCATGCCCACACATAGGCCTCATTGGCTATATCCTAATTGACGGGATAGACTCCTCCCCTATACTCTTAATTCCTCAAATTGACACCAGATTATGTAACTACCACAGATGTATAGAATAGGTAGAGCAAAAAATAAGATGTATTAAGAACTTTAAACACCTGGGTACGCAGAGGAGGTAAAAATTAGTTGTAGAAGTAGTGGTTTGATTTGAACATCAAAGACTGAATTTTGTCAGACTGAACCACAGAATTGGGACAGTGTGAGAAGTGGGAAATTGTGGACAGGGTTAGAGAATAGAGCATGCTTTTGCTTGGGTGGAGAGTACAGAGCCAAGGGTGAAGAGGCGTGAAGTCTAGAAAGGCAGTTAGGAAGCGGACAGCAGCCACCTTGAGTACCGTATTTGGTATAATACAGCCGGCAAACATTTGTTGAGTGTGTTCTGAGTATCAGGAGTTCATTCTGGGCACAGTGGGGAGTTAGTGACCATGCTGTGACAGATGGTGACATAGCTGTAATTGAGGGCAGCAAGGTGCTCATTGCTGCACTCGCTGGGCATAGATAAAGTTCTTGATGGGTGCAGCGTGCTGGCATCTGCTTGTCTCGAAGCAGCTGTGTGCAGATGTGCTGGCAGGCATAGCCACAAAGGAAGGCCCTCTCTAGATTTGTATCACAGATTGGGAGGGATGGAAATGAACAACTGAGAGCCATGTGAGAACTAGTAAGAAATCAAACCTTTCTCCTAGATTTGCTCCTAGCTCACCAGGGAACTCAGGGATCATTCATAGAATTGGAAGAAAGATCATTTGGAGGAGGCTGGAACAAAGTACGGGGAGTGGGGGGAACGGATACTTGAAGGGGGGAAATTTAGAATCCTCTCTCAGTTGGTCCTGATCTCTTGGCCTCTCTGTGACTGCCCCAAGGCAGGTGATAACCAGGGAGGCCTGAAGTCTGTGCTGCTTTGTAAAAAGGGTCTCTATAGTCCTCATCTCCTCAGTCTCTTCCTGGAAACTGGTCTGGGGCCATGGCGGTGGGGGGTTGTTTCAACCCAGAGAGCTTTTTGTTCATGGAAATTCATGAACGCGTGGGCCTACCCTTAAAGCTTCTCAGATTAACCCATCCTTCCAGCAAGCCCTGGGATCCTTTCTCCTGAAACTCATGCCTGCCTTAGGATCCCAAATAGGATCACCATCATCTGACGCAGGCACAGAGCACATGCACGCTTGCACTCTATAAAGGGGAGGGAAATCTCATTTTTAGGCAAATGTCTAAATGTCTCTGTCCCCGCTGTCACTCCCAGCCTGGGCCACTACTTACCTCCTCCTATTCATGGAGTCGCTGTGAGTCGGAATGGCTCAATAGCAAGGAGCTTTTTGTGTTATTATTATTGTCATGTCACTAATTAAATTTTTTCTTGAAATACAAATATGTTTTTGCAGGGAGGCCATGATGGTATTAACGAAGAAGGAACAGTTGAGTTAAAGATACATTTACCTCTGGTATAGGGCAGGGGCTTTTTGCTGGAAGACCTCTCCAATACCATCCTGAAAGTTCAGCCCAGGCATGGGAATGGCAACCAGTGGACCCTACCTTCTGGGCTCCAACTATTGCCCAGTTGGGCTTGGAGTTTGACGCCAGTCAAATTAGCAACCTGATGTGACTATTCAGATCAGATCTCATAACAAGATGACCACCCCATCTGAATTTCCAGGCACCTTTGTCTGCTTCAAATATCAGACACTCAGTGCTGACTCTTAGTGGCTCTCAGTGGGTTTTCAAGGCTGTAGCTGTGTACAGAAGTAGAAAGCCCAGGTTTTCTCCTTGGAGCTGCTGGGGGTTTTGAACTGCTGACCATGCAGATCGCAGCCCAATGTGTAACCATTACACTACCAGGGCTCCAAATATGGAGAAACAAAATTCATTAACTTACCGTATAGAGTCGTGTATAAGCCAAGGTTTTCAGCCCATTTTTGTGCAGTTTTTGTGGTAAAATTAGTTGCCTCAGCTGATATTCAGGTCGGCTTATACTCGAGTATATATATTTTAAAAATACATAGAAGCTATGCTGTTAACGTCACCTTTAGGCCAATTTGTATACTTGGTCCATTCCCTCTGGATTCATCCTCTTTGCCACTTGCCTCCTTCCTCCTCCATCTGGCCGCGCCCCATCGGCCTCTCTCTGGTCCCTAGACAAATGCAGCAGATGCCATGACAGCACCTGAGGCTCATCTGCACAACTGGAAAAGGTGCAACTGACCCCCTTCCCCTTAATCAGAAGCCCCCCTGGTGTCACCATGGTTGGTGATTGGCTTCTAACTATCAGCAGTTTAAACCCATCAGCTGAAACCACTGCCCACTTTACAGGAAAAAGTTGCGGCCGTCTGTCTGCTTCCTTAAAGATTACTGCCTGGGCATTTCTACTCTGTCATGCAGGGTTCCTATGGGTCAAAACTGACCGAACAGTAAAGGGGGGTTGGGTCCTTTTAAAAGAAAGTGTCGGTCCTGGCCTTCTCGATGCTCAGAAGTCCCTCAAGCACCCTTGAGGGAAAGTGTAGTGTACGGCGCTTGGGCTTGGGGAGCCAGACGGGCAACCCCATGGCTCGTCATTGGTGGCAAATAGTGTGATCTAAAATGGCCCAGTGGGTCTAAGCAGCCCCTTCCGGAGAAAGAGTTGATTGGTGAATGTGGGAGAAGCATCTCTTGAGGAAATGGAGCTTTTCCCTCACAGCTGGGAAGGAGGATGAGCAGTGAGGAGAGGTGATGGTGAACAGAGCCTGGGAGACCCGTGTTCTCTGATCACTCAGACATGTCTAGTCTTCCCTGCTGAGATCTGATCTGCCCTTGTATTTTTTACAGGTTGAGCTTGGCTGACAGAAGCTTTTCTGGCCCAACTGGGAGTAAGAAGAGGCGGGGAGTCTCCTGAAGACTAGCCCAGGATCACCCAAATAGTAAGAAGTGCTTTTCTCTCCTTGAACACACAGCTAAGTCCGTCAATAGATTTTATGTTTGCTTCTGAAAACCGCTAGAATCAACTCATGGTAACTGATGCTTAGCACACACACCTTAGAAGCAAAGCCTCGGATGGCCTTTTCATGTCTTCTTTGTACTCCTTAGCTTCATGAGGTTATATTTATGCCGTATCTTATGAACCATCATTTTTGTAGGTATTGTTGAATGAGGCATTGATTATATGCATCATGATGAGAACATTTGTGCAATCTTCTGAGCAAGCGTGGTTGTGAGTCGCTTTCGTGTCATCTGACTTATGGTGACCCCATATGCCACGTGAGGTTTTCAAGACTGACTTTCAGAAGAAGCTTGTTAGGCCGGCCTGCTGAGATGCTTTGGGGAGGAATCTAACCACTAACCTTTTGACTGGTGCTCAAGTGCATAACTAATTGCACCACGCATGGACTCTACAGAGAGAATATCTCCTTAGTGATACTCAATTAAAATGCAGTTCTTGGACTCTATGGCCAGAGGTTCTGATTTTGTGGATCTAGGTTAAGACTCAGGTATATGCATTCCAAAGATTTTTAATGAATGTTGGGACACTGCACCCAACATATTTCAGATGAACTCTGAGAAATAGTTCTTTAGCATTTATAAAGCATTTTGAATAAAGGATCTCATTTAATCCTCTAATCAGACGAGGTTTTTCTTTATCCCCTTAAATAACTTCATGATCCCACAGTTTCAGTATAGACAGGGTTTTAAATGCCAGTTATCCCAACAATCCTTTTTCTTTCCAGGCTGCCATGATTAGGGCTGGATCTGAGATTTGGCCCCAAATGTGAAGGCCCTTGTCAAGGATTTTGTAGATTTCCTTACGTCCTGGGAACAGGATGGCCTGAGAGGCCAACAGTTTTCATTGTGGGAGCAGTTTCAGGCTAAGATGGTCTATGCCATCATGTTTGCTGACGGGGAGGGCAAAGGAGACCCTCTGGGAAATGGATTGGCCTAGTAACCACAGCAATAGATTTGAGCAGGCAATCACAGTGAGGATGATGCAGGACCAGTGACATTACCTTCTGTAAGACACAGAATTGGTATGAATCAGAGTCTAGTTAATGGCAGCTGAAACAACCATTGCTGCCAACCAAAACTGGTTTTCCTCAAGAGTCGGGAATTGAGAGATCCACACGGTGACCGTTCTGGGCCTACCTCCCATGTGGGTAGATAAGAAAACCATGGCTATTAAGAGAGGAAGATAGAACTGGCTGGCAGTGCTTTGTCCTCCTTCCTTGTCCCTTCCACCTTTTGGCAGAGTATGCTAGCGCACGCTATACCACATGAGGGGGAAGCCGGAAGGAAGGCACACCTAGAAGAAGGTCCACCCCCTATGAGTAGGAGCAATGCCCATTTGGGAGACAGGTTAACAGTCTGGTCAACACCATTTGGAATACATGTGCAACGTGATGTTGAAAGAAGTTCACTGTGGATCATATTGGGGCAGGGATGGAAGGGACGGTGACAAAGAAAGCGAAGGACAAAAGTCACAGACTCCTAAAACAACTGCTTGAAAGTGTATTGTTGTCCAAGTGCAGTGGCTTTCCATGGGACTGAAACTAGGACAGAGCTACCTGGAGAGCCGGATTTTCTCCAGGTGAGTGCTGTGAATCACCATGAATCCGATTCAACTTGATAGCAACTAACAACAAGAATATGGGTGCTAGAGTCTAATCAATCCAGACCACCTAGAAAAATGGAAGTACCATTGTTATCTGGCACCTACAGGGTAGACAGTGGGGAAGAATGGGAATAGGTTGACCAATAGCTGACTCCCGTGGGAGTCTTTCTACAGACTGGAAGGGCAAACCCGAAACCAAACTCACTGCCATCCAGTCAGTGCTGACTCGTAGCGATCCCCCTGTGGGTTTCCAAGACTGTGATTGCTTACAGGAGGAGGAAGCCCAGTCTTTCTCCCTGGGAGCTGCTGGTGGTTTCAGTGCACATCACAGGCCAACAAGGCACCCTCTACCACCGGGGCTCCTCTCAATGGGATGGAGGCCTCAAATAGATGTCACTTCCTCCTCCAGGGCACATGAATATGCACCTACCCACTGGCCATTTTGGACTTAACAAGTGAGTGACAGTGTGGTATTTTCTGGGGACCAAATATAGTTGACATGGTTGCTTGGATGAATAAAACTAGCAAGGGCTTTTTTTTTTTTTTTTTTGCAAAGAATGCTGGAAGTGTGGCAATCAGAGAAGCCGCCAGCTGTCTCACTTAAATTCTTAGCTCTCTCTCACTCTTTTTTTAAAATCATTTTGCTTACATAATCCACCCCCTTTTTATTTTCTAATTCTCTCCTTGCAAAACCAGCACTGGAGGGGAAGGGCTGGGGTGGAGGGGTAGCAATTACACATCAGCTTGGGGAGCATTTACATTTTGCAATTACAATTTAAAAATAAATCTTGTTAATGATCTCCACGTGTAAACGACAAACCCTAACTGACTTACATACTCTCGTGGGCCTGCCTGCCTCCCCCTGAAGTCAGAGGCTCAGTGGAGACACAGATACCAGAGCAGGCAGAGGAGGAAACTGGGGCCAGCATTTGAGGAGTGGCAAGAGCAGTCAATGTGCTGTTGAGGTTGGTGGAGGATAGGCATGGGGTAGAAAACTTGGAAGCTATGACTTCTAGACTCCCAGCTCTTCTCTCACCTTCTTCTTGCTTGGTCCAAGCTCTCCTCCTTCCAAGCCCTGACACAAGCCCTGTTCTTTGTCCTCAGGAAGAACTACCAGTTCTCAGAGTTCTGGAGAAAGTAAGAGTTGACTGCAGGTATTTTCCAAAGTGGGAGTTTTAAAAATTCCTTTGGGCAAAAGCAAACCCTAGTTCCCAAGGTCAGGCCAATGTACCTGGATATTCATGGACTGGGAAAGGGTTGATTCAATTTGCTGGTTCATGAAGGAACCAGATTTGATTTCATTTTACCTTGGGAAAATAATATCTCCTCTTCCCAATTTGTTGTTGTTAATTGCTATAATTTACTCCAAGTTTGGCAACCTCGTGTACAACTGAAGAAAACACTACCCAATCTGGTACCATCTTCACAATCATCATTGCAGCCATTGGATATTTTGATGCCTTCCAACCTTTGGGTCCCATCTTCCAGCACTATATTTATATCAGCTAATTTATCAGATAATATTTTATATCAGATAATATCTTATAAGATATCAGAGAATATTCTGTTGGATTTATGGGGTTTTCGATGACTACATTTTAGAAGCAGATTGCCAGACTTTTTCTCCTACACTGTCTTACTCTGGAAGCTCTACTGAGACCTGGTCACCATAAGTGGCCCTCATGATGGTCTAAATATTAATGGCATAGCTTCCACCAGCACAACAACATGAAGGCCGTCACAGTATGACAAACTGATGGTCAGAGGTCTTGTCAATTAGTTGCATTTATCCAAGTATTCTGATTCCTTGAGTAATGTCAAAAGCAGACACTTGGTCATCAAACTAACCTAAACCCTGCCGTTTGCTGGGTGGGGAATTTGGAGCCAGTTATACACACGGGCAGCAGTTCAAAATCAGCAGCTACTCCTAAGGAGAAAGGTGAGGCTTTCAGATCACGTAAAAGATTTACAGTTTGGGAATTCCACAGCGGCATTTCTCTGCCCTATAGGGAATTGTCTGATGGTAGTGAGTTTGGTTTTGAGGTTTTTTTGGTTTTGTTTTGTTTTGTTTTTTTAATGAAGCTTCATTTCTCTCATGGATGTTCTCTTTATATCATTGGGATAATCCCATTTACCTCACAGGGCTTTTGTGAGGATTAAATGAGTTGGGGAAGAAAGCACTCCATCGAAGTCTGGCACATTGTACATGCTCAGTAAATACCTGTTCCTTTCCAAGCCGATTTCCTCCCCTCCCGGATGAAAACTGCCTTCCCCAACCACCGCGGACACTAGAAAAGCATGACGCTGATGAAGGATGGTGGTCCCTTCATCTCTCCTCTCAACGTCAAGGCATCTGCATCCTGAACAGCCCCCGAAACGGACCTATCGCCACACATAGGCATCTCTTTACCCAGACGATTCCCTAGGCTGTTCGCTTTTGTTAGGTCCTATCAAGTCAGTTCTGACTCATCACAACCCCATGTACAGCAGGACTGAACACTGCCCGGTCCTGCGCCGTCTTCACAATTGTCACTATACTGGAGCCCGTCACTGCCATCTAATTGAGCCACTGTGTCCCTCCATCTCATAGAAGGTCTACTTGACCGAGCACGATGTCTTTTTCCAGGGACTGGTCTCTCCTGACAACATGTCCAAAGCACATGAGATGAAATTTCACCATCCTTGCTTCTAAGGAGCATGCTGATTGTACTTCCAGGACAAATTTGTTTGTTCTTTTTGTAGTCCCTGGCTCCTTCAGTATTCTTTGCCAGCACCATGATTCAAATGCATCCATGCCTTTTCAGTCTTCTTTATTCAATGTCAACTTTCACATGCATAAGAGGCGATTGAAAACATCGTGGATTGGATCTTCTGCACCATAGTCCTCAAAGTAGCCTCCTGGCTTTTGAACACTTGGAAGTGGTCTTGTGCGTCCGATGGAGCCAATGCAATGTGTCATTTCATCTCTTCATTGTTGCTTCCATTAGCATGGATTGTTGATCCAGGCGAGATGAACTCTTTGACAACTTCTATCTTTTCTCCATTTATCACGATAGTACCAATTGGACAACTTGTGAGGATTTTTTTTTCTTTACATTAAATTGCAATCTATATTGAAAGCTGCAATCCTGGATCTTCATTGGCAACTGCTTCAAGACCTCCTCATTTTCAGCAAGCAGGGTCGAGTCACCTGCATACTGCAGGTCATTCGTGAGCCTTCCTCCACGCCTGATGTTGCATTCTTCTTTTGATAGCTCATTTTGCCTGGTTATTTGCTCAGCATACAGATGACAGAATAAAACCTAGATGTACATCTTTAATGATTTTAAACCATTCAGTATTCCCTTATTCTGTTCACAAAACTGCCTTTTGATCCATGTGCAGGTAGGTCCACCTGAACACAATTAGGTGTTCTGGAATTCTTCTTTAGGCTATCCATGGTTTGGTATAGTCCACACAATCGAATGCCTTTGCATAGTCAATAAAACACAAATAAACATTTTTCTGATGTTTTCTATTTTCAGCCAAGATCCATTTGGCATCACCAATGATAGCTCTTGTACCATCTCTTCAAATCCTACCTGAACCTCTGCAGCTATTGTCAGCTGATCTTCAATAAAAAGTTTACTTGCATGTGATAGCAATAATATTGTTTTATAATTTACATATTCTAGTGGGTCACTTTGCCTTGAAATGGGCACAAATATGTATTTCTTCTAGCCAGTTGGCCAGGTCTTCCAAATTTGGGGGCATAGACAGCTGAGTGCTTTCAGTGCTTCATCAGCTTGGCAAAAGATTCCAATTGGTATTCCATCAACTCCTGGAACCTTGTTTTGGGCTAATGCCTAGTGCAGTCTGCAAGTTTTCCTTAAATACCATTGGTTCTTGCTCATATGCTACCTCTTGAAATGGTTGAATGCTGACTAGATATTTTTGGCAAAGTGGTGTACCAAGCATGTTTTTCATTTTTGGTTTTCTAACTCCAGATCTTTGTATGCTTCATCATAATACATTACCTTATCTTCTTGAGCTTCCATGGGATTCCCTATTAAAAGAACAACAACAAATGTAAAACTCACTGCCATCAAGTAGATTTTGACTCGGAGTGACCCTCTAGGACAGGGTAAAACTGCCTTTGTGGGTGTCCAAGAGTGTAACACTTTGGGGGAGTAGAAGATGTATTTCTCCTGTGGAGTGGCTGGTGCTTTAGAACTACTAACCTGAAGGTTAGTAGTAGGCAAATGCTTAACCTCTCTGCTATCAGGGCTCCTTAGGAATCCCTATAGGCTCTTGATGTTGGGCTCTGGAAGCAGCCCTCAACTTCTCATCAGTTCTTTTCCTGACTTTGACTTGACCAGGATTCCCTAAAAGATTTTCTCATTTCTAGACAATAATTCACCCACGTGATCTTTTAACAGCCATGACCCCTCTTTGGGCCCCAGTGTGTTCCTATCTGTGAAATGAGGAAGCTAGACCATGAACTCTCTGAAGTTCCTTTCCATCTTGAAATTGTATAATCCTTGGATTCCCATTTCCTTTGCCTAGTATTTAAAGCAGTGGTTCTCAACTGTCCTAATGCCGCGACCCTTTAATACAGTTCATGTTGTAGTGACCCC
>NW_022111365.1:6231281-6233478 GCF_000313985.2 Echinops telfairi | reverse complement strand
TGGATCTCCA
This sequence comes from Echinops telfairi, assembly GCF_000313985.2. Lineage (NCBI taxonomy): Eukaryota > Metazoa > Chordata > Mammalia > Afrosoricida > Tenrecidae > Echinops > Echinops telfairi. The sequence goes on along the minus strand of NW_022111365.1, from coordinate 6,233,468 downwards.
TGGGAGCAGACTGCCTCGTCTTTCTCCCACAGAGTAGCTGGAGGATTCCAACCACCATAGCTCTTTCCAACTACTAAAATGGGTGTGTATCTTACAAAAATCTGTTAAAGGGAAGCTATTCCAGAGGCAAATCACTTTGGATAGGGCAGAGAACATGGAAAGAGATTTTTCTTGAGAACAGGCAGGGGACTTCTTGAAGACAGGAACTATGGTTTGTTGTTTTGGGTTTTTATTTTAACCCAAGTGAGATTATGTTTTAAATGCTCTTCTAAAAACTTGAAATGTTTTTTATTTGACGTAAAAGAAAGGACCACTTTTCAAGTCAGTACAAGTAAATTAACTCCATTATTTTAAACCACTGCTCAGGGTTCCATTGTACAGATGTCGCAGTAAATAATGATTTTAGTTGAGTCTTTTAATTTAGAAGTAAACTTTGTACATGAGGATGAAAACCAACTGTAAGCGGTATAGCATTTATAGTCTCACTTCTTTTACTCACAAGCCTTAAAATGCAAAGGTAACCAAAATAAACTGTTTCTGATGGTGGTTATTTTGTAGTCAATATCTATTATGCTAAATAATATACTTTTGTCTGTTTTTCATGACTTACTTTGTAAGTGGCTGCTGTGAAAGTTGAGGAGACTCTGGGTATTACAAACGGTTAACATGTTTGGTTGCTAACCCCAAAACTGACAGGTCTAACCTACCTGGAGATGCCCTGAAAGAAAAGCCTCGTTCGTTTTATATTGATAGGTAGGAAATAAATGGAATTTTTACAGGTCTAAAATGGAATTTATTTTGGCTGCTCTCTTGCTCTAAAATTGGATTGAACTCAGGATCCCAGGTTCAAAACCTTTCACTTTTTTAGACTGGACCATGTTGCCCCATGGTCTGAGTTCCTGCTTTCTGAGAAGAAGCTATGGAACCTTTCGTTGCTTTCTTCTTTTTATAAGATTCACAATCCTAAAACATCATCCCTGCGCATCGACACCTGAAGTTGGGTCTATTTGCTCCTTCACTATAATTCTTCACTTCTTAAGGTTCCTTTAAGCCACCTGTCTTGCTTCAGAAGCTCAGGAAACTTTTCACTCTTTCTTTGTTCCGCTCAATGTTCCCAGAACACAGGAAGACTCATAAATATGTATTGACTTTGTTCATTGGGGCCTGGGTTCCAGCTAGACCAGACTCTAACTTCTTGGACTTGGGCAAGTGTCCTGAAGGCAAACCTTATAACGCGGGCTCTTCCAGTCTCTGGCACTCAATTTAAGAGTCCCGAGGGGACCTGCTCCTGGGATTGAGGAACCTTCGGTTCCCTGCGGAAAGAAGATGTTGAGGACCAGTTGTGTATCGCCACATCAGCCAGCCTTCCACCCTGGGCAGGTAATTCAGCAAAAATGAGGTCACCTTCCTATGGCCCTTCAATCTCCCTAGCACCCTGTCTTATGTCTCGAGAACTCTCTTTTCCACCATGACAATCATTCTTCAATCAGCTTCTGATCTTCCATCTACCTCTTCCTAGTCCCATCTTCTCAGCTCTCACACATACGTTCCTGGGAGTGAAAGCCAACCCTGACCACGGCAAGTGCCACATTAAGTGAGATCCTCTTTCCCTTTTATAAACTCCAGGACAAAGGGAGAGCCAACTATTCTCCACTGCCTGAGACAACTGGGCCCAATGGGATGACTAGAATTAGTGTCACCCAGAGTGGTAACTCGTGATATTAGACCCTCATGAGCCTCCTCTTGTACCAGATCAGACGGACTCTTAGTAATGTTTCTTATCAATTTTTCTCATACAATAACATTTGATGAATATAGTTATAGCTGCCTGAAATATAATATTTCTTAAGTTGTATAATTACATCACATTTATTTTATAAAGTCTTTATTGAGTTATAGCATGATTAGTAATTGGGCGGAAGTCTTTCACATTAAGTTTCCCCCTTCCTTTTTTCTTTAATTCCTACTTTATTCTCCACAGAGGAATGACAAATACTAATTCAAAATACAAAAAAAAAATAGGTTCACAAATATTAATTACCACAAAATTGTAGCTAAGACACTGGAAGTTTTGACAAAATCAGCAACTGTAAAGACACCAGAAGCAACCAAAGGCAGCAGCACGTGCTTCTCATTGCTGCAGATGAAACCACGTGATTCAGAGCATCATTGTGATTGGGTGATAAT
>NW_022111365.1:6212688-6229166 GCF_000313985.2 Echinops telfairi | reverse complement strand
GTCCACATTGTTGGGATTGAGGCCGGCCCCTCAGACCTCTCCACTGGTTCCCCACTCCAGTCCGGCATGTTGCATCCACATCTTGGAGCACTGGGTTGAAGTCTGGTTCCTCTTTCCCCATAGGGATATTTTTATACACTAACATTTTATAAACCGTTTGTTGTTTGTTTGTTTGTTTTGCTTTCATCTCCTCTGACAGCGTCACCTTTCCCCTGAGCACACCTAGTGACCCCACTAGCTGGGCCTAAAAATATTCTCAATGAGGTTGAGAAATCAGGTGAGGTAGGACTTCCCAGGTAAAGAGATAATAGAGCAGCTGTCTACTCTTTGACAGATTTGTGCCCTCGGGTGAGGATTCCAATTTATTCCTCAACACCCCTACCTGCACCCCAGGAGGCAGCTCTGGGAGCAAACCCCTCTTCTGAAGCTCCTGTGCCTGCCTGGCTCACTCGTGGCTCTGGACAGAAGGTCTGGATCTGGAAGTCTCCGTGCTCAGCTCCTTGGTGTGGGGTAGGCTTGACCCAGGAAGATCCAGAATAGCAAGTGCTCATATCCCAGCAGATGATTCCGTTCTGAGTCAGAGCATCCTAATTGGTCCCTGAGAGCCAGAGGCCACTGTGCAATTGTGTCTTCTCCTCTTCTGCACTTGGTATGAGCAGTAAGGTCTGTCATCCTGGAGAAAGGAGAGGTGTGGGAAGGTAGAAGCATTCTCTTGGACTTCAAGCTCACAGATTCTTCTACTGAAGGCAGTACTTCCTTTCTGTCTGATAGGAAATGAATGTTGTTGCAACTGGAGAGATTAAGGGTTGATTCCAAGTGTTATTCCAGAGGTCTCTAGTACTCGAAGACTTGATTGCTAATATGAAACGCTCCTTTGTGTTTGAGTGCAGCTGGAGGGACTAGCATATGACTAACCGTTTCCCTAGTAGAAGCCAGAACTACAGACCCTTTCTAGAGATTGAAGGGGAAGGGGCCTGGCAGGGGAGAGCCTGGGGCCAAGGGGCTCTGGTTCTCTGCACTGCTGTGCAATTGCTGCCTGCTGGGGGGCGGTGGGAGATCACTCCACTGCTGGCCTACAAAGATGTCTCACTGACTGCCTGCTCAGACAGCTGCTGCCAAAAACAATCTCTGGGTTGAGAGAGGAAGCAAAAGACTCCACAGGGAAGGTGAGCAGGAAGGGGCTTCTGCAAGGGCCTACAGCTAGTGCTGAAGGAGATACAACACGAGGTGGAGCACTCCTTAGGGCAGGGTGCTCCTAACTTTAAAAACACATCGTCTCTGTGTGACACAGAGTGAAATAGCGAGTTATTAGCCAAATGGATAGCAGTTCGAATCTACCCAAAGGCACCTTAGAGAAAGACCTGCTGGTCTAATATTTCTAAAAGATCACATCCCTAAAAATCCTATGGAGCACAATTCTACTCTGCAATATGTAGGGTCCCCGCAAGTCAAAACCAGCTCCATGACAGCTGGTTTACTGGTTTTTAACTTGTAGGTACTTTGGCTGTTAAATGCTTCTCAACTGGACAGGCTTTCCAAAGACAGAGCCAGGTGCCTCTTAGCCTATGAGTCATACACACCTTTCCCTCCAGAACAGGGGACTTCTTTGCAGCTGTGGGTGGTCCCCAGCAAACCATGGGGGTGGGGCCAGAAAGCTAAGAGAGGTAGTGACAGGGAGTTGGCTTACTGTGTGCTCCTTCGACTCCACCCCACCTAGGACCAACAAGTCTCTGGAGGATAGCCTGACAAGGAGACACTAGAGTACCAGTCCAACAAGCTCTGTCCTCAGCACAGCTGAGTACGTAGGGCCAGAAAGGATCCCAGATCTCACACCATGTGTGTTCCCAGAGTATTGCTCATCGGCAGCGAAAACACATGGTCCAATTCCCAGGTATACATCAACTTTTAGATGGAATCTGCAGCCATTATGAATATTTCCATCGTATTGTGTTTGTTCTTTAATTGTGTTCTTTTCCTTCATAACCGAACACACTGTGCAGTGAGCTACAATTAAAGACACAAAATTGCCGCCTTTAACAAACCTAACGGGTCCCCTCTTTGTCTTAGTTTATAAAGTTTATGAGAGCTCTATTCCTTATTGCTGGTGTCAGTTCTTTAATTTTTTGCCCTCTTCCATTTCATTTTTCCGTCTTCCATTCATTTGTATAAAATAATAAGAGCAAACTGCAATAAAATATTTAAATACGTTTATACTCACTGTGCTGTGCAGAGATGACAGGGCCGGCAGACATGAACTATTGCCGCAGGAGCAGCCTCAGGCAGCACGTGTTCTTGTTAACTGATGTACAGTAGCCCAGTTTGGTGTGGTGAAGAAATTTAGGGTGCTGTCCATATGCAATGCTTTGAAACTTGGGACCTATGAATTTTGAGATCCCAGTACCCAACTCCAAATAGGCAGTGCGTTTTTTAGCCTCGCCTTTTTGGTACTTCTAATATCTAAGGATTCTTATTCCTCATCCAGTGTTTCCTGCTGTGTTAGTCTGGGTAGACTAGAGAAACAAATCCATGGACACACACATGTGTATAAGAAGAGATTCATATACAAGAGCAATTGAACATTGAGAAAACATCCCAGCCCAGTCCAAATCAAGTCCATAAGTCTGATATTAGCCCATATGTCCGATACCAATCTATAGAGTCCTCTTCAGACTCACAAAACACATGCAATGACACCAAATGTAGAAGATCACAGGCCAGTGGGTAGAATGTCTTTGGATCCAGTGTCATTGGAAACATCTCAGTGCTGGCAGGAGTCTCTGCATCAGGGTGGGTCCATGTATCTTGTCAGCTGCTATTTAAAATGACCAGATTTAAAGCGGGACACCACTGACCGGGGTGGGGGTGGGGGGTCATTGATTAAAAATTTGGTCTGTATGGACCAAATAGACCATTCCCTAGCTTGTCATGCATTCTTTCAAAAAATTGGGACTTTTTAAAAACTCCAAAAATCAGGACTGTCCAGCCAAAAGTGGGACGTCTGGTCACCTGATGCTATGTCTCCCAGGGTATGAGCCGAGAGTCTCCCACCTCCAAGGAGGAAGTACCAGATTTCCCAGAATTCTCAGGAGAAGACCATGCCCACACAGAGGCCTCATTGGCTCTGATCTGATTGACAAGCTAGACTTCACCCCTATACTCTTAATCCTCAAACTGACCAATGACTATATATCTACCACACCTGCCTTCATCTTAAACTCCTGGGTTAAATATCCCGACACTGAAAATCAGATCGTGTTTAACATGTGGAAATGTTCCTGGTTTCTCTAAGCCTCAATTTCCACATCCATGAATGGGGATAATCAAAAAAGCAGTACCATATGATGGTTGAGACATGATACCAGGTTATCTGTAGAAAAAACTTAACATGCTACCTAGCACATAGGAGGGTTTAATAAACGATAGCTATTATTTGTAAGTTATCAGCCCATACCCACCATTTACACCATTCTGAGGGGCAAATGTGGGTCTGAGTCAGAATCCACCCATGGCTGTGTGTCATTGAGGTGTAAATGACAGCCAAGACTCCAATGTTCTCCTTCCCAGATTCATGTTAACACTAAGTGAGAGGCATCAAGTCAGTAACCGTGTGTACATTCCATCTCCATCAGGAGACTGTTGGAGTGGCCTGTTGAGTCCATTCCAACTCATGCTGACCCCATAGGACGAAGTAGAAGTGCCCCATAGAGCGTCCTAGGCTGTACTCATAGGGGCGAATCACCAAGTCTTTGAACCATAGAGCTGTTGGTTTAGAACATTGACTTCCTTGGCTTTTTCGATTCGTAGTCATGAAATCAGTATTGCACAGCCTCATTGGTTTTGTCCATAAATGGCTAGTGCAAGACAAAGCCACGGCCCTTCTGTTGGGAAGCACAGAAGGGTGCCTCGTAGGGTCCAATCAGCTAACTGGGACATGTGGATGGGAAGTGGGTTTTCAAAACCCTAAAACCACACACAAACCAGCTGCTGTCACAGCAGCTCCAACTCATGGGGCTGCCGTGTGCATCGGAGTGGGGTCCTGCTCTAGAGGGATTTCAGTGGCTGTTTTTCCCAAGGAGATCGCCAGGCCTTTATTTCAACATGCCTCGGGTGGATTTGAGCTCCTCATCTTTCTTAACATCAGAGTAACATTGGTACCACGCAGGACTTCAGGAACACACACAGGGGTAATTCAAGCTACAGTGTCCCTGATGGCGAGGCTCCAGGTAAGAGGGAAATAAACTTGGCCTTTGTAGAGAGTGGGGTTTTGAGCAAAGATTTGATGAAAGACAGGACTTGGTTGTGTGACAAAGGGGGCCTCGCTGACACATCAGAAACAGAGCAAAAGCTTGGAGAAGATGTCGTACTTACCGTGAGAGACGACACGTCTTCTAGACTGGGTCTGAGTGGATTGTGCCCCGTCGCATTTTCTTTTGCTCACAGTCATCCTCTCAACCCACACTCAACTGCCATGGAGTCGACAATTCTCACAGCAACCAAGGGGTGACCTTTCCTGACAGGTCAGAGAAACACCACCCAGTGTTGTGGCCCTTATTCCAGACAGCATGGAGGACAAAGCACGGAAGGGCCTGGCTGGGCCCGCTTGCCTCCCTGCCACTGACCACCACAGCTGTGGACTCCACCATGCTTTCCTTGTCAGCTCCACCTGAGCTCCCACAAAGGTCCAGCGCAAGAGCCTCCACGCCTGGTTCAAGGAGCGTCGGGGATGAGTGACAGCTCAATGACAAACTGAACCCAGGGAACAACTGGTTTCCTCAACACTTTCTCCTGACCTCTTTTTCTGGAAGCAAGGCTTGAAACTTGGAGCCAGGTATCACCCCGCCAGAGTATCAACCTGCAAGGTCATTCATCGGCAAAGAGAAAAAGAACCTGCTGAGCATCCTCTGGTTCCAAGGACATTTCCTGGCAGCCTCTCTTTTCTGCAGCCACCGGAGGTGAAGGGTTTAGCAGGCCACCGGGGTCCTTACCCTTGTGCTTCAGCCCTCCCTGCCTGCACTGGACGTCTCCTGTCCTGCGTTCCCTCCTCTGCCCAACTCCCAGGCAGTGCCATCCCCCGGCTGAGCCTTGGGGAAGGTCTGGGCTTTTTTAAGTGAAAACATGGCTGCCTTGTTCCTTGCAGAGGAAGACGGAGCCCTTCTTGGATTTGGGGTCCCCAGCATCTGAGCTGTTTGTCCCTGCTTGTCAGGTTGTGAGCCTCAGGGACCGGCCCATGTTGTTTTCTCAGCCCTGTTTCTGAGCAGCAGCTGCTGTCAGCTCTCTGCAAATAATAGTAAACCTGGGAATCAGGTTTGTCAAGGGGGACTTCAGTCCCTGGGTTCATTTTCAGAAGTGTGTGTGTACAGACAGGAGGGCACATGATCAAGTCTCCAGAGAGCTGGCTGGGCCTCCAGATACCCTGGTAACCCTTCTAACAGCCACCCCCATCAAAGACCTGGTGAGCTTTCCCTGGGCCTACTTGGGTGCTTATAAGAAAAGGAAATTAACAAGAGGCCCCCATGCCACCTTTCCCTGTACCTCCTTCCCTTTCCTCCTTACCTCCCTGGGATCAAGGTGAAAGGGGCCGAGAAAGAAAAAGGGCCGGACCCACTCTCTGGGTTAGAGGGCTGCCTGTGCAAAGGGCAACAGACCCAGGGAGAGGCACCACTAACTTGAACCTCTTCGTAACCTCCAACCCCAAGGTAGCAACGATGACCTCTGACCTCCATCCCTGGGTGGCAACAGCAAGTGGCAGGATCGGAGGAGAGGTCTTCCAGAAAGAGAAAAATACTGGCTATGTGAAGCAAAGATGTCCAATTTGAGGATAAAATAAGGGACCACGCTAATGATGCTCCCCTGGGGCAAAGGTGCGCCTTCTTTAATAGATAGAACCCATTAGAAGTCACTGCGGCCACCCCCCTGTCTACACACAGGAGAAGGTACAAGCCTTTTTTTCACTGAGAACAATGCACGCTTACAACCACCCTGCCCTTTTTGTTTTATTTTGTTTAAAGCAACCAAAAGGGGAAAACTTGCCGAGTTGTAAAGTGCTTAAAGAGGAGATGAGAATCTTCATCAAAATGCTAAAAGCTGGAGGGGGAGAGTAATGTGAAAACTCTTGCCTGCTATTTATAGGATTGATTCCCAGATCAAGAAGAAGCAAGCAGTTGGATGAAAGGAATTATTGTTAAGCTCCTCAGTAGGAAGATCTAATGGACAATTGCCGCTATCAGGGGGAATTAAATTGCTGTTTCGGTTTGTAAAATATATCAGTGGCTTTTTGAAGCCAGAAAAGGTGTGACTGACAAAACAGGGGAGCACTAGGGTGGAGAACGGGGCTCTAGCGCTGGCTGGTGCTGAGACAGAGAAGCCAGGGGGAAGGCGGGGAAGGAGGAGCGGATTCCGAGTTGCCCGCCTCATTCTGAGCCTGGTCCAATTTTTTTGAAAACTAGCTACATTGGGGGAATAAAAGAAGAGAGGCTATAACCTTGAAATTCTGGGCCCTAGTGTGCTGGGAACTGCTATGAATCATCAGAAAGGCCTGTCGGGAAGCCATAGGGCAGAATGACAGGGCTGGTCCTGGGAAATCTGGCCAGGGTGGAGGTAAAGGAAGATGAGTCTGCTCATAACGAGGCTGAGAATGAGGAGGGCGATGTGGCCTGACCTTGTCACAGCCATTTCATATCCAGGGCTCGGACCCCTCCTGAAACGCCACCCTGTGTGACCACTCAGCTCCATCCCCAAACTTGCTTGCATAGAAGGCCACGGGGTGAATAATAACCATTCTCCTCCCAGAACTGGATGTCTAGCAGCAAACTCTTACGTAGCTCTAGGCTGGAGCCAACAATAAAATAGACTTGGAGACGGGGAAGGGAGGAGGTGGAGGCCCTGGGAAGTAGGATTGCAGGCCATTCGAAGGAGACCACATTCTTTGGGTGGAAGGGTGGGGGTCTCCAAGTTCTCTGTTTCACAGAGGGTTCAGACCTCTGACAAAGACCATATTTCCCATGTGGCAGTTACGGGGAGGCAGAGAGAGAAGATTGCTTTCCATATCTCGCAGGGAGTCAGAAGCAGGCAATTGTAGCCAGAGCTCATGCTGGCTTCCTGTCTGCCCCTACCCTGTTCCCTGGAGACTACCATCATAATAAGGTGTGGTCTGGCACCACCTCCCAGGAAGGTACACGTGACCGTTGGTGCAGAGAGCTGTGGGTGCAGAGCGTCCGCTGCTGCCGGGCTCATCCTCTCTCTTCATCCAGAATCCAAAACAAAGCCGAAACCCACCGCCATGGTCTCGATTCCCGCAACCCTCGAGAGGATTTCTGAGAGTGTAAATCTTTGTTGTTGTTGTTGTTGTTTGGCAGTATCGAGTTCATTACAACTGATAGTGACCCCATGTCCAACAGAACGAACCAAACACTGCCCAATCCTGTGTCGGCCGTACCACGGTTGTTTAGGTTCGAGTCCCGGGTTGCAGCCGTTATATCGGTCCGTCTTGTTGAAGGTCTTCCTCTTTTTCGCTGCACATTGTCATGGGAGCAGATCGCCTCCTCTCTCCTTCAGAGCTACCAACCTACCCACCTTGCAGTTCGCAGTCCAACCTTTAGCCAACAGTGTCAGTGGGGAGCAGTGGGTCATTCGATCACACCGCCGACCAGTCTTCAGGACACAGAGTGAGCCAGGAAACGAGGTCTTGAGTACAAATCCTACCGCCTTCCTCTACAGCTCGAGTCCTTCGGAAACACGGGCACAAGTTACTCTCCTGACTCCCGAGCTGTACTCTGAGTCAGCGCCCTGATTGGAGGCTTTCCATTGCCTCCAGTGTCCTGGCCCTAGGCCATGACATTCCTGCCACCAGAATCCAGACCTCTGAGCTTTCCCCGAACTCCCTCAGGGCCTCGTGGGCAGAGGCACAGGGACCGGGAGGCAGAGTCCCGGGAGCTTGTCCCTTTCCCCACCATTCTACAGGTTCCCTCCTCAAAGACTTTTCCCTCAGCCGGCAGTATTTTCTACCAGACAACGGACTAGGAGAATAGATCTCTACTCCCTGCTCACATTTTCCCAGTCCTTCCAGCCCACGTATAAGGAGCGCTGGTGATGTAGTGGGCTACACAGTAAGCTGCTAACCACAAGGTCAGCTGTTCAAACCTACCAGTCCCTCCTCAGTTGAAAAATGAAACTCGAAAGGGCAAATCCTACTCTATCCTATTGGGTCGTGAGAGTCAAAATTGAGTTGATGGCGGTGAGTTCAAGTCCATGGCTGCTCCCTCTCTCGCCGCAACCCCTAGGGCACCCTCACTGGCCTCACCCTCATCACAGAGCAGTTTTGGGTGCCAAACGCATATGTCAAGCCACGGGATCTTAGTGGTTTGACAAAGAGACACGGGGTGGGGTGGAGTGTGCACACCCAGGCTCGTGCGCTGCACGCCTACAGTTCTTTAGATAAATCCACGGAGTCACATGGAATCAGTGACAGGTTGACACCGTTATTTCAAGATTCATCGCTCCAAGTTGCCAGCAGAGGAGACCGAGCCAACTGCTTCCCACCACCAACACTTTTTTTTAGGAATAATTTATAGCATTGGATGAATTTGTTTCCAAAAGATGAATAGCACGCTATCAGCAACAGCTGCCTCTCAGTTTTATTTGTTTTTAAATTTGACTCCAAGTCCAATTCTCCCTGCACATCAGAAGCTGTAAATCCTAATGCGGCTGATTATGTGATTTAGTACACAGGTTAGATTATACAATGCAATTCAAGAGGGTTTTGTATCGCCACCTACAGCTCGCTTGGGGGAAGGGAGCCGGGCATCAGCTCCGACTGGGCTCTCGGTTGAAGGGAATCAGTGGATCTCACTAGGGTTGAGACAGCTGCTTCAGTGAGAAAAGCTGAAGCCAGCCAGGTTACTGACACTGCTTTTGGGCCTCTCCTGCTGTGTTCCCTGTGTTATTTCAGCCTCCTGCAAATCTGTCTAGGTGTCAGAAGCCAGGCCTGGGCAGCTGCTCAGAGCCCAGCCGATGGGTAGGAAGGGAGTGGGGGCTGGTAACCTGGGTGTGTCTGGGTTGGGGTGACTCAGGAGAGCCTCGGGAGACTTCCTACACCCCCACCCCTGAAGTGAGATGCGAGGCAGAGGAGGGCTGGGGCTGCAGTGCCCCTTTTCTAGGTCTGTTCTGTTTAACAGGCATGTGTGACTGCTGTGGCATGGCGCTGTGGGGTGGGGCTGCGATCCGCATAGTGGGCAGCTCCGAGCCACTCGCAGGGAGAAAGACGGAACTTTCTATTCCTGTGAAGAGTTACCGTCTCGGGGGTCACTGTAAGTCAGCGTTGACTCAATGGTAGTGTTTGGGTTGGGTTTGTCCGTGTGGACAAAAACTTCAAGAACACTCTTTGCATCAGGAAGGGAATGTGACTTGTGCAGGATGCAGATAAGGGCCAGAGCTGGAGTTGGGTGTCCAGACACTGTGACCCAGGGGGATTTAGAATGAAGGGCTTCACGAATCATCACAACCAGTCACAGAGCCTGACAGATGGGGAAACCAAGACCCAGAGAGGGGATATGTCTCCCAAAGCATCGGTTTGACACAAGGGAAGGGAACCAGTGAAAATCTGCTCTGATGTGTCGAGGACAGAGAAGGACCCTTCCACAGCACAGTCCCAGAACCAGGCCCCCCTTTCCAGCATCACACTTTTGGATGAATTAGGCTCTGGGGCCACGCGGGTTCTAGCTTCCCCGAGGCTTATAAGAGTAAACCAACAATCAAGCCCATTACCACCGAGTGGATCCGGACTCCTGACCACTCCATGCATCGCATATCTGCTGCACAGGGTTCTCTGGGCTGTACTCTTTATGGAAGCAGGTTGTCAGTGAGCACCTACCACCCACCTTTAGATTAGCAGTCAAGCGTAAACTGTCTGTACCCCCACCCCACCCAAGGACCTGGGGAGGAGAGGGGGATGTATTTCTTGGGGCTAAGAGAGAAAACAGATGTGTGTGTATGCAGATGAGTGGGGAAGAGACTGGGAAAAGGGGGTCTGGCTGAGTTCAAGGAAGTGGAAACCCGTCTCCCACCCCGTGTCCTTTGTTGACCACCCTCCCAGTCTGCAGTTGGGGTCAATGGGTTGGGACAGAGAAGAGCCAAAGGAAAACCTATCCCTCCACCCGCTCCTACCTCCACACCGGACATAATATAGTTCCAGTCAAAAAGGGGCAAGGGGCCAGAGCAAATGCTGCCAGGCCAGCTGGCCGGAGAGGTCCCAGTTAGACTTTGTTTCACATCCTGAAGGCGCTGCGCCCCCAACCCTGGCACTGCAGCCCAATTACTGCCCAGCAACATTAACCCCTTGGTGCCCCAGACCGTTAATGGAATGTTAATTGGCCTAATGGGTTTCATGTCAACAAGTCCTAATGAGCATGAGCTCCTGTCTAATGAGCTTGGTTTTTTGTTTGTTTTTTCCCCTAAGCCTGTTTGTCAACACTCTGGAGTTGGGGCTCCAGACGAAAGGCCTAGGTGCGCAGGGCTGTGGAGGAGCTAGAGTTAAGGAGGCAAGAGTTCCCAGTCCCCAAAGGGGAACTTGCATGCCTTCTCCCCCACCCCCCTTTTCCCTGGGGACTTGGACCTTCCCAGCACCGAGGTCTGTAAAGTGGCGTTTTTAGTTCAGCTTAATGTTGTCAGTGACAGAAATGAGGGTTGCATTAGGTTTTCTTTTCTCCTAGCTGTCATATAAGAAGTTTGAACGTTAATAAAAACGTATATATTTTTAAATAAAATAACCATTCCACATGCGCCTCTCCTCACTGGGGTGAATGGTTCTTCGTGTGGTGAATTGCTCCTCATGTGGCCCCCCTTTACACACTCTCCTGTGGCCCTTGGGCGCCTGGTCTCTGGGATCATGCTCTGGACAGCACATAGCAGCCACACCGAGCTCCTGGCAAAGCCCCCGAAGCCTCCATTGTGTTTCCTGGGGCCAGCATTTCCAGCCCCTGCTTCAAGAGCCCTCCACCTGCAGCCAGAGCCCAACATTCCTCTCCAGGATGCCTACCCTGGGCCCCTCAGGATGAGCCTAGCTAGTGGGATTTCCCAAGGATGTGGAGAAAGTCAGAGGGTGGAAAAAGTGGTTGTGTGAGTGGAGGGTGTGAAGAACAGAGGAGCTGCCCGCTCCTCCTGCACCCCTCACCCCCCTATAGGCCAGCGGTCTTAAGGCAGCTGAGCCCTCTGAGTGTCAAGTTGCCACAGGCATCTGTGCCTGAGTGAGCCCAGAAGGGAACTTAAACCCCCATGAAAGGCCTCCTGTTCACTTGCAGGAGCTCCCAGAGGGCATTAGGGCTGAGGCCTAGTGGCCTATGGTGACCTCTGGAGGGGGATGGGGAGGCAGGAAGAGCCATCTGGGTCCTCAGAAATTTGCCCCTTTGTCCTCTGAAGCGGCTGCCCCTCCCTGCCTGCAGTAGGTCTGGGCTCAGGGCTGGACTAGGGACTGAAGAATCTCCCCTCAGTCTCCCCGTGATTGTATCTGAGTGCAGATCACTCTGAACATTCCATGTCCCCCGTTCCCCCCACCCTCCTTGACCAGGCACATTTCTAGGGAAAGTGGCTCGAAAATGCTTCTACCTTCCAGTGGGCAGTGAGCAAAAGAATATAAAGAAACGGCTCTCCTCTGTTGAGTTCAAGTTCTCCTCCTTGTGGTTCCTTTCCTTTGATAAAATACGACTTTCTCATCTCTGGAATGAAGTTACCAAAGACTCACGCCCTAGGTTCGACAGAAATGTTCTAAAGCACCATTGCCTTCTCATCAGTTCGAATGCATACCAGCACCTAGTGCAGCAGAACTGCCCCTTTAGCCTCCACTCAAGCACTCCCTCAATGCAAGCAGTTTGTTCTATTAACCTGGCATTCCATGATGCTAACCTTCCCCACCTGATCGCTGAAGACAAAGTGGGTGCACAAGCAAATGTGGGGAAGAAAGCTGATCGTGCCCAGCTATCAAAAGATATAGCGTCTGGGGTCTTAAAGGCTTGAAGATAAACAAGTGGCCATCTAGCTCAGAAGGAACAAAGCCCACATGGAAGAAGCACACTCGCCTGTGTGATCAAGAGGTGTCGAAGAGATCAGGTATCAGGCATCAAAGCCCAGAACAAAAAATCATATCAAAGTGAATGAGGGGGAGGGCAGAGTAGAGACTCAAAGCCCATCTGTAGACAATTGGACAGAAGAGTCACAAGGAAGAGACAAGCCAGTCAGGGTGCAGTGTAGCAACGATGAAACATGAAACTCCTCTAGTTCTTATATGCTTCTTCCCCCCACTATCATGATCCCAATTCTACCTTACAAATCTGCCTAGACTAGAGGATGTACACTGGTACAGATAGGAACTGGAAACACAGGGAACCAGGACAGATGATCCCTTCAGGACCAGTAGCGAGAGTGGCAATACCGGGAGGGTGGAGGGAGGATGGGGTAGAAAGGGGAAACCGATTACAAAGATCTACATATAACCTCCTCCCTGGGAGATGGACAACAGAAAAGTGGGTGAAGGGAGACATCGGACAGTACAAGACATGATAAATTAGAATTTATCTAATAAGAAAGGGAAGGGGAGGTGGGGAGGGAGGGAAAAAAACGAGGAGCTGATACCAAGGGCTCAAGTAGAAAGCAAATGTTTTGAGAATGATGATGGCAACAAATGCACAAATGTGCATGACACAATGGATGAATGTATGGATTGTGATAAGAGTTATATAAGCCCCCAATAAAATGATTTTAGAGAGAGAGAGAGAGACCTGCCCTTTTCGGGTTGCACGGCTGTAAATCTTGGTGGGCCCAGCCTCATCTGGCTCCAGGGCCCTGGTGGAGTCCGACTGCCAAGATTGCAGTCAGCAGCACAGCATGTCCCCCTTTATGACCTCAGGGCTTCTAGTTGCCCCAAAGGGGTGCAGCAGACCTCTGTAGTCCATCCTGACCTTCTGTTCCTGGCTCCCTGCTTTGGAGACTGCTGGCACTACGGGTTTCCCGTTTTCCCCCAGCCAGTGAGCATCCCAGACGGGCATTTCCAGGAAGGGACTCACCCTGGCTTCAGGACTGTTGGCTCACCCAGAGAGGCCGACACACTCCCGAAATATTCCTATTTCTTTTCCTCAGAACCCCAAAGAGTGATTTCACACCAATTTTAATATTGCAGAAGTCTTCGTCCTGGGCGGTCCTTTCTTACCTCAGGAACGTTGCTTCCTCTCTCTCTCCTTTCAAGGACCCCCAACTCTGTGTGTCCTTTTGGGAGCTTACCACCTTCCAAAGACGTTGCCTTGAAAATCTGTTCCCCTCAGGAGATACCCCTCCACAGCTCCCTTCTGGGTACTCGGCAAAGTGGATTATACAGCCCCAGTGCCTGGTGTGTGGGGTGGGCTACAGCATGCCAGGAGCTGATGGACATCATGCCGCGGCCCCGAAGCTTTTAGCACAGAACGGATTGTTGTTCTGCACACTCTTGTAGGATCTCATCTCCTTTCCCGCTTTACTCTCACCTCCTCTATTAAGAGACAGGATTGGCCTCTCACCCACCCCTAGCACAGTTCTTTGCACATAAGTGCTCGGTGAGGAACATCTGCTGGATGAATACACATATGCCCATGGCTCTCCCGTGTGCATTTAAGGTCAACGTGTCCTGGTACTCCCGAGAGGATCATCCCTGCATCCTTCTTTAAAATGAACTACGAGAACAATGCGTACACACATGGACACCACTCACATAAACCCTTGGAGATCCACCCCTTTACTAAGTGACAGCTCTAAAGCACCCTCAAATTCCCGCACCCATCAGAACAGTTCAGAAGACACCAGTGATGGTGACAGAGGTGCTGGTGGTGCAGGGGGTAGGGGTAGGGTAGGGGTAGGGGTGGGAGTGATGGTGGTGGGGTGGTGATAGAGGTGTTGGGGTGGTGATGGTGGTGGTGGAGGTAGGGGTAGGGCTGGGAGTGATGGTGTTAGGGTGGTGATAGAGGTGGTGGTGGTGGTGATAGAGGCGGTGGGGGTGGGAGTGATAGTGGTGGTGATAGAGGTGGTGGAGGTGGGGGTAATGGTGGTGGTGGTGATAGAGGTGGTGGTAGTAGAGGTGGTGGGGCTACAGGTGATGGGGTGAGGACAGAGGTCGTGGAGGTGGTAGGGGTAGGGGAGGAACAGGTGGTAATGATCAGGCTGCAAGAGGATGGGGCATCAGACTGCAAGGAAACTCTCTAGGCTGTTCTGCCCTGCCCTGTTTGCCCACAGGGAGATGGAGGAGAGCATCTGAGTGCTAGGCTCACCCCCTTGCTTCCACACAGGTTAGAAGAGCTGAAGGGCAGAATGTTCACCCACACAATTCCTTGGGCATCTCCATGCACCACAGATGGGCAGGCCTGCATCAGACAACAAGCCTGGGGTTTCCAGCTGTAAATATTTCAGGGCATCTACTGTAGCAAACAACTCTCTGGGCATCCTGTTTCCTTGGGTGGCACTGCCAGGCTGTCTCCACTTACAGCCCACGTGCTGGCTCAAGAAACCTTCAGGTCCCATGAGGACAGCTCCCTTACTGCTGATGGAGAGAGGGGGCAGCAGGGGGCTGGTACCGGGGAGAAGATGGGATGTGGACTCTGAGAGTCCCCTCGCCTACCACCTCTCCTGGCTTCCGACTCCACCTTGTACAGCAGGAGGCATTGGACTATTCGGCTCTGATGTCTCTTGGAGCCCTAGATGATGGTGACAGTAATTAACCAGGAGGAGCCCTGGGGAGCACAATGGTGAAACTCTTGGCTGTTACCTGTTCCTATAGGAAAACACCTGTTGATCTGCTTGCATAGACTACTATCCCGTTTCCTTCTTTCTCGCTTTGCCAAACCTGCCTCTGCTAAGAGAGCTGGCTTGACTTCACCTTATCTAGCCTCCCCCTCCCCCCCCAGCACAGTTCCTTGTACATAGGTGCTACGTGACGAATATCTGCTAAATGAATACATGCGATTTCCATGGCTGTGCCGTGTATATTTCAGGTCAGCCGTGCCCTTGTCCTCCAGAGAGGATCATCCCTGCATTCTTTACAGAGAACTAAGAGAACCGTGCGCACACACATAGACACCACTCATCCAGGCCCCGGGAGATCGCCCCTGTGTACATGACAGCTCCGGAGCACCCTCAGATTCCTGCGTAGGTCAGATGTGTGGACATCTTCAAAGACTCTTGGGCGTCGGGGTGGACATCAACCTGGTGTTGTTCTACCCTGTCATTGAGGGTCACTGTGATTCAGAATCGACTCGACCACACGCCATAGCAGCAATATACAGTAACTAACCAAGGCTAAGGAAACCCAAACCTACATCATTGACTGATTTCAACTCCTCCACCCTCTATAGGGTTTCTGAGAATGTAAATCTTTCGTGGAGCAAACAGCTTTATCTTTCTCCCTTGGAGCAGCTGGTGGCTTTGAAGTACCAACGTGTAGTTAGCAGCCCAGTGCTTAACGCACAGTACCACCAGGGCTCTGCAAGGCTAAGGAAACCTTCATGAAACGTGCAGATCCCACCCCTGACATGCTCAGTCCCAGGACACCTAGAAAAGCATGAGCTGACCAGAGTCCAGACTCTGGCCTGCCGTTTCCTTCTCAAAGACCTCCACGGTCTCCTGTCTGAGGGGCCAACACCCCGCGGCTCTTCTCACCACTAGAGGGTGTGGGGAGCACATTCGAGAGGTGCTATGTCCTGGGGCCAGGGGATGGGAATTGGATACTTCAAGGTGAGGCCTTCCAGCCCCAGTAAATGTTTATGGCAGCTCCAGAAAGCCTGGGGAAGGATAGGGCAAGAACCATCCTTCTCAGAGGTGGACATGAAGAGACTGCGGGCACTCCTAGCCAAGAAGAGGGGTGTCCAAATGGTCTCCAATCTCCTCGTGCTGCCATAAGGCAAGCTTCCCCGCCTCACACCAGCCCACAGCTGATGCTGAGTAAAACATCACTGAGGGCGTACCAGTTGTTTTACAGATGAGTTGATGATTGTTCTTTTTCTCATCAAAAACAGCACAGCAAGCCAGCCAATTCCTCTCCCATTAGCTTCATTAGTTCCCCTGAAGGGTCCTCAACACTCTGTATTCTACCCAGTCCAGGCGTCACAGGCTGCAAAACTTCGGAGCTGTCTGGTCCCCACGGATCCCCTGGGCTCGCTGATATTAATGCTGTGGCCCCCTTTCTCCTACCCACAGATCCTCCATGTGAATCAATCCCATGATGCAACATGCCTCCCCAGCCCCAGCTCTGACAATGATGGCCACGCAGAATGTCCCTCCTCCATCCTACCAGGACAGCCCACAGGTGAGTGTGTGAAGGGTGCTGCCTTGCCGGTCAGAGGAGGAATAGGAAAGCAGGTGAAGGCAGTACGGAATCTTTTAGAATCCTAACTCCAGGATGGACTTCCTGGACAAGCTGGAGATTGTTACTGGAGCAAATTCCAACTGAAGGTCCCCACCCCCCACCCCCC
>NW_022111365.1:6206244-6211631 GCF_000313985.2 Echinops telfairi | reverse complement strand
TCAGGTAGCTGTAGCCTCAGCTCTTTGAGCCACCCCCTTGTGAGGGCTAAGAAGGCCCCAGACATAGCCTTTTAAAGACCCCAAACATGACTCTTTTTTTCATTACATAAACTTTATTGGATTGGATCAAAGCATCACAGAAAGTCTAAAGGAATCATCTGGACTGTAGCCGGACACCTCTAGAGCTTACTCATCAGCCTGCTGAACTATTTCTTTTTCAGAAACATAGAGACCATCCCAAAACTCTCGGATATCCTTGTTTTTAACTGTGGTGGCTTGCTGAATTAAAGCAGCTGAATTTGATACCAGCTCAATGTCGTTTCCTTCAAGAATTAACTCATCTTTCTGGGCTTGAAAAGGGGAACAGGCAACACCTGTCCTCATGCGAGCCCTCCGGATGTATTTTTCACCCAAGAAATTGCGATTTCCACAAGAGACCCATTCTCCTGAATAACCACGTTGATGGGGAAGTGGGCACACACAGACCTCATCTTGTATCGGACACCCAGCGTCACTCCCTTGATCACGTTCTGCACGTGACTACAGATAGTGCGGACAGTAGCCAGCTCCTGTCTATTTCCCCACCATTTGTCAACTCGAAGCCTCTTCTTCTTCTTCCCGAGGAGGCTGAGTTCTACATTGATGTGATTGAAGTCCCTGCGCAGGGTTCCTCTGGGGCACTTCACGATGACCGTGTGCCCCTTCAGGGAAATGTCCACCTTCTCTGGAATGTCGACAGTCTGGTTGCTGAGAATGGTCTTCATCTCGCAGAAATGCGGCCCACACATGATGTTTTGATGGTTGGCATTGCATTTGGTAACACACCAGGTTCACACCCTGGTTTGGTAACTCTGACATGAGCAATTTGGATTTGAAGATCAAAACCCTAGGATGTGGGACCTACAACTGTTGCCTAAAGCACATAGTCAAAGTCCTGTCCTCCACCTAACCCTGCTTTATATCAGGCAAATGGAGCCAAATCCATTGGTACAAGTTAGAAATAGAGTTTTCTTTTGAGTGTTATGGAAAGCTATCTGCTTAGTTCCAGACCCTGCTAGTCACTGGTCATGAGAGTCCTTTTGTCTAGTCCTTTTCTGTCTACTGGAAGACAATTCCTTCAGGACGCCAGGTATAGTTTTCTACCCAGAAAACAAGCCAGTGCTAGCTCAAAGAGCAACCCCGGTGGTGTCGTGCTTTACCTGTTGATCTGCTAATCACAGGGTCAGCAATTCGAAACCACTAACTGCTGCACAGAAGAAGGATGAGGCTCTCTACTCCCATGAAAAATTACAATTTCAGAAACCCACAGGGCAATTCTTTCCTGTGCTGTAGGCTCACCAGGAGTCAGGATTAGCTAGATGGCAGTGGGGGCTCTCTAAGACCTTCAACCCCCTCCCTTTGGCCTCAGTTTTCCTCCCTCAACTCAATCAGGCAGTCCCCCACATTCCTTTGTTTGCAATTCCTACAGAAGACCCAATTACTACACAGAGGCCGTCTCCTCCCTGCTATTCTCCATCACCTCTCCCTACACAGAAGCTTGACCCAGCTTTCTAAAGGAGGCTCCTATGATCCTTAGGATGAATCAGTCTTGGGTTTTGCTCCGCTATATGCACCTCCTCTCCAACTTGGCTCTTTTGAAACTCAGAGCCTGTGCTTGGGAAGAAGACCCCATTCTCTGACCTTTAATTCCACACACTACTTTTTCTCTACGCTAGCTTCCCACGTCAGTATTAATTCAACAATTACTTATAATGAGAAATGCACCCAGCCAGAACAGTCATTCATTCCCATTTGACAAATGTGCAATGCATGCCTACTATGTGCCCGTGGGAGGTCATTTTCAATGTTTCACCAGCTGCCTTCTTTGCCCTCCCTCTATTGTCCCCCATCCATTAGCATTTCAAACAGCCTTCATCCCAGGGAGGACCTGTGCCTGGTGAGAAGACTAGCCAAGATGCAGACACAGGGTAGGGCTTTGGTTCACATTTGGTCCTCTAAGGCACTGTCAGTCCATTGCTGGCTCATAGCAGCCTTTTGGGACAGGGTGGAACTGCCCCCCTGAGTTTCCAAGACTGTAACTGTTTCCTGGGGTAGAAAGCCCCGACTTTCCCCAGAGGAGCTCCTGGTGGTTTCAGACTGCTGACTTTGTGGCTCCCAGCCCACCAAATAACCACTATGCCATCAGGGCTTCCTATGAGCACAGAGTAGCTGCTTCTTACATTCTTCTTATTCCTCCCTGGCCCAACCCCAGAAGTTACCGGATGGCTCACTTGGTCACCTTTCAGTGTCTGATAGGGGCCACTTTGGACTACTCTGTCTCTGAAAGTGCAAGGACCACTGCCATGGAGTCCACTCTGACTCACAGCGACCCTGCGGACAGAACAGAACTGCCCAGCGACTACCCAAGACTGCACATCTTTACAGGAGCCAAAAAGTCTCATCTGTCGGCCATGGAATGGGTTTGAATTGCTGCCCTTATGGCTGGCAACCCAGTGAGGAAGCCACTACATCACCAGAGCTTCTTGGGAAAGTACAGAAGTCTGGGTAATGCATGGCCTTTGCACCCATGCCCTCCTCTTCATTCCTGTCCCACATCGCTGCGTGTTAAGTTGAACACGTTCCCACTTGTATTCGGCAGCCTCTGTCCCTGTCTATAGCTCTCTGTGATGACGCCAGAGCTGAGCGACGCATGTCCACCATTCTGCTGCATTGAAACTCCTAGGCATCCTCACTTTGTTCAGGTATTCAGATTCCAGAAGGACAGAAGGAGCTGGGGAAACACTGAAAGAGGAACCTAGGGAGGAGACTGAGCGCTTGGAAGGCTGTCTTTCCTCAGGAGCAGACTTATCTGGCTTCTGCTCAGCCAGTGGTGAGGGCCCCTGCATATTGATTAAGAATCAAGAACTTTGGCTCTGTTCATTTTGCAACTGGATGCAGATCTCCAAGCCTCATAGAAGGCCTTGTCACCTGAAATGCAGGTATTTTACCCTGGAGCAGCACAGCCAACTTACTCAATCCCAGTTAGAAGAAGAAATAAACTTTTTAATTAGAAGATGAATAGCGGTGAGGAGACCAACAGCAGTAGAGTCTATCTTTGTGGTTCTTGTTCAAAATCAGACTACATAAAGAATATATACTTGGGACGTCCCCCAAAGGGGGAGTCATGAATAGAGGTTTTCCATGTACTCAAGTGTCAGAGTAACCTTGTGGAACAACTGCTGATCATATGCAAGCAAATGGAGCAATGCGTTTCTCTAAGTCATAGGGTAGTCTTGGGATGTGTTTGTTTACTAACTAAATCAGTGGTTCTCAACCTTCCTAATGCCGTGACCCTTTAATACAGTTCCTCATGTTGTGGTGACCCCCCGCCAACCATAAAATTATTTTTGTTGCTACTTCATAACTATAATTTTGCTACTGTTATACATCGGGCAACCCCTATGAAAGGGTTGTTCGACCCCCAAAGGGATTGCAACCTACAAGTTGAGAACCACTGACTTGGATAGTAGAACCTAACTTTTAATCCCTAACAAGTAAATATAAGCACACTCTCAGGTTTATCTGGCCCCTCTAGGTGGCATCTACACCCAACCTACTCGTCTTTGAGCAACTTCTAGAAATTCCATAAAGGTTGCATTAAGTAAAGTACCTTAGGCTAACTGCCTTTAGTAGGGGGATATTCCCGCCCCCCCCCCACTACATTAAGTAAAATAACTTACGTTACAGTATGAGGAACAGAGGTGAGGGGTGGGGGCAGGTAGGAGGGTGGAGATTCCCGGTACTAAGCAAGTGGTAGATACAAAAGCCTACATCCCCATACTTTGGCTCAGGAACAGATTAGGTTAGAGCAAGAGGTCAGAAATGGGCACAGCTGGCAGCTGCTGTTTCCTTCATTCCCTTTATCCCACCCCTGATTGGGCTGCCCAGCAGCCGGGAGAAGTTTGGGGTTGGGGGATTAGGAGTAGAGCTGCAGCAGCGACTTGCACTGCCCATGAATACTAACCAGGTGGGTATATATAGTCAAGGAGAGGAGCCTAATATAATGTTCAATCTACAGGTAGATGAACAAATCCCAGCTGCTAAGAGGGTGTTAGAACCTGAACTATACCAGAAGGTGTTCAGTGTTATGCTTTACTCTTCAAATCACCTCCAGCCCCTCATGGGAGGAAAGCAGGTTCGTGTGCTCTAGCGAGGACATCAAAGCAGAATGGCATTCAGACATCTTTCCAAGGCACTCCATTCTGAGGACCCATCAGGGCAAAAAGAGGAGCTGATACCAAGGTCTCAATAGAAAGTAAATGTGTAGCAAATAATGATGGCAACCTAAGTACAAATATGCTTGATACAGTTGATGTATGGATTGTTCTAAGAGCTGTAAGAGCCCCCAATAAAACAATCTTTTAATTAAAAAGAGAGAAAGACTATATTCATGTTCACAGCAAAGGACTATTTGTTCCAGGGAAGGCACACAGATCTAGGCCAGAGGTCTACAAGTGAGACGTCTGACTAGAAGCGCCAAGGTCTATAGTGACGTGACAGGCCAATGTCATGGTGGCATTGTGGCCCTGGCTAGGTTGCTAGGCTACCTAGCATTACCCTCGGCTTTCCTTGAGCAGAACCGGTTTTGAAGAAACTGCGGACAAAAAGGCATTGGGGCAGATATGAAATGCTTGTGATGGAGGAGATGCTGGGTTCACCAGAACAAAGGCTTCTGAGCTGCTAGGTAGGGGGACTCTACAGAGAGTTGGTCTAACTTTGGGAAGTCCTTCTCATTCCGCAGGCTTCCGAAGAGCTCTCGGAGGAAGGACTCTTCCCCGTGCGCCGAGTCCTTTGAGTTTTGTTGTGAGACCCTTCCCCTGTTCCTGCTTTTATCTGTTCTTTCCAAAAGCTGATCCCGGCTTCTCAGGGGACGATCTGCTTCATTTTCTTCCTCATTTTCATTATCCCAGAGAAGTAGCAGCTCTCAGTGTCTTCGGGAAAGTAATAATTAATAGGAACGCAGCCCATGATATTAAGCCCTCTCGTCCCAAATGGGATTATCCCCTCCTCATTTCTTCAGCTCTAATATCACTGTTCTTGGACCCTGTGCATCTTGGTTCCTCAAAGCCAGGACAGCTGAGCACACCTCTGTCTAACTCCTCAAAAACCTAACTTCTTCCACAGGCAAGAAACGCAGTCTGACAAGAAGCCACCAAATGAAAACAGGAAGCACACAGTCCTTCCTCTGAGACCCACACGATCAGTTTAATAATGCTCCCTTTGAGCTACGGGCGAGCTATGCCGAATGTAATCTATTCCAATGCACAGGAGAATCTCACTTTGGAAAATTAGGAATCTGCATTAAAAAATTACCAAGCCCCGGACCTTCTTTATAATAAATTAGAATT
>NW_022111365.1:6188692-6205446 GCF_000313985.2 Echinops telfairi | reverse complement strand
GGAGCTGGTAGGGACAAGTCACTGGGGCAAATGGAATCCGACAATAATTGTTTAATAACTCTCTCCAGGTGCTGTAGGATCTCTCGGCTCTGTATATTGTGTGCATTGCTATATCACTCCCCCTTACATTCTGTCACCTGGACTTTCACAAGTCCTTCCTAGCAGTTTTCTTCACCCCAGTACCTCCCACGAATCCTAATAGAACTTTCACAGCTGGGGTTTCTACTATTGCTGCCCTCTTCCCCACACACGTGGCGGTCCCAGGAAGTGCTACTCCTGTCTGCTTCCCAGCACTCTTATAACACAGTCACCCTCCATTTCTTTCATGTAATCTCTTTCCACCTCTGAAATGTCATTGAATTGTCCTATTTCCTGTGACACCCCAGACACCCCATCATCTACAAAGCCAAAGTCCGTCTTCACTAGATCCAGCAAGAACTCTGAAAGGCACCTAAATGGACTAGTAAAAACAACAACAACCAGTTTTTCCACTATCACCTGACCCTCATGCAAAAACAGGACCCCAGCCCTCCTCAAGCATAAACTTATCTTTTTGCCCTTGGCTTATCCAAAAGCAAAACTCACTGTTACCGAGAAAATTCTGACTCAGAATGTAACGGTCCCTTTGGGCTTCTGAAGCTGTATATCTGGATGGGGGCAGAAATCTTTCCTTTCTCCTGCATAGCAGCTGGTGGCTTCAAACCATTGACCTTTACCTGAGCAGCCCGCTGTGTAACCCACACTGCCACCAGGGCTCCTCCCTTGGCTTATAAGCAGGACAAATATTTTATCTGGTATATTTATGTATATGTTCAATATTTAGTTTTCCTCTGTCTGCATGTCCCCGCTGCAGGAGTATTAGACTTGAAAGCAGAAATTCTGGTGGGTCCTAATCTGGCCCACTCGGTCCAATCCTTTCTGAGTTAGGACACGCAGCTAAGAGTTTAGATTAAGAACAAACTGATCGTTGGGTGCTTACATTGTGTGAGTGATTATGGGCTGTGATACCAAGAGAATTTTGCTAACTCCCCAAGGATGCAGCCTCAGGATTAAACAGGGGGAGTCAAGAGAAGCAAAGTTAGAACTCTTGCTTCAGGACAAGTGTGGCGAACTCAGTGCCCAAGAAAATCAAGTGTTTGCTTGGGACCTTATGAAAGAAGTTGTGTTTCCCATTCCGGGCCTCGGGTGACCGACCGCACTTGGAGGCCCGGGGATCAGATGATGTTATTACGCTGCTTATGCCAGGGGAGGGCTGAGGCTGGGTCTGGCTTTACCAGGAGAGGCCGGTTCAACCTGTCTCGCTCCATCCTTCCCTCCCTGTCCTAACACCATCTCCACTTCAGGCAGGGCCAAGGGGGAAGGCATCCTCCAGAAGGTGGGTGGGCTCTGATCAGTCATTAGGATCTCCAGGCTGGTTTCATGAACTGGAGGCAGAGGAGACAACGGGGCCCCTTGCTGTGAATGCCCTCAATCCGGGCCAGCTGTGCTGGGCAAAAGCCGGTTCCGGTGGTTTCACACTGGCTTTGCATTCCTCTGTCTCTTTAAGGGCCCTCTGCTCAGCTGCCTGTGAAAAATATTCACTTTGCAGCAATGGAGTTAATTCAGCAGATTTGTAAGTCCCTCTAAGCCTTTTCTGTGGCTGTGATTGATGGCTCCCGCCCTGTGTCCCTAGGAGCAATGCCCTAGGGACCCTACGGGAGACTTACCTTCCCCTGCTTTGACTGATCAAAACCGACTCCCTTTCTTTTTCATGTTCTGCTGGGCCTTTCTTCTCTTTGTGAACAGTGGCCTCTCTCCTTGCCCTGCTTGGACCACCCGTGTCTCTAAACTGGACATATACCTGCACTTCAACTCACGCGAGCCTGCAGTTTTCATTGTGTAAAAGGCCAAAACAGCCTGCAGGTGCCAGCAAGAGGACGTTAGGCCCTCCCATTTAGCAGACGCTTGACTGGCAAAAGTACTTTGCAGCTTGCAAAAACACCCCAAAAACCTTGCTCTAATGGCCTCGTCTAGACTTTTTTATTTGAGGAACTTTCTGCTTCAAATCTGATATTTTCCGAACACTGATTATATTGCTTATTTCCTCCACCTCCAAATATCCTAAGTAACTGCAAAACCCGGTGAATGGCCTAAGGATACAACACTTCAAATAAATCAGGGAGCTGGTGATCAAAGTCAGGTCAGGGGGCTAATGAACATTTTACCAAGTTTGTCTCCCCTTTCTATGGGATCTCCCTTGGAGCCTCACTGCCTGTGTGTGGCCTAGTGGGAATGGGGGATGGGTGGGAAAAACCGGAAGGATCCGTGTTATCCTTGGAGTTTCTTGGTCTGGAGGCAGAGGAGTAGGATAACCCAACCTAGTAGGAATTCAGGAATCCTGTGGTGCCAGCAAAGAGTATTCAAGTTCCCCTGGGCTGCCAAGAGAGTAAACAAATCTGCTGGGAAGAAAGACAGTCAAGAATGCTCCTTAGAAAGAGAGAGAGAAAGAAAAGAATGCTCCTTAGAAAGAAGAGAGAGAGAGAAAGAAAAGAAAAGAAAAGAATGCTCCTTAGAAAGAGAGAGAGAGAGAAAAGAAAAGAATGCTCCTTAGAAAGAGAGAGAGAAAAGAAAAGAATGCTCCTTAGAAGCGAGGAGGACAAGACTTTGTAGCATGGATTCCAGACGTGTTATGAGGTGGGGCCAGTCCCTGGAGAGGACACCAGGCTTTGGAAAGTAGAAGGACAAAGAGGAAGGCCCTCAGCAGGATGGACTGCCACGGGAGCTGCAACAATGGACTGAAACATAACAGCTGTGAATGAGGATGGCACAGCACAGGGCAGACTTGCATTCTGTTGTACAGAGGGCCGTTAGGAGTCAAAGCTGACTCAACACCTGTCAACAGATCTTGTCCCATCTCCCTTGCTGATAAAGTATGCAAATCTAGGCAAGCAATCTTTGCATGATTTCTTTCAGCCACTCTCTTTCCAGAAACTGAAAGTGCTGGCTGAGGTTTTTTTAAACCTCATGCTGTGTACTTAAAGAAAAACCTTAAACAATTGCCACTGAGTCAATTCCAACTCAAGGTGATCCTGTGTGTCACAGAGGAGAGCTGCTTCTTCAGGATTGTAATGGCAGTGAACTTTGGGACACAGATTTCCAGGCTGTTCTGAGGCCTCTCTGGTTAGATTCAAATCATCAAATCTTTTGGTTGGTGGCTGAGAGCCTAACTGCTCATGCCACCCAAGGACTCCTGGTGCTATGTAATGGAAGTGCGAAAGTGGTGAGGTCCTGGGCCTGCGGGCTCAGGATCATAGTCTCAGGGGATACAAAAGCCAACGGGCATCCCATGGTCCACAAAGGCAAAGACTCCACGCCTTACTCCGATGAGCAGTAACTGGACTCTTAACATTTCATGAAGAGTCATCCAAGATATAACGATTGATTTGTCTCTCTCTGTCCAGAGGAAAGAAGAGTAATTAAAAGCAAACATATGGAAATAACTTGTGGCAGTTTGATTTTATGTCCACTTGCACTTTTTTGTTTGTTTGAGTGCATGTGTGTAGGAGTGGAGTCTAACCTGTCAATCTAGTCACAACCTGATGATGCTCCTGGGAGTTGTGGCCTTTTTATAAGAGAGACACTGGGGACTTCTCCTTTCTCTTGCCCTTTGTCTGTATTCATGCTGGGACTCTGAGTCTGCCTCCATGGGCAGCCCCATGTGACTGCCAACCCTGGGAGCTGTTGGTATCCCACCATTTTTCCACAGTCTATGGATCTATGCAACTTTGCCACTACCAGCCTGTGATCTCCTTGCATTGGACCCATGGATTTGAGTTGGACTATGCTGGGCTGCCTTCTTGATATAAGATTACTTCTTTTTTTTTTTTTTCCTTTTTTAACATTTTATTAGGGGCCCATACAACTGTTATCCCAATCCATACACACATCAATTGTGTAAAGCGCATCTGTACATTGTTTCTCAAGATTACTTCTTAATATAAAGTTCTTTCATATATATGTGTGTTAGTCTGGGTAGACTAGAGAAACAAATTCATAGACATGCATATGTATATAAGAAAGAGGTTTCTATACAAGAACAATTGAATATTGAGAAAACGTCCCAGTCCAATCCAGATCAAGTCCATAAGTCCAATATTAGCCCATATGTCCGACACCAGTCTATAAATTCCTCTTCAGACTTATTCAACACATGCAATGACACCAAATGCAGGAAGATCACAGGCCAGTAGGTTGGAAGTCTTGTGGAGTCAGTGGCATTGTAAGCATCTCAGTGCAGTCAGGGGTCTTTGCACAGCTTCTTCAGCTCTAGAGGTCTGGTTGCATCAGGGTAGGTCCAAGTGTCTTCTCCAGTTCCCAAGGCATAGTGCCATGTGTCTTGTCAGTAGAGCCTCTCTCAGGGAGTGAGCAGGGAGAGAGAAGTGTCTCCCGCCTCCAGGGAGGAAAATACAGGAGTTCCCAGAATTCTCAGGAGAATGCCATGCCCACACAAAGGGCTCATTGACTATGACCTGATTGACAGACTAGACTTCACCCTTTCACTCTTAATCCTCTCAAGTCCCAAATTGACACCAGATTATGTAACTACCATAATATGTCACTGATTTTGTTTCTCTAGACAACCCAGCCTAACACAATTTGGTACCAGGAGTGGTATCCAAGAAACAAAATCACAAAGATGAATTTTCTAAATTGGTTCCCATGTGTAGTTAGGCTTAAAGGCTCTAAGAACTCTGTGTCTGTGAGTACAGATAAGTCTATCACTTCTAGTAAAGAGGACACTGTTAACCTAGGACATGAAGTAGCAAAGCTAATACCCAAAACAGTACCACCAGTATATGAAGTGCTGGTGAGAAGTGAGGCGATGGGTGATCAAGTGCTTGATGATCTTTCTACAATTTTGTCAAGATAAGATGTATAGTGAAGTTGGTTGGTTGGAACTTCTTGCAATACACAAGCTATTAAAAGAAAGATAAACTGAGAGCTTAGGATGCCTGACTCAAATGCTGTACAAGTGACCTTAAAGCTTCTATTCATGCTATGAAAGCAAGCCAGTCTCTTTTAGTAACAATTGATATTGCTGACAGCCTAACCCAGAGTCTTATTATAGCTGAATTACAATGGCAGCTTCATTCTCAACCTAGAAAGGAATGTAATTTCACACTGAGAACGCTGATGGGAAAGAAATGGACATTCATGGGCCAGTAATCCAGAAGACGGAGACATTGAGCCACTCCAGCCATGAGTACCACCCCTCACATCTAAGAGATTAATCCACTCACCTTACCCCATCCCCATCTTACTCCCCCCCCCCATCCAAGTGAGAAGATTAGCCCAAGTCATTAACTTCTTCCAAGACAGATCAGTTTGCCCTTTTAGCAGTTCATAGTACTTTCAATATTCTTTGCAAGAACCACAATTCAAATACATCAATTCTCCTTCAGTCTTGCTTATTCAACGTCCAACTTTCACATGCATGTGATATAATTGGAAAAACCATGGCTTGGGCACATAGTCTTTAAAGTAACATCCTTGCTTTTCAAGATTCCAAAGAGGGTTTTTGCAGCAGATTTACTTAATGCAATGCATTGTTTCATCTCTGGACTACTGCTTCCACAGCATTGGTTGTGGATCCAAACAAGACAAAACTCCTTGACAACTTCAACCTTTTCTTCATTTATCATGATGTTAACTATTGGTCTAGGGAGCCCTAGTCATGTTGGGCTGAGAGCCACATGGTTGGCAGTTCGAAACCACCAGCAGCTCTGAGGGAGAAAGATTGGGCTTTCTACTCCTGTAAACAGTTACAGTGTCAGAAACCCACAGGGGTCACTATGAGTCACTAGCTCTAAATTGACATCAATCCCAGGTAACCCAAAGCATTTTGAAGTCCCTCCAATGAGTTATTAATGGAGCCTTAGCTCAGATCCATATAACAGTGGGTCCTGGAAGCCGTCCTGTGGTAATTTCCCAGTTCCAGAATGCATTATTGAAATAGACATACTTCACCATTGACAGCACCCCTAGCTGGATCCCTGAAAGAGGAATAAGGGTTACTATGGTTAGGAAAAGCCAAGTGGAGGCCATTGGAACTGCCCCGGCCAAAGGAACTAGTAAGCCAAAAAGCAATACTGCGTTCCTAGAGAGAATGCAGAGATTAGTGCCACAGTCAAAGACTTGAAGGATGCTGGAGTGGTGATTCCCATCACATCCCCATTTAGCTCACCTATTTGGCCTGTGCAGAAATCAGGTAGATCTTGGTGAACACAGTGAATTATTGTAAACTTAACCAGGTGGTGACTCCAACTGCAACTTCTGTTCCAGATGTGGTTTCATTGCTTGAGCAAATTAATAGCTCTCCTGGTACTTGGTATGTCACTATTAATCTGGCCAGTGCCTTTTTTACAATTCCAATTTCATAGGACCACCAGAAGCACTTTGCGTTCAACGGACAATGGCAACAATACACCTATATGACGCTCCCCTGATGTTATAATAACTTTCCAGGATTATACCATAATTTAGTTCACAGGGACCCTGTTTGCCTTTCTCTTCCACAAAATGTCACATTTGTCTGTTACATTGATGACATTACACTGATTGATCCTAGTAAAGAAGAAGTGTCAATGACTTCTTGCTGAAACATCTGCATGCTAGAGAGTGGGAAATTTACCTGACAAATATGCAGGTGCTTTTCACCTCAGTGAAATGTCTAGGGGCCCAGTGGTATAGGGCATATCAAGATCTCCCTACTAAAAGGCAAGATAGTGGCCATGGTGGCAGGGAGGGAGGTTACCCATGAGTTCAGCAACACGGACTTCTACTTACTTACCAAGGCTGATGTGGCTACTGCCGCTACTGAGTGCTCAACCTGGCGACAGAGGCCAACACTGAGTCCAAGAGATGAGACCCTTCCTCGTGGGGACCAACCTGCAACCTGGTGGCAGGTTGATTACAGAGGACTGCTTTCTTTGGAAAGAACCATGTTTTGTTCAGCAAAATAGTGGACATGTCTTTTTTTTTCTAATCATTTTATTGGGGCTTGTACAATTCTTATCATAATCCATGCATATATCCATTGTGTCAAGCACATTTGTACATTTGTTGCCATCATCATTCTCAAAACATTTGCCTTCTACTTGAGCCCTTAATATCGGCTCCTCATTTTCCCCTCTCTCCCCTCTCCCCCCTCCCTCATGAACCCTTCATAATTCATAAATTATTATTATTTTGTTATATGTTACACTGTTCGACATCTCCCCTCGCCCACTTCTCTGTTGTCCATCCTCCAGGGAGGAGGTTATATGTAGATTCTTATAATTGGTTCCCCCTTTTCTCCCACATTCCCTCCACCCTCTAAGCATCACCACTCTGACCACTGGTCCTGGAGGGGTCATCTGTCCTAGATTTCCTGTGTTTCCAGTTCCTGTCTGTAGCAATGTACATCCTCTAGTCTAGCCAGATTTGTAAAGTCGAATTGGGATCATGATAGTGCGGGGGAGGAAGCATTTAAGAACTAGAGGAAACTTATATGTTTCATTGTTGCTATCCTGCACCCTGACTGGCTCATATCCTCCCCAAAACCCTTCAGTAAGGGGTGTCCAATTGCCTACCGATGGGCTTTGAGTCTCCACTCTGCCCTCACCCACATTTACAATGATATGATTTTTTGGTCGTTGATGCTTCATACCTGATCCCTTCGACACCTCGTGGTCACACAGGCTGGTGTGCTTCTTCCATGTGGACTTTGTTGCTTCAGTGGACATGTCTTCAGGAGGAACAATGACACTGGTGAAGTATGTACACCTTAGTATAAGCAACCATTTCTGATTAAAGGGGCAGCATTTACCCAAGGACAGAGTTCAGAAGTATTAGGAAGTAAACAAGGAGGAATAGAAATAAGTACAAGGAGAGGAAGTAGGCTCTGTGATACTACATTGAAGGGATTACAATGAATGAGATAAAACAAAGTGTGTCTAAGTTGCTGGTGGGGGGCACTGTCAACCACTTGCACAGCCAGAAAGCTCCTTGGTGAGGCTTTATCTGACAAACTGTGGACATCAGGAAAGACCAGTTCCCGGAAAGGGCTGTCACGCTTGCTGAAGTAGAAGGCTAGTGAAAAACAAGAAGATGCTCAATGAGATGGATTGACACAGTGGTTGCAACAATGGCTCAGCCATAACAATTGTTAGGATGGAACACCATCAGTGGTTTTCTGTTGTACACAGGTCACTATGAGCAGGAACCAACTTCATAGGACCTAATGACAGCATCCTCTAGTGTATGCCCCCACCCCCCTTTCCTCCCTTGCTCTTCCACACTAGTAACCATCAAAGTCTATTTCTTCCAGAGTGAAAACCTTCTTGACTTTTTTTTATTAACAGTAGTCTCATACAATATTTTCCCTTTTTGTTTGCCTCATTTCGCTCAGCATAATGTCCTCCAGGTTTATCTGTGTCAGCAGGTGCTTCACAGATTCCACCTTATTTTTTAATGTTGCATAGTATGCCATTGTGTGTACACACCAACCTTTACTTATGTATTCTTCCACTGAAGGGCGTTTAGGTGGTTTCTTTTTGCTATGGTGAAGAGGGCGGCAATGAACATGGGTGTACATATATCTATTCATGTTATGGCTCTTACTTACTACTTTAGGATATATACCAAGTAGAAGAATTGCTGGGGCATATGTGATTTCTATTTCCAATTTTACGAGGAAGTGCCATACTGCTTTCCATAGAGGCTACACCATTTTGTAGTCCCCCCGGCAGCGTGTGAGCATTCTAGCCCCTCTCCACACCCTCTCTGGCATTTGTTGGTTTTGTTTTTGTAAACTTTGCTACCCATGCTGGGGTGAGGTGGTATCTCATTGTTGTTTTGATTTGCACCTCACATATGGCTAATGATCATATTTTTTCATGTTTCTTGGCTACTTGAATGTCTTCTTCAGTGAATGATCTGTTTATGCCTTCTGCCTGTTTTTTAACTGGATTATTTGTCTTTCTCTTGTTGCAGTCTGGAAGCTTACTACAGATTTCAGAGATGTCCAATATATTATTGCCAAAAAGTTGCTTCCGGTCTGTGGGTTTTCTTTCGCTCTTTTGGTGAAGTCTTTTGATGCATATGGATGTCTAATTTATAGGAGGTCCCTGGCATCTATTATGTTTGATAGTCTGTTTACGGCATAAATTAGGGTCCCCCAATACATCGCTATTTTTTCATTGCTGATCTTCAGAATTCTAGGTTTGACACTTAGGTCTTGATTCTGTCTTGAGTTCATTTTTGTGTATGGAGTAAGTGTGGATCTAGTTTCCTTCTTCTGCAAATGGAAATCTGGTTTTGTTAGCACCATTTGTTGAAAAGATAATCTCTTCTCCATTTAATGTGTTTTGGCCCTCAGTCAAAACCAGTTGTCTGTAGGTGGACAGATTTACTTTTGCATTCTCAGTTGAGCTATGTGTCCATCATTGTGCCAGTACCAAGCTATTTTGAATGCCGTGGCTGTGCAGTCGATTTTAAGACCAAGAAGTGAGAGACCTCCTACTTTGTTCTCCTTTAGTACTGCTTTGCTTATCCTAGGCAAGCTTTCCTTTTCAAATGAAGTTGATGACTAATGTTTCTATGTCTTTGAGAGTGATGCTGGGTTCTGGATTGGAACTGCATTATATTTACTGATAACCTTGGATAGCCTGAGGAGCCCTGATGGGGTAATGGTTATAATTTGGGCTGCTAAGTGCATGATCAGTGGTTCAAAACTACTAGCCACTCTAAAGGAGAAAAACAGGACTTTGTACCCCAATAAAAGAGTGAAAGTCTCAGAAACCCACAGAGACAGTTCGGCCTCGTCCTCGGGGTTGACTGCGAGTCAACATCAACTCAATGGCAGTGAGTTTTGCTGTTGTTGTTGTTTTTAGTTTGGGTAGCATTGGCATTTTCACAATGTTAATTCTTCTTATACACAGATATGATATATATTTCCATTCATATAGGTCTCTTTTGGTCACTCGTATCAATGTTTTGTCGTTTATTTGGTACAAGACTTTTGTTTCTCTGGCTAGGTTCAGCCCAAAGTCCTTTTTCTCATGTTGGCTATTATGAATGATGTTACTTTTTTTATTTCCTCTGCAGAGTCCCATTGGTTAGTAGACAGCAAGCCACCTGATGTGTTTCTAGGTTGATCTTGTATCCTGCCACATTGCTAAACATTCGAGTAGTTCCAACAATTTTCTTATACAACCCTTAGGTTTAACTATATATAGAATAATAGCATCTGTACATAGAGGTAGTTTTACTTCTCCTTTGCCCATTTGAATCCCTTTAATTCTACTTTGTTGCCGGACAGCTCTGGCGAAGACGCCTAGCACAATACTGAGTAAGAGGGGTGATAAAGAGCATTCTCTAGATGATTTTTCACTCTATCTTCTTATATCTCCCATAGCCAAAGCCAAGATTCATTTGAACTTTAATTACTCAACTTTTTATTAGGAACACAAGAAACACACCCAATGTTTTTTTCTGCTGTAAACACTTCTTACCCACACACACACTTAAGAATATACACAGTGAGTAGTGAGATTCTGGTATCCTAGTCACTGGTTTGGAACTATTAGAAACATTAGATGGCCTCCAGAAATGAATGGAAATGATGAGGAGTAGATGGTTCTCAAGAAAGCGCACAGAGCTTGGAACTGAAAGATTGGTTGGAAGTCTGTACCTTCCTCTTATTAGCTCCAGGTCAGTAGACACTCAGGAAAACAAGAAGGGCCAATGGATATTATACATGCCACATTTCTTAAACCCTTGCCTATAGCCCTTTTGAAATTAGTCCATTAATTAACTCCCATTTTACATTAATAAGTAATTTTTCAATAAGTTGGCTTATCTTCTCAGACCTGGACCAGAAAGTAGGTGACCCGGGCTTGCTGTTCCTGAGAGTTGTGGGAGCGAATTTGGACTGGCCTGGCTCTGCTAACAACCCTCTTTCTTTCTGGGGATGATGTTATGAGCTGCCTCTTTTGACCTCCTGTTTGTTAATCTTTGTTTTCTTTAGCACGTGACTCCTTCCTTCATTCAATTGGTTAGTTATGACTGTAAAATGTAACAGCCACCTGGGAGCCCACCACGTGCAGGGCACGGTGGTGGGAGCCGAGAACACAGTCTCTTCCAGGGAGCTCTCACACGGCTTAGCACAGTGAATAAATAAGGGTCCTGGTGTGTTGTAGGTGTTGTGGTTGGAGCATAAGTAAATGAGCAAGGGGTCCCATCCCCTTGGGCATTGGGGCATGTGGAGAATCTATGGCAAGATGCTGCTCCCACGGAGTCTTGAACGTTTCACATAGTGAGGATGGAGGCAAGGACGGGGTATGGCACAAAGCAAAGGTGTGGCTAGGCCAACCAGCAGGCATGCTCAGACAATTTTTAGCAGCAGGGTTTGAGCAATTTGCAGGGTAGGGTGAAGACAAGACCGGGGTCAACAAGCAGGCCCAGGCCCAGAGCCCCACTTCTCATTGCTTGTGCCTCCAGCTGCTTCCCACCTGTTCGCACTAAAGCTATGTATTTTCAAGCCCTGACCTCCTCCCAGGTCCTTGGACTCTCTCCTGACTGACAGGAAACGTGATCCCCTACCCAGTGTGCCCTGGCCCTGAAGGGAATGCCAACTTGCATGTAAGCTTAGCCTAGCTGCTGGAGCTGGGCACAGCCCCTGGTGCTGTCTGTAACCAGCAGGGGCAGGCATTGAGCGTGGTCAGCTCTCACATGCCCATACCAGGTATAGGACTCAGCAGAGGGGTGGTTTAGGGGAGTGGGCGGCGGGTATCTTCTTTGAGGAGTGTCTGCACCAAGAACTGCAGAGGGACAGGCTTGGGTTGTCCAGGGTTTGCAGAAAGAGACGCTGTAAGAGGATGTAGGGGCACTACCCACAAAGAGCAGGGCTGCATTCTTGGGAATTGGGGCCTCTGGAGCAAAAGTAGAGACAGGCTTCAGAGAGGAAATCTAGCAAAAACAGGAAGTAGTGGATGTAGTACTTTAGATAAAAAATGCTTAGAAACCAACATTTACAGAGCACCCACTGTGTACAGTGTACCCTCATATTCTTGGTCCCTGGGTGGCCTTTGGGGAATGAATGTACAATAGCTATGCTTTTGTGGATAGGTAAACCAGGGCTTGGAGAAATGGAGTCATCTATCCAGAGTGAAGCTTCCTTCCACTATACCACGGGCCCTCCTCTCTGTATGTGAGCCCAGGCATGCCCCACATCCAAGTGCTCTTGGAAGGACAGGCTCTGTCAGGGGCAGCCCATGTGAAAGAAACAAACACAGCCTGTAAGTGTGGGCTGCAAATTCTGTGAATAATTTGAGAGGGCTCCAAAAAGTTTGCTTGGGAATTCCATTATCTTTTAATTCCATCTTCCATGAAAAAGACCTGGGTTGATTATAGCCAATGTCCTTCATGCACAGCCACCACCCATCGATCTATCGAGGCTCTGTGTTGCTCCAATGCTAAACAGATTTCAGAACAGGAACTTCCAGACTAAGGCAGATGAGGAAGAAAGGCCTGATGATCTACTTTGTAGCAAATGAAAATCCTGTGGATCACATGATCCTGGGCAATGGTATAGGACAGTGGTTCTCAACCTTCCTAATACCATGACCCTTTAATACAGTTCCTCAAGTTGTGGTGACCCCACCCATAACATTATTTTCGTTGCTACTTCATAACTGTAATTTTACTACTGTTATGAATTGGGTGACCCCTGTGAAAGGGCCATTCCGCCCCCAAAGGGGTCACAACCCACAGGTAACATTTTGTCTCATTGGACATGAATACTATTTGAGTTGGGATCTGCCTCAATACTAGCTAGCAGCAACAACGACATAGTGAATCTCTATTAAGTACCAGCTTCTTTGCATACATTATCTCATTCAATTCTATTAATCTTGTTATTGTTCTCATTTTCTAGATGAGGAGTTATTGTTCTCATCTGCTAGATGAGTGCCTTGGATCAGAATTGTTGAGTAACTTGCCCAGTTGACCAAGGTCGAGAGCATGCAATCTAAAGTAGATGTCATCCCTGTGTATCCTGCTGTGTCCCAGTATAGCCCACCCAGGGCACAGTGTCCCAACAACTGTGGAGTTTTCTCAGGACCAAGGAAGTAAATCTATAGCCAAAAAGGTGCCATGTGATGGGAAGGCCAATCCATTCTGTGCCAGTTATTCCTTAAATCTACTGGTATATTTGATTACCCTCTAGATGAGATACAGGGGTAAGCAGGAAAGACTGCATCCCAGCCCTTGCGGCGCTCACATTGTGGTAGAAGAAAGAGATACAAAGATAAGTCTAAAGCATGCCCTACGGACCATGACAGACAGAACAAAGGGGTCTAATCCAGAGCCAGATGTTCTGCCAACATTCATTGAAGGGAGACGTGAAGCCTTACAACAAAGATAGAACTTATGAAGCGCCATTCCTGTTGGCCATAGAGGAAACTAAAGGACCGAAGGGTAAAGAAAGCTACTTGCCCAAGGTTACACAGCCAGAAAAGGGGCAAAGAAGGCATTCAAAATGAGTTTTCGTGATGCCTACACCTCTGCCCTGCCTCCAGGAACACTGCCTCCCTTGCCTTGGCAGAAATGCTTTGGCCTTATTTCCCATTCTGGGTCACCTGCTAGCACCAACCGTGGGCAGCAGAGGGAAACTCTGAAATGGAAGCTGGCAGAAGGCATTAGCTGACCTTGATTTGGGCCTGGGATCCTGATGGTCAGGTTCCCCGACCTTAGGTCTCAGGGTCCCTGGCTTCCATCAGTGACTAAAGCACCCATGTCCTTCTACGTGGATTCGGCACGGAAGTTCTGCTTCTGGCACGATTTGGAGAATTGACTTGCGTTTGTGCATGAGAGGTTTGTTGTGATCAGGTAGGCGAGACCGGGGCCACAGTGGGGATAGGATGGACTACACAGAGACCCTGGAGCATGTACTGGGAAGTGAGCTTCGGTCTATATTGGCTCCCGCTTGTTTACTGTTCCCTTTTTAACTGGGGGCTGGGGAGAAGGGAAATCTTCCCGTTCTCCTCTTCAAAGAAAACTAAATACACTGGCTCACGTAGTGTGGTTTGTCAGAAAGCCCTAGGTTTTTGGCCCAAATTGCATGAACTGGCTGTGATCTCTAGCAGTTACTTTCTTATCCAATTTCTGTTTTCTCATGTGCAAAATGGGAATAATACTAATCTACTCTATTTTGTTGTTAGTATGACATGAGTGTAAAAATGTTTTAGGGACACTGGGGTTAATTGGCATAAAATAATTCACAAGGTTCTCTAAGTCTACTTTGTGGGGAGCCACTGGGGTCATCAAAGCTTCTGAATGGACCAGCAGCTAAGAGTAAAGAAAATTCAAGATGTATGGAAATACTCAGCACAACGTAGTAATGGGCCATGTAAACCACAACCCCTGAAACAGAACTCGAGGGTGCCCAGCCTCCATGGCTGACCAACTGAAAAAGATCGCAATAGGGGCTCTTGAATAGAGTCGGGGGAAATGTGGAGCACAATTCAAAATCTTAAAGAAGACCAGACTTATTGGTCTGAGAGACACTAGTGGGAACCATGAGGTGATGGCCCCTAGTCACCCTTCTGGCCTCGAAACGAGTTCACCTCTATAACCAAACCAGGAAAACCTATAGAAGTATTCTGTCATGTCCTTAGGGCACAATGCACCTTCCCTTTCCTGGGGTAGCATTTTCCCAAAAGAAATGCAGATTTGGGAAACATTAATGGGTTATTTCAGATATCAAAAAGGTAAGCCAAGCAGGCAGGTCAGGTGTACTTCCCAACCCCACTAATAAAAATGGGTGGGAGGGCCATCTGGCCTCCTCTAACTGCCCAAGGAGGCAGGAGAACCCAGATCAACTCCCAAGGCTGATTCTTATGGGGGAAAGGTCAGACTGACCTACACTCTCCCACCTTTTTTTTTTTAAATCAATTCTGACCCCAGCCATCCCACCCATGACACTGCCTACTCCTCTGCTTTGTTCAATCGTTTCATTGCAAGGGCCACATCGAACTCACAGACCATACTAAGAGTTATGGGATATAACAGGATCGGGACAATTCAGAATACACTTCTTAGGTCAGGACAGCATTTCCACCCCAGCTACACTGGGTCAGAATCTGCGTTTTAACAAGATCCCCAGGAATCAATGTGTATCTAATATAGTAATGCAGATTCCAGCAGGGATTGATCCAGAATGACTGGGAAGCCCTGGCATGGGCCACAGGCACTTTTGGCCAAAGACATTCAGTCTTCTCACATCATAGGCTGGGAAACCCACTGTGTAGTACCCTGCTGTTCTTCAGGTTCTGCTGCCCATGTTGTTGCCATTTCTCTGCTGCTGCTGCTGCTGCTGCTGCACCACATCTCCCACTGTTTCTGGAGTTAGAGCTCTTTCTATCTGTTTCCTGGGTCTAGAAGGTTCTCTTCACAGGAAGCTAGGTTCAAAGGATGCTCTTCACTCCTAACTCTTTTATCTTACCACTTTTCCCACCCCCCCACCCCGATTTGGAATGACTCATTTTAAGCACAGCAGGATGTTGAAATTAGCCAATCACCTAGTTAGGATTCATACCCCTTATCTTAATGGTCCCACCTCACACAGGTGCCATGTGATTTATTGCATTATGTGCAAGCTATCTAATCCCCTTGTTGGGCTACAAATACCTCATCATTCTGTAAGAGTTACAAGACCATGGTGAGAAATGTCACTCTCTCACATACCACCATAGAATATCCCCTACCAATTTCCTGATGAGACCAGATGGTCAGAGCAGCTGGATCTCTTGACCCTTCCAGATTTTGCATTCCCCCTACACAAACCGTAAAACTCCTCCTCTCCACTGAAGGCTAGGTGAGCAGGCCTTTAGATCAATGTGTCACAGACCGAGAATACAGGCAGGGACCCTTTAGCTCCAAGCTCACAGTCGGGCTGGTCCCAGCCGAAGGTTGGAGGAAAGTCCAGTGCTTATTGCAGCCCTGGGAGTGATGAGCATGGAGAGGGTGGCGCCAAGTCCTTTGTCCCAAGGAGGGATCCTGTGGGTAAGAGGAAATAACCAAACAGAACTCTGCCATCACGTCAATTACGACTCCTGGGAGATAGGCACCATAAACCCTATGCAGGTGTTGGGCACAGCCCCGAAGCTCAAAGAAGCAGGGCTTCCTAGGGCATACGTACACCCTTTCTCATTCCAATGAGTGAGAAATGTCCACCAGTCATATCTTGTTCCCTTGCTAAATCCTCAAGACCTGTGTGGTGAGAATTAAGCTTGCATTTGACAGGTAAAGGAAGCCAAGGGTCAGAGAGGGCAGGAAACATGCCTCCCCAAAGCTACTCACTGGCATCGAGTGAATTCCAACTCATCCAAACGGGAACTAATAAGTGGCAGAGGAGCCTCAAGGCCAAGGCCTCATACTACCATCCCCTTGTTCTTCCTCCCCCAGGTTCCCCAGCTCCCAGACATCCCAGCAGAGCAAGACACCATTCCTCTTTGCTGCTTCTCCTTCTGTGCCCCTGTTTCTCCATGTTGGAAAGGGACAGCCCCCCCGTCTTCATTTGTGATGCCATAGCCTCCCCTCTCCCCTTCCCAAGTGAGCTGCCAGGCAGGAGCTCCAAAGTTCTCGGGGTGTAACTGTGAGCAGACCAAGTGGTCTCGTGCAAGGTGGGAGGCTAGATC
The DNA here is from genome assembly GCF_000313985.2 of Echinops telfairi. Taxonomy (NCBI): domain Eukaryota; kingdom Metazoa; phylum Chordata; class Mammalia; order Afrosoricida; family Tenrecidae; genus Echinops; species Echinops telfairi. Next base: position 6,188,728 of record NW_022111365.1, on the reverse strand, counting down.
CTTCACAGAGGAGAACCAGAGAAAGTAACGGGGGCG
>NW_022111365.1:6150903-6188335 GCF_000313985.2 Echinops telfairi | reverse complement strand
CCCGTCTTTACCCCTACACCATACTGTAGCTCCAGGTCCTCGCCCTTTGAGCTCCAGCTAGAGGGAAATGGAGGTTTCTGGTTAGAAAAGAAGTCTATTTAGAAGTAAACACTCCTTCCTAAGACCTGGAGGAAATGCAGAGTTTGCTGAATTGGCTCCCGGGAGCTCTCTAAATTTGATTCATCTTCCTCCTAAGACCAGCTGTGCTCTCTCCTCATCCACCTCCCCCTCTCAAAGCCCCAATAACAGCCTCTCAGCTGGGGCCTCTTGGGATGCTAAAGTGACCGCTTTTGATTTACATTTTTATTCCTTGCTTTCCTCTTTAACCCGGCAGGACTCCCCACCCCCACAGATTCCCCACGTCCTGATTGGAAAGAGGAAGTCAGAGGAAAAGAGGCCCTTTGCCTCATCTCAGTCTGTTCTAGAAGATCTTGTAAATGGAAGCCCCCTGGGTTCTTTCAAGGACACCAGGAATTCGCCTTTAGTCGGGACATCAGAGCGCGCCAGACTCAACTGTGCCTTGTTTAGTACCGAAGTCCATGTCTAAAATCTGCGGCTTCACAAGACCCGTCCTTCCTCCATAGGCTGTGAAGGCTGTGGGTGCGTGGACACACTGTGTGTCTTATCTGAGCCGCCCCAGCCCACGTGGTGATTCGTAGGACACCCTCATGACACCTGAGCCTGTCAGCGTGGAAAGGGACTTCAGGGTCACTGAATTGAGCACCCAGGGGAAGCTCCGATCCCCTCAACAGGGTGCCAGGCCATCCGGCTCCCATCTCTGCCTGCTCCTCGCTGCCCATTCAAGGAGGCAGCTCTTTCCAGGAGTAAATAGCTCCGAGTCTTGGGAAGTTACAATAAGACCTGTAAGAACCTGAATTCAACAGGACAGCAGGGTTTTTCCCAGTTTTCTACCTTTGGCAGGGTATAGTCTTACCACTTCCCTAGCCCTCATGTTAGTGGGATGTATTTGCGTTTTCCTTACCTGGCCAGTTTCTGCCTCGCAGTTTCCAGCTTTTGCAGGTTTTACTGCATTGCTTGTATAGATCCCAAATTTGCCTCCCTGTTCTAGAGTCTGCGCACTGTCTAGTTTTCTTGCCAGTGCTCTGGTATGCCCAGAGGCAAAAGAAAAGCCTCCTGGATCGCCCAACAGCAAGCAGACAGCAGAGTTGATTTGCAGAGGGAAGAAAAGCGCCTGGCTTTTCTGTGTCTGGGAGCGTTTATCAGATGGGAGAGACTGGGTCTCTGTCTCCAGTTTATGAACGGCCAATCCCAGATCAGGTCCTATTTCTCAGGTCTAATCCTAAACCCAGTCGTGTTCTCTCTGTGGCTGGGTTTTGCACCAGCATGAACGAGGAAGTAAGCATGCAATGGGGCAGCAAAAAGAGTTTTGGGTTTGCTGACTTTGGAGATCAAATCAGCCTGGGAGTCTGATGTCCTGGGCTGTTGAAATCATCCCTCCGGACAACCTGCTACTCCCAATGCTTCCCACCTGACCTTTTTTTCCCTCCCTGTGCCTTGGGGCCCCCTATCTCCTGCTGTTAGGGAGTTGGGGCCTGCTGATCTGACTACTTTCAGCCTTAGTGGGGGCATTGTGTGAAGGAAGAGCATTAGGGACCTTCCACCAAGGGGTCTCTCTAGTGGTCTACACCATGGAAAGTGATTAAGAAGTGGTCACGGCAGTGCTCCGAGTCAGCTGTCTCAGGCGAGGATAGGGTCTCCAATTCGCTGAGATTCTTTCCATTTCCTGAGCCTCCAGGATTTGAGTCTGGATCTATTTGAGTCTAGAAGATAGAAACGTCATTAACAAATTTAAAAGGCATGGCCCAAATAGGCAAACAACTAATATAGTCACCAGAGGTCCAAGCAGAGGTCCGATCCATGAGAACCAAGACTTCAGCAATTCCCACCAGGATTCTTCTTGATTTCTTATATAGGACTTTGGATGAATCCAGTCATCCACTTCAATTTGACCCTTTGGGGTCATACAGAACATAACTGATCTAATCACATTCAAATATTCAAAGGAGAACTACCGTGTTCTCCTACCGCTTTCCCTCAAGTCTTGTTTATAAAGTCCTAGTTCCTTCAAATATTTCTCATATGGCAAAGTGCAGCACCCCTTCCTGGTCAATTCTCCTCAGGCCATACAAACGTTTGTGTACTTGTTTAATCTGAATGCGACAGAACTGGAAGCTTCCTCATTCGAAACCATTTTGATTTGTTTGTTGCCATAGTTAATTTTGACTCTTGGCAAGTAAATACATGCAGAGGAAAACTATTCCATAGGGTTTTCTTTTTGTTTTTAATAGTAAATGGTAAAAATTAAATATAATGCATAGAAATGTAAAACTGTTCTTTCATAATTAGTCCATTTGATTCATTAGATTCTAGAAGACTGATAGGCATTAAGCATCAAGATCTATAAAAATATACATACCCTTTGATTCAGAAAATTGGTTTCAAAAATGTATCTAACTAAATTGTTGGGCAACAATTTATAAGTCAATGATATTTATTATAATATTTTCATAATACAAAAAATAAGCAAACAAAATGAAATTAACAAATCATTAAATATCACATCGTGTTGTATCGTTAGGGGCCATTGAGTCGGGAGGGTTTCGATACCTCCACAGATCACATTCATTTAGGGGCTGGGCTTTTTCTTTCTTTTTTTTAAAGACACATTTCACTTTTGACATATTGCACCCTCTCCTTTGACCATGTGATCAGGAGACTAATGCTTGGAGAAGGACACCATACGTGGTAGAGGGACAAGACAAAGAGGAAGGCCCTTGATGAGATGGAGTGCCACACTGGCTGTCAGAATGGGCTCCCACATGAGAACAAGTATGTTTTGCATCGAGTCCTTATGAGCAGGAACCGACTTGATGATACATACCTAACAACAGCAATAGCATCAGGGGTCCTCGAACCTTTTAAACTGGGCCTGCTCACTGTCCCTGAGACCCATTGGAGGGCTGGACTATAGTTTAAAAAAAAAACTGTGAACAAATTCCTATGCACACTGCACATATCTTATTCTGAAGTAAATAAACAAATGGGGCAAAAACACACAGCGGGCCGGACAAATGTCCTTGGTGGGCCGCATGTGGCCCGCGGGCCGTAGTTTGAGGACACCTGAATAGCCTGAGCTAAAACTGCTGCTCAACCATGTCTTCTCTGTTCTGCACTTAACATTGTTGGTTTTCTTAAAAATCTAAGTGTCAAGTATCAGAGGAATATTAAATCTTATTGAACTCAGCCTCTGGCCCAAATCTGTCGAGATCTTTTAAAGCCCAGTTTCATACCATCCATAAATTAGTGGGGCATTTCTTTAGCTGTTCTCCAAATAAATCGAGGTGTTGACTAATGAAGATGAAAGGAATGCGTGGCACTCCCCTGGAAGCCTGCATGCGGGCACTTCTGCTTTCATCACCACCCCTTGGGTATAGCTTACTAATCATTCGCTTGTCCCCCAGGGCACATGTCCCACAAGCTATCACGAAAGATACCGTACTGAGATCCCTAACATCATATCTACCACATTTTCCTGATCCACCAGTTTGGGAGCTGCTGTTAGTTGCTGTTGAGTTAGCACCGTTTCATGGCACCCCTTGTACAACAGAACAGGATGTCGCCTGCTCCTGTATCCGCTCTACAGTCTGTGTATGTGCTCAAGTCCATTGCTGTCACTGCTGTGTAGTTTGAATGCCTTCCACCCTGGGGGACCCCTCTTCTAACCTTATATCAGATAATAGTCCATTATAACCCATAGGATTTTCACTGACTAAATTTCAGAGGGAGATGAACAGATCTTCCTTCCTAGCCTTTTTTAATCTGCTGAAACCTGTCTTCCATGAGTTAACCTTGTTGATATTTGAAATATCAATGGTAAAGCTTCCAGTGTCATAGCAACACGCAAGCCATCACAGTACAGCAAACTGACCATTTAATAATTATGGCAGATCCAGCGATTGAGCTCCATTTTAGCCAACCCTTACCCTTGTGACTTTAGGGTCCAGCACAGAGCCTGGTAGGTCACAGAGACTCAAGAAGCATTTGAATAAATGACTGGTTTCAGTAGTGAACGATCAGTAAACCAATATTTAGCTTTTAAGAATCTATATTCTTTCTCTATTTTGAGAACTTAACATTTGCTTTACTTTTTTCCTTTTAGCATCTCTTTAGTACTCTTCATCCTAAAAGGTCACCAATTTGCTTATTGATAAGAGAACAGGAGCTTAGAAAGTGAGGAATTTGCCCAAGGCCTAAGCTTCGTAAAGGAGAGATTAAGATTCAAGCAATTATCTTTGACTTCAAAACACCATGACACATATCTTCCTACACACTAGGTTTGGGAAAACTCTCCCAGTTCATCCAACAAGATTATTTCCTCCTAAAAAAATGATAATGATACAGCACAGTAAAACAATAGATACATTTGTTTTATTGTCTCCGTTGCATCATTCATTAATTTAAAAATGTTTTGGAGCACCTATTAATATCAGACTATTTTGGACCCTAGGAATACTACTTTAAAGAAGCACTCCTTAAGCTTACATTTTATTTGGGGATGAGAGAGGATATTTTAATAAGAACTCAACCAAATTTACTGGCATTGAGTCGATTCTGGCCCATCACAACACTATGGGACAAAGTAGAACTACCCCTGTGGGTTTCCAAGACTATAAATCTTTATGGGGTAGAGAGTCTCCTGCAAAGGGGCTGGTGGTTTCAAACTGCTGACCTTGTGATTCGCAGCCCAACTTGTAACCACTATGCCACCAGGGTTCCTACTTAAATAAGATATTAGGTCATGGTTAGGGCTGTGCAGAAAAATAAAACAGAGTGAAGGTGTAGCAGAGACAGGAGAGTTATATTTTGTTCTAAAGAGGTAACATCTTAGAGATCAAATGAAGTGAGAGATTAAAACATGGACATGTCTTAAGGGTATCTATAGCAGCAAATATGTGCCTATATTCATTGAAGTGCCATATTTTCTCCCCCAGAATAAGGATCTAGTTTATAGGATGAGCTTTTCCACTATAAAATACCTGATTCTTTAAAGATGTATGTTTATTCCATCATCCATTCATTTTTTTTCAATAAATAATTTGTTCAAGCATCTTCCATCAAGTCCATAGTAGTCAAGTGGTTAATATACTCGGCTGCCAACTGGAAGATGGGAGGGTTGAGGTCACCCAGAGGCTCCTCAGAAGACAGCCTTGAATATCTATGTTAGAGAAACCCACTGTGGAAAATGTGTTTATGGAACACAGCTACACTGACACACAGGACATCAACGTCAGTCACAGTCAACTGGGAAGCAACTGGTTTATGTGAACAAGACTACTCAAGTCCATCAAGCTTAATCACCCAGAACGATCCGTGCTATCATGATGCCGTGTACGAGGGCGCTTCAGAAAATGTCTGTGAGCGCTCTATCTGGGCTCCGCCATAGAACGGAGGTACCAAAGGGGAAGTCAGCATTCAGAAAGCTTCCCAGTAAGATGCACACTTGGGCTGCCTCTATGGTCCCAAGGTCTGCCATCCACAGACCTGTGGCAAATGGGGCCACCCTGCCAAGTGCAAGAGAAAGCAAAACTGAAGTGCCAAGGCTAAAAGATAAAGTACCACCGATACTGATTGTATATTGCAGATTCAGGCATGGATTCCAGGAAGAAAACACCTAAACCCGAGAGCCAGTGCAGCATCCGGTTCATCTGAAGGATTCTAACAACTAGTTGTGCAATAAATGTTCCCATTTTGGGGGAGGGAGGTGGAAAGGTTGTAGGGAAACATACATCTTCTATGAACTTAAAAAAAAATTCTTAGGTGAAGGTTTATAGAGCAGACCATCATTTCTACATTCAACAATTCATACACGTTTTCTTTTAACTAATCCATTGCAATCCCCGCAGAGTACCAGCACTTAGTGTACTTCCACCCTGTTTTTGCTGTGTCGACTCTACCTTGTGCCACTAGCCCTCTGAACTTGGGGGTAAATGCTGTCTTTGTTTGTATTAAATGGTTGCTATTCGATCACAGGAGTGAGTTCAGCTGCAGACCTGAAGGGCAGCTAAGCTCCACAGTCTCGGAGGTTCGATCAGTCTTTATCCTGCCAGGAAGCCTGGTCTCTCGCATGATTTTGAGTTCAGTTGCACATTTTTCACCCACTCTACCGGGGACCTTTTCCAATGATCCCTTTCAGAAAAGTTAGTGGTAGCGGGGTACCATCCAGTTCTGGTCTCTGGGTTGTAGAGACATGCTTGCATGGTCCCTTAGTCCATTGAATTCATTGTGGCCATGCCTTTTGATTTTTGTCACTTTTGTTTCTTCCTAAAAGAGAAAAATTAATAGTTGTACCTTCGAAGGCTATCCAATAGCTTTTAAGACTCCCTCCTCACTGAAGTGGGATGTAGGATGTTGTCTTTATGCACTACGTTATTCCAAATGACTTTCGTGACCCCCAGGAATATGGTCATAATCCCCCAGGCCCAGCTACTCATGCTCTTAAGGTATTTGGTTGTGTCTAAGAATTTTTCATAACTTTGTACTCTGTGGTTTTTTTACCACATGCATAGATATATTTGTACCATGTGTACATATATACAGATATCTTTCGTCAAACCACTAAGTACTCGCCCTCCTACACCTGTTCAGCCTGTGTATCTACCCAAGCATCTATTCATATATCATCACTATTTCAGGCCTGAGTATGTAACAAGCATTTGCTTCTGTTGCCTTTAACTCCTGCAAATCCCTGTCTTCCCCTGCTTCTATCATTCTTAGCCAACCTCCTTGTTATTGTGTACTGTCTTCCCCCACCCAAGCTCATACCTGTCAACCCTCTAGCCTGTGACTTCCCCTCCCTCCCTTCTAGTGTGAAAACATTTTCCTGACTTTTGATAAGAGTGGTCTCATACAATATTTGTCCCTTGGTGATTGGTGATCCATATTATAAGGTGGTTTTGCAAATGTATCATATTCATTAACATTGAGTACTATTTCACTGTACATGCGTGCCAACATTTATTTATACATTCTTCCACTGATGGACACAGGTTGTTTCCCTCTTTTTGGTATTGTGAATAGTGCTGCAATGAACATGAGTATGCCTGTATTTATTCATGTCGTGACTCTTATTTTTCTAGGATATACACCAAGTACAGGGATTGCTGGGTCAGTTGCTATTTCTATTTTTCTATTCTCCATTTTCTCAGGAAGCACCAGATTACTCTCCACAGTGGTGGTTCTGTCTGACAGTCTCACCAGCAGTGGATGAGGGTTCCATTCGTTCCACATTGTTACCATCATTTGTTGTTTCCCTTTTTTCTTTTTCTTTTTACTTTGCTATTAATGCTGAGGTGATGTGTTAGGCCAGGTTGACTAGAGAAACAAATCAAGAGACACTGATACATGTGTTAGAAGGAGCTTTATATCAAGAAGTAATTGTATATCAAGGAAACATCCCAGCCTAGTCCAACTCAAGTCCATAGTCCAAAACTAGTCCATAAATCCTTCCTCAGACTCACACGGTCACATGCAATGATGCAGAATGCTAGAATATCACAGGCCAGTGGGTGCCTAGTCCTGTGGATCCAATGACGGTGGATGCATCTCCAGGGCTCTGGCAGGTCCCAGCATGGCTTGCCAGCAGGAAGGTGAAATCCGAGAAAGGTGGGAGGTTCCCTGGGCCTGCCTTATGAGAAGGCCATGCTCACGAGGAGGCACCAGCAGGCCGTGACCTGACTGACAGATTGAGTACCATTTCCTACACTTTTATATGTGTTCACGTTGACATGAAATTATGTAACTACCACAGATGCGGTGATATACCTCATATTATGTTTATTTGCATCACTCAAATAGCGAGTGATCTTGAGCATTTCTTCTTGCTTATTGGCCGCCTATACCTCTTTGCTGAGGTGTCTGTTGATGTCCATTGCCTGTTTTTAATTGGATTATTTATCTTTTTCTTGTTAAGCTGTTGATGTTTTTCTATGCATTTTTTTAGAGATTAGTCTCCTGTTAAACATGCCATTGTCAAACACTTGCTCCCCCAGTCTGTGGGTTCTGGTTTTTTTCTTTGAGTGAAATCGTTTGATGCTCATAAGTGTATATAATCTGGGGCAGTTCCAGTCATCTAGTTTGTCTTCTGCTCTTTGGCTATTTTTCATCATGTTTTATAATAGTATATTTATGCCTTCATTTTCCACGAAGGTTTTTTTTTCCCCCATGAAGTTTTTGAAACTCCCTTTTACAGACTGACATAAGAAAGCACTTGAGCCATTTTAACTATTCACACGTTTAGGAATCCATCTGACTAAAGGAAATACAATAGCAACACATTAAATTCTGTAATGACAGTTTTCAAAATACTTAAAGCCATTGAACCATTTCTTTAAACAAAATCTCAGACTGAAATCCCAATATATAATGTAGAAGTTTCTCGGTTTAGCACAACATTGAGGGCCCAGAAACACCTCTAAACACAAGTGTGAAAACCAATGTCTTAAATGTTTAGTCCCAAAGAGAAACCTGCCCCTGGTTCACTAAACTTGCTTTTCTCTGTTCCTATGTAAACCAAATTTGAAGACCCATTTAATCATTGATCAAAACCATCAGAACTGTTACCTCTGACTTGTGTTAAATGAAATAAATGAACCCTTTTCTCAAATGAGAACAGACGTCAGCTTTTTTCTGCTCTTCAAAGCCATAAAATCGAACTTATTAGAGCCTAAATGACTCAGAAGTACAGTTTAAAGGGCTCGTCTTCTTTTTCCCCCTACTTCTGGCCAAAGGTCACTACATTTACATTAATAATCAACTCTTCCAAAGTGTGCTAGTCTATCACCTGATACTGTGTGGCCCTCAGTTGTTCTCTTGAGCTTTGTCATTTGAAGAAAGGCCAGATTTCCCCCTCAGTGTAGCACATAGACAAGTGGACACTCCTCATTGTGCACGCTACTTGCTCTGCGTGCCTTCTCTTAAGAGCACATACACACACCAGACCGAAATAGACCTCATACTGTAGCTCAGGAACCAGCTGTCGTGATTATGCTAACTACTGCCCCTTTCTTTTCTCTGCAGATGACAGCAACTGCCCAGCCACCCTCCAAGGCCCAGGCTGTCCATATTTCAGCACCCTCTGCTGCTGCCAGCACACCAGTTCCCAGTGCACCCATTGACCCCCAGGCACAACTGGAGGCTGACAAGCGAGCTGTGTACAGGTAGGGGACACTGCAGCCAACCTGAGACTCAGCTTGACCATGAGATAACGCATGAAGGCCATGCTTGGGTGCACCACAGACAATGGCCAAACACTGCCCTCCTCAGTCTCCTTCCCACTATGTCAGTCTACAAAGCCCTCACGTGTCCAGTGGGGGTTACTTGGATTCAGGTGAATGTCTTGTGAAGTATATGAAAGCCTGGATGGCAGCTCCCAAGAGGATTCCTTTCTCCTCGTAACTGGAGGAGAACCCATCAATGAACATCAGGACCCATCGACTGAGTAAACGCTTCTTGCCCTCTCCATATACTCACCTTCACTCTAATAAGCCCTGCAACTCACTGGACACCTGAGTGCACCATCTAGGACTTGGTAGTTCTCAAACTTCAGTATGCATACACATCATGGGAGGGCTTGTTCAAAGTTTTGTTTCTGGACTCCGTGTTCAGATGCTGAATCAGTAGGCCCATCTAGAGGTGGGTGTGATGTAACTAGTCTTTGGACCACATCCTGATTCATGATGGTCCTCCTTCCAGCCTGTGGCCAGGCAGCCTCTCTCATTTTACCTTGCGTCAGCCCCCACACACCCCTTGTGTCCATCACAGAGGGAATGGGCTCAGGGAAAGTTCTGCCTACCTTAGGGAACTCCAGATCAGTGTTCCTGGCTAGGGAGAGAGCTGCACATATGTGAAAATGAGCCTGAAAGAGGCTCCATCAGGCCTGTGGTCACCCCTTATCCCTGGGAGCCCAAATCGGTACGAACAGATGCTGTGCCGGCACTAAGAAAAAAGTCAGACCCCTTGCTCACATTCACGTGTGTGCAAACATATATGTTCCCATGTGTCAACAAGTGCAATTTACCTATGGTGGCTATGCATTTGCAGACGGTCTTAATGGTAAGACGTGTAGAATGAGCCAGTCAAACAAATGGAATAGGAAGAAGATTGATTCCTTCCTCATTCTTTCCTCTCCCCACACCAGGTGACAGGATCTTTATGGTAATGGTGGCAATGATTTCTGTTGTTATTATTATTATCACTGACATTACTTTTAGTAACTCCGGTGAGCGGAATGCCTCTAGTGCCAGCAAATGGGAGCCCAGGTCAGTGAGGCCTGATTCATAGACCGCCGCATCAGGGGCTTGACCAAAGGCTGCCTGCAGATGGAGAGCTCAACAGAACTCTAGGCTCTGGTCACCATCCTTCTTGGGGAGACTGTCAGGGAGGGTGGATCATGCTGTCCCCGGATGGGCCTGGGCCCTCCTGCCCTCCCTTTTCTTTTGCACTCCTAAATCAAACCCTTATTAGTATTCCATGCTGGCACTTTGCTAGACTAAGGGAAAGAGGATGGACATATATAAGCAAAGGCTGACTCTCCCCCGGTCTCTGCAGAAACAGATCGGCAAACCAGAGGAGATTGCAGTGTGGTTAAAGCTGTCACAGGGAAAGCTTATTAGAGAAGTTAGAGTGTGAGCTCGGTCTTAAAGACAAAGTAAGAAAGTCTACCAGGTTGGGGGGGGGGATGGGGGATGGTGGATGGTGTGAGGTAGAACTTTCCAGGTAAAGCCTGCTATTTCTAGAAACTGCCAGTGGCCAGAGCAGCTGGATTTGAGAGCCGAGGCTGCGCAGCCACTTGAAAACTCACCTGAGCACTGGGTGGTAGACTTGCGCTTTTGAAGGGAGCATAAGAAGTGGGTAGGGTGGGGTAGCATGGCCACTGGAAACTGCTCAGTACCTCATAACTTGGAGGTTTGCTCCATTTGTGTCATCACCAAACTAAGTATGGTCCATGGACCAACAGCATCCCATCCCCAGGGATCTGATTATAAATAGAGGATCTCCAGCACCACCCCCACCCCCCATGCCACCGCCCCGACCTAATTTTAACAAGCTCCCCAAGTGATTTATTAGCACACTGTAGGCACCTTCCCAAACCCTTGATAGGCAGGCCCCTGTGGTAGGGTGTGTTAGGCTGGTTTGTCTAGACAGACCAGTGACACTCATATTTATGGGACGAAGAACTTTATATCAAGAAGGCATCCCAGCCCGGTCCACCTCAAGTCCCTGGGCCTGATGCTAGCCAAAGCCCCCTTCAGACTCATCTTGCTACAGTCCAATGATGCAGAAAGGTAGACGTGGGGGGAGATGATAGAGGCCAGTGGGTGCAGAGTTGCATGGATCCAAGGTTGGTGGGAACATGGCAGGGTACTGACAGCTCCCAAGGACCCACATGGGCTTGTCCTTGGAGTCAGACACAGAAGCCCAACAAGCAAGGACAGGAAAGGGCAAGATAGAGAAAGGGGGGTTCCCAGTGTCTGAAAGGTCTAAGAGACCCCACCTTCAAGGGGGCATTATCAGGCTGGGACCTGATTAATAGGTTAGACTCCACCCGTACACTTTCAACCAGGTACGAGATGACAGGAAATCCAACCGCCGTATGGGGTAACGAGAAGTTTCTGCGAACCTGGACTCCGCTCTGGCTTTCTCCATACCCACAGTCTCGCCGCCGAGCTGTGCTTGCCCAGGAATTCCGTACTCAGCAGGTTTGAGAGAATCTATGGGAGGCTCCTGTGGGCACCTGTCCCTGTGGCTGATGTAAAGGAGGTGACAGCAAAGCAGACGAGTCCCCTTGTCCCACCCGTGGAATCCATGGGCTCCCAATCCCTTCCCAGGAGCCCAGATAAAGCTTATTCCTCACCCAGGCTACACTGCAGGAAAGGTGGGTCACCTCCCCCCGCAGAGCAGCCCATTGTGGTGTCTTTTCATGTCAGAAGGTCCAGGTTTTCTTCACCACAGCCCTAACATTTGCCCACATTATCCCTGAAAATGAGCCTGAAAAGGGACCACTGGATACCGGCGCCATCAGATCATTGCCCCTCTACCCTCTAACCTCACTACTGTCCCACCTCTACCTTCTGGCCCAGGAATGGCCAACAACCACACCTCTCCCATTAGTATCAGCTGCCCTCTCTGCCAGGGCTGGCGGGACTGGGAGGAAGCTTGGTCTCCCGGGGGGTCGGGCAATTTTCATGAGATCTGCTGGCCTCGGGCAGCCTGACTGCTGCAAAGCACATTAGGGAGTCCACATTTCATGTCAATAAATGTAACAAGACGCCTTCCATTCACATTAGTGCCTGGGACTGGCATTTGGGAGCCCCCACGCAGGCTCCTCCCACAGCCACAGAGGAAGGAAAAGTGGAAGCACCTTTCTGGCCACGCCTCTGCTGAGAATCAAGGGGCAAGGTGACAAACCGGGACTGCCTGTGGCTGCAGGGAGCCTACCAGTGCTTAAGAGGTTTTATTTGCATATGAGGATGTGCTAATGAAATGTGTTGCTTCCTTGCTGAGGTGCCCTGGGAGCTAGGGGTAGGGGGCTGAATGATGGGCAGGGTGAAAGGGGAGGTCTAGTCTGCCTTTAATTGGATCATACCAGGGCATCATCAGGGCTAATCAGCAAGGCAACCAGGCGCTCCCGTTCAGGTTAATGATTGCAATATAAATCACATAGATCCCGTGATTGAGTGCACGTCATGATTAATTGTGTTTGTGGTCCGGGAACAATGCTGAGGGGTCGTCTAAGGAAGGGAGGGAGGATAGTGGGGGGACCTCAGGTTTACATCCTGTTTCGAGATACAAAGGAGAGCTCAAAGAGTTTAAGGAGAACATTTGGGAAGTCTTCAACAGGACAGACATAGAATAAGGATTGGGGTGACCATTAGCATCCAAGGGTTTACATTGATTCAGAGACCTGAAGAGGCCAGAGGAGGGCAAAAGAACTGTCACTGAGCATGAGTGGCCAAAGCCCAATACCTCACAGTGACAGGTGGCACTTCAGAAGTGGGAACTGGACGTTCTGTTAGACAGTTTACAAAATGGATCCAGGACCTTCTGACCAAAGTAGTAATGACTATGCGCCCTCAGGGCGGGGTTCTCCATCAAGGGACACCCCTAAGGAGACTGCTCTTCCACTTTCTTTTTTTATAAAGCATTTTATTGGGGGCTCCTACAGGTCTTATAGCAATACATATGTCAGTTGTATCAAGCACAGTTGTACATATGTTGCCATCATTTTCAAAACATTTCCTTTCTACTTGAGCCCTTGATATCAGCTCCATTTCCCCTCCCTCTCCCATGCTCATGAACCCTTGATAAATTATAAATTATTATTTTCATATCATTTTTTTTTCTTTTAAGACTGGTTTCTTTCTTTTTTAAAAATCATTTTATTAGGGGCTCATACAACTCTTATCACAATCCATACACACACCAATTGTGTAAAGCGCATTTGTACATTCATTGCCCTCATCATTCTCAAAACATTTCCTCTCCACTAATGCCGGGGGCTTAAGTGGAGAAGACTGGTTTCTTTACTTATAACTTGAAGATGTAGTATTTGCTACATATTGAAGTGGTAAAGACTGATGTTTGAGAGACCAGAGTTCAAAATATAGCTCTACTAGTCACTACCCAATTAATCTTTGTGAAATACTTTAAAACTCTCAAGTTTCAGTTTTCCAATTTGTAAAGTAAATTTATGTGTACACTATAGTTCCCTATCTTACACCATCTGCCGATCCACTTTCTAATGCACTCTGCCTGAGGACAAGACTGTTCTCATTCCTGCTTGGTTAGTGGTCAAAAGTCATTCAATGGAGCTTTAATCCGCATGGGGCCTCAGCCAATGGCTTTGGGGTTTTCATGGCTGTCTATAGCTTTCTGCAAACCTAGTGCTCAGCATTTAAGCTCTAAGACAGTCTCTGGTCAGTTCTCTTCTTCCCTGCCCCTGACCCCCATCTCAACACTCAGCTTTCCTCCTGAGAAGTTAAAATTTAGCTTGCACCACTATTATCTACCATCTCCCCCCTCATCCACCTTTTCCCTGTGTTGGGGGGCAGTGTGGTGGAAGGCGAGTGCTGTGTTCGCTGCAGCGACCTGGGGATTAGTTTGCTGTAGGCGGTGGGGTGACAGCGCACGGAAGCAGCAGCGAGTAGATGGAGCCAAGAGGGTGAGGTTAATCCAGCTTCCCTCTCCCTCCTCCCCTCCATCTACCTCATTCCCCTTTGAAGTGAGTGAGTTCCCATGGAAACCCTGCTGTCCTGGGGAGCAGAAGAGTAGCTGGGAGTGAGACCTGACCAGGTGCTTGTGGGGAAGAAGGTTGCCTTTGTAGACTGTTCAGCTGGGTATTCACTTTCTCCCCGTCTCCCTAAAGGCTGAAAACCTCACGAATAGCCCAGCCTGTGTTGAATTTACCTCTTAGTAATAAGAAAATGCCTGGCTGGGGGCCTGAACGTGAGATGCAGGGCAATCACTACCATGCTTGGCTTCTCCATTAAAACACGCTAGGGATCCCAATTCTACTTTGCAAGTCTGGCTAGACCAGAGGATGTACACTGGTACAGATAGGAGCTGGAAACACAGGGAATCCAGGGCGGATGATCCCTTCAGGACCAGTGGTGTGAGTGGTGATACTGGGAACGTAGAGGGAGAGTGGGTTGGAATGGGGGAACCGATTACAAGGATCTACATGTGACCTCTTCCCTGGGGGATGGACAACAGAAAAGTGGGTGAAGGGAGACATCGGACAGGGCAAGATATGACAAAATAGTAATTTATAAATTATCAAGGGCTCATGAGGAAGAGGGAGCAGGGAGGGAGGGGAAAAAAGGAGGACCTGATGCCAGGGGCTTAAGTGGAGAGCAAATGTTTTGAGAATGATGAGGGTAATGAATGTACAAATATGCTTTACACAATTGATGTATGTATGGATTGTGATAAAAGTTGTATGAGCCCCTAATAAAACTATTAAAAATAATTAAATTAAATTAAAAAAAAAAACACGCTAGGGAACTGACCTGCAGGAATGGGCGGGGAGTGCAAGATGGCCCCTGCACCTGTTTCTCCTTTGTGGCCTTACTCCCAATTAAATTGTGTGCACATCTCTTTGAACATTGTATCTGTTTCCCAGATTACACTGTGAACTCCATGCTGTCAGGGTCCATGTTTTCTTGCACATGGCTTTACCCCTACCTTAGAATACACAGGTTAGATGGAGTATGTTCTAAATCAATATTGTTGAATAAAATGAACTGACCAAGTGAGATAGTCCGTCCAAACCCAACCCATTGCTATCAAGTCAATTCCCACTCAGCGGCCCTGTGGGACAAAGTAGAACTGCCCCCTTGAGTTTCCAGGTGGTCAATCTTTAGAGGAGCTGCCGGCTCCGTCCTTCTCCTAGCATGGTTGATGGGTCCCAGCCCCTGATCCTTTGTTAGCAGCCCAGAACTGGAGCCACTGCACGATCGATCGGGGCTCCTAATGAGATGTGCCAAACCCCGAACCTACTGCCATTGAGTCAATTCTGACTCAAACCAACCCTAGGTAGGGTGTCTGACACTGTAAACCTTTACAGCAGCCATTCTTAACCTGTGGGCCACGACCCCTTTGGGGGTTGAAAACCCTTTCACAGGGGTCCCCCGATTCATAACAGTAGCAAAATGACAGTGATGAAGTAGCACCGAAAATCATTTTAAGGTTGGGGGGGTCACCACAACATGAGAAACGGTATTAAAGGGTCACAGTATTAGGATGGTTGAGAACCACGACTCTACAGGAACAGCAAGCCTCATCTTTCTTCTGAGGAGCAAGTAGTGGGTCTGAAAGGCCAGCCTTGTGGATCGCAAACCAATGCCTAACCCACACAACGCTCACTGTGATTGAGTTGATGCTGACTCACAGAGATCCAGGACGACCCCGTGACTGGGTCGAACTGCTCCTGTGAGTTTCCGAGGCTGCAACTCTTTAAGAGAGTAGAAATTCCCATCTTTCTCCCTTGGAGTTGCTGGTGGTTTTGAACTGCTGACCTTGCAGTTAGCAGTCCGATGTATATCTACTACACCACCCACTATACTGCATGATACTTGTATGCTGGTCTGGTATGCTGGTAAACTAGCTCTCTAGAGGTGGGGAAAGCCCTGATTTGTAGCATTTGCTGATTTCCATGGTGTGAATACACCCACCCTGACCAATTTCAAACTAGCAGTGTGATGCTACTAAACACAGTGGAAAGAGATGCACACAATTCCTCTCCCAAGCTGCAGAGAGCCAGCACTCCACTACTTCCAGATGCATTGAGGCTTCTCCAAGACAATTTCTAGAATGGACTCATCAATTCCACCACAGGTGACCAAACCAAAGTCACCATACCATAAGGTGACCAGACGTCCCGCTTTTGGCAGGACAGTCCCGATTTTTAACAATTTTTCCCACGTCCCGCAACGTTTTTTAAAAGTCCCGATTTTTGGAAAGAATGCATGACAAGCTAGGGTATACGGTTTTCGGCTGCCATGTGGCTATTTCGCCAGGATATGAGTTTTATCAATGGTATCCCACTTTACCAATGTTAAAATCTGGTCACCTTACCATACCAGCAAATAGGATGGATTTCTTTGCCAACTACCAGGCCCACATTGCTACCAGTGAGGAAAATGTCAAAGTTCAGCCCTCACACATGCAGCCAAGCTACAGGTACACCGTCTCTGTTTTTGAACAGGTAGCCCCTCCAAGCGGCCAATTCATCGGAATGATTCTACTCTTACCTAAGGTAGTCATGAACCTCCATAACATGGTCCTCATTGACCCATGAGAGTCTACATTTAAAATGTTCTCTCTTGATCAATTCGTACTCAGACCGTGTCTCGCACAGAGTAAGTGTTTTGCAAATGTTTGACGTGATGAGGGAATAGACCCTTTCCTTGGGTCTATCCCTCTGGTTGACATTGAGTCAACATTGAGTCAACATTGAGTCAACTCTGACGTACCGCTGAGCACCTTGGCTTACTCGGTGGCTGCTTTTTCAGAAGTAGGTCACCAGACTTTTCTTCTGCGTTATTGTAGATGGCCTTGAACCTCCATACTTTTGGTTAACAGCCCAGTGCTTTAACCATTTGTACGACCCAGGAATACTATCTTTTTCCAACTGTGTAAATAAAGCATAACCCTCACCCCTAACTTCCGCACTGCTCCCAAGTAGCTCCCGTGCCTTTCCTGGATGTCAGATAAGAAACTCCTTCCTGGCAGCTCCAGAAATCCTGCATTGAGCTGCGTCTTCCTTGGTTTCTCAGCTTCCAGAAACTTCACCCTCCACGCAACATTTCCAGTCCTTCTCCGTCTCATCTCCCCACAAGCCTCACACTCAAAGCAGCTCTCCTTCAATAACACAACATGCATTCCTGAAGCCCTCTGTGGAGGGGACTTGTGCCTACCTTATCAGGTCTGGGTTCCTTTGCTTTCCACATTCGTTTGGGGAAGAAGTAGGGCAGGGGGGTGGCAGTGCCTGAGCCACTTCTGTGACTAATGAGGGGGATAGTGCAAAATTGAGTAGCATTTCCTTCCATTGTGCCTGGGACTGGATGTTAGGAGTGGCTCAATGGCAACTAGCAATAGCAACAACAGACTGAAGTTAGATACCCGACTGCCTGGTGGACAGGTTGGTGTTTGCCAGGTGAAGTGGGGTGCAGGGAAGCACGATGTGGCTGTTTCAGGCCCAGGGGTCAACTTGTGTACCTTTGGTGCTTTAGAACGTGGTCTGTGGACTCAGAATGCTTGGGTTCAAATTCTGGCTCCACGACTGGTCCCTAAACTTTCTGTGTGTGCATTTTCTGGCATTCAAAATAGGGCTAAACTGTATTAGCTCACAGTAAGGATTCTCATGAAGGCTTTTTAGAAACCCGGATCACTGTAAATGCTCTGCGGGGCGGGGCTGGTACAGGGTTAGATGCCGTGGGGTTGGTTCTGGCTCACAGTGACCATGGGTATGAAACACTGCCCAGGCCCCTGCCATCCTCCGAATTGTGCGTAAGTTCGATGAGCTCCTTGTGGCAGCCGCTCACTGGTGCCGGCGTTTCATCCTGGAAAGGCTCTTCCTCTTTGCCACTGCCCCTCGACTTTACCAGGCGTCACGTCCGTTTTCAAAGATTGGTCTCTCCTGATAAAATGACCAAAGTATGTGAGACTGAGGCTCCCCACCTTTGCTTCTAAGGAGCATTCTGGCAGTATTTCTTCCAAGGCAGATGTGTTTGTCCTTTTGACAGGCGATGGTACTTTCAGTATCCTTTCTCAGCGCCATAATTCATTCATAGTATCAATTCTTCTCAGGCTTCCTTATTCAGTAACCAATGTTCACACGCATACGAGGTGACTGGAAATACCACGGCATTGGTAGGTGTTCGTTGTTATTCAATGTTGGGGAAAAGTAAACACTGTGAGACGACTAGAAAGGATGGCCAGACAGGTGGGTTTCACACCACCCTTTCCTTAAAGCTTCATTGAGATTTACTATGTGTAAAATATCATTTTACATTGTAAGAGACGACTAGAAAGGATGGCCAGACAGGTGGGTTTCACACCACCCTTTCCTTAAAACTTCATTGAGATTTACTATGTGTAAAATATCATTTTACATTGTAAGAGGGGTACAAAATAAAGAAGAAACTATGCAGGGAGTGGAGAAGGAAGATAAAGTAGCTATAATATGTTTGGCACTTCATATGGTATGTGCTCAAAATAAATATTTGTGGAATCGACGGCAAAGCTTTCCGTGTGGGAGAGTTGCATTGCTTCTCCCAAGTAAGGCAAATCCCAGGAGAAATGACAGCCCGGCTCCCTTCCCAGGGCGGTTCTCATAGATGGGGAGGGAGGAAGCAGCCCAAGGTTGGGCCGGACAGAGGGACTGGGTTATGTTGTGACTGGACTTTAGTAGCAGCTTCGCGTGTCTGGAGCCTGGACGTTAGTAGCTACATGGCTAGGACCCTGGGAACTGGCAGTTCTTAATGAAGTGTCTTTGAGGAAAGTCTTCCACCCTGTAACCTAAGGGTGTTCTGGCTTTAGCAAGTTGACCCTGGGACTTACCCCTGTGCCTTTCCTGGCACGGCTCGACCATTCTGGGAATGTGATGGGTGAGGGAGCCTGGGAATGTGTTGAGTGTGGGAGGGTACGGCCACTCCCAGAGGAAAAGACCGGAGCAGATGCTTCAGGTCCGACCCTCAGGACTAGGTGCTGGGGCAGGTGTCCCAGACTATGTCCTGGGCTGGGCTTTCTGGATGAGGGCTCTTGAGACACTTTCTGTGTGGTGACATAGTTGTTTCCACTGCGGAGTCCCAGGAGAGTACAGATGACTAACATGCCCAGCCACTAAGCGAAAGGTACGAGGTTCGAGTCCATCCAGAGGTGCCTCAGAAGAAAGACCTGGCAACCTACTTCTGAAAAACACCACTGAAAGTACCATGGAGCAGAGTGTGACTCTGATACACATGGGATTGCCATGAGTCAGAGTCAATAAATTCGATAACAACTGTTTTGTGGGGTTTTTTTAGTCATTTTACTGGGGCTCGTACAACTCTTATCACAGTCCATACATATATCCAATCCATTGTGTCAAGCACATTTGTACATTTGTTGCCATCATCGTTTTCAAAACATTTTCTTTCTACTTGAGTCCTTGGTATCAGCTTCTCATTTTCCTCCCCTCTCCCCCACCCTCCTTCCCTCATGAGCCCTTGATAATTTATAAATTAGTATTATTTTTTAATGTCTTACACTGACTGATGTCTCCCTCCACTCACTTTTCTGTTGTCCATTTCCCTGGGAGGGGGTTATAGTTAGATGATTGTGATAGCAACTGGCTTTTACTGGTTCAGCTTCACTAGCACTGGAGTTCATGCATTTTCCCTGTTGATTATGGTTAGGCTCCGGATCCTGCTGGAGCCATAAAGCAAAGTAAAATTGTGCTCAGTTCTCCCTCGCAGAAGGCAAAGACTGTTGCCTGACCTTTCTCCCCCATTTGCAGGCTCCCCCAGCCTAGCCTAGCCTCTGTGCATGCTGCTGGCAAGCCCAGAGCTGCCTGGGCTTAGGGAAGACCTGTGTTCATAGGCAGAGGGGCCTACTGCTTCTAAGGCTCACCAGTTGAACCTCGGTAGAACTGAGCAGTCCAGGCACCCCACCAAGAGGAGGTGGACTGCTAGATAAGAGATCTGGAAGTCTGGAATCCCAGGGCCTTTATCCTCCTGAGGCTCTGTTAGAATGCACCAAGATAACGAATGTTGATAGCTGGCACAGGAAGGGCCCTCAATGGGTAGTAGGGAAATGCATTCCGTAGTTCCTGCAGTAAGTGCTGGACTGGCTCTTCTCACCTTCAGGAGAGAAGACTGGCCAGCAGCCCTGCTGGCCTCTCTGTGACTGGGATGGGGTGCAGTGGGAGAAGAAAAAGAGGACTAGGCCTGTAAGACCTAAGCAGTGGCTTTTCCTCCAGGCTCTCCTGGAGACAGGCTGGCCCTTGTTGTAACCACAGTCCTGCGGTCTGCCTGCCCTAGGCACTGGAGCCTTTGCAAGGTGGAGTGCAAGGAGCCTAAGACGAAGACTTCAATGGCAGTTGTGTCTCTGCATTTGGGCACGTCCTTCCACTTCTTAGGAGCAGCTTTCCTGGGTCGGAATCCAATAAGAAAATACAAGATCTGTAGGAACATTTAAACTTTCACCAAACACAAGCTCATTTGATGTGTAACAATCTTACAATTCTATTGGCACTTCTCCCACCTATCATATAATTCAATAGTTCCGTCTTATCAAGGAGAGTTGTATAGTCATTACCACAGTTAATTTTAGCACATTTTCTTCTTCCTTGTTTTGATGATTAGTGTAATTATTATTATTGTTTACCTGTGGGAAAGATAAACACATTCTCAAATTCACCACCATCCACATGTCCATTTCAGTGTCATTGATTATACTCGGTTATGCAACCATTATTGATATCCTTTTCCAAATTATTCCACCCAGGAACATAAACTCACTGCCCACTAAGCAAATACTCGTCCGCCTTCCCCCGTGGTAGCCATGGTTTGGTTTCTTCTTTTTTTATTTAGTAGTTTTCTTCATGTACAATTCACATCTCGTACACTCCCACTGTTAAGTCACTCTTTAAAAGAGTTGTGTAAACTCCCGACAATCAGTTCTCGTGCTTCCTCTTCACTGCACACTCACTGTTTGCTCCTCCGTTCCCAGCGTGCCCTCCTTCCCTGGCCCCGGATAAACCGTGTGATGTGTAACAGTCCGGACCCTCAAAGGACAAAGTCAGTTGTGCTACGAGGGGGAATTATGACTCGGTCTCCCCTCCACCCCAAAAGAGAGAAAAAGAAGAGGCTGAAGTGATTCAATAGTCATTCTTAACAACAACAACAAATTACAATGGAGAGAGGAAAGAATACTGAATTAGAATTTGGATATCCAACTTTAAATACCAATTCAAACACTGATTAGCCTTTTTCTTTCAGTTAAACTAGACCACTTATTAGCTTGATGGGTTTATTTAACCCCATGGTGCTTCAGTTTGCTTATCAGGAAAATGGGATATTTATATGCAATGATCTTTAAAAAAAAAACCCAAACCTGTTACCATAAAGTTGATCCTGACTCAGAACGACCCCCATATGTTACAGCGGAGAACTA
This sequence comes from Echinops telfairi, assembly GCF_000313985.2. NCBI lineage: Eukaryota > Metazoa > Chordata > Mammalia > Afrosoricida > Tenrecidae > Echinops > Echinops telfairi. The sequence continues at coordinate 6,166,600 of NW_022111365.1, read as the reverse complement.
ACTGCACCCTCACCTTTTTTGTCCTGTGATCACAGAAGTAGATTGCCAAGCCTTTCCGCTGAGGTACTTCTGGGTGGACTCAGGTTAGTAGTTGAGACAAACCACTTGTGCCACCCAGAGGCCCCTCACTGCAGTAAGCACATCTAAACGCACTTGGTAAGTTTGTGCAGCGGGGCCTACTGCTAGCTTACACAATGTCATCAAATGTGCCTGAGCACCTGCTCTTCGTCTCTGTCAGTGACCAGGGACAATTGGACAGAACGTGCCTCTCCACACAATCCCATCCTCTGAAGGACTTTCTCTTTGAGGACAGGCTGAGTGTCTGGCAATTTGGATAGAGAGCCCTGAACCCCTTACCAGCTACAGGACCTCTAAGAGTCCCCTCTCCTTTCTGTCTGAGTTCCCTCGCCTTAAAATGAAGAGGCTGGAAATGAGAGCCTCACCAGGAATCAAGTTTTCATTTCTTGGTCATTTTACACTTCCCGGCTTGAACGTTCCCTTTACTGAGATTTCACATTAAAAAAAAAAAAGTCCTAGGATGGGTGTTTATGAGCCAACAGAGCAGACTGTGACCTGCCCTGAGCTTCACATTTGCCAAGAATGGTCCTGCCTACCCACTTGGGGGAGGAGTTCTGGGCGGGAGCCCAGGAACCCTAACAGATGCTGGCTTCAATTTAGTCACAAGTAGAAGTCCTCTCCCAGGCAACCCAGGCAAATTCACCGCCCACTGGGCAGGGCTAAAAATACACCTACATGGTTTCCACGTCACACCTGAAGTAAAAATACATCCAACCCCAGGCTGCAGGCTCTTTCTCCTCCACTTCACTGTGCTCCCTCCATCTGGAGTCTTCCCGGGAAGGAGGCAGAGAGGGCTGGGCAAGCACCTTCCTCCGCACGCACGCTTCCCTCCCTCTGGGACCTGACCCGCCCGCTCCCACCCCCACGCAGCAGAGCCCCAGCAAGGCAGGTCCTTTTGCAGCAACCCTGGCTAGAGAGTACCAGATGGCAAGGTCTTAGCAAAGTGGAGCAAGGGTGGACCTGAGATGGGAAGAACGTTGGGATTGTTTCTCAGAACTTTCATTGAACTTCATGCATTCATTTTATTTCCACTCATTAATTCACCAAATGGCTCATTGACCCTCTGCTATGTGCCACACAGTGGCATAGTGGGTTATGCACAGGTTGCTCACCACAAGGTTAGTAGTTTGAAACCACCAGCTGCTCTTTAGGATAAAGATGAGGCGTCTACCCCCATAAGGAGTTAAAGCCCCTAAAGCTCACAAGGGCAGTTAGTTCTACCCTTGTCCTATAGGGTTGCTATGAGTTGGAATTGACTCGGTGGCAGTGAGCTGTTTGGGGTTTTGTTTGTTTGTTTTTATGTGTTGCATACGGTGCTTGACCTTTGGGAATTCAGGAAAAGACAAGACCACTGACTGGAGGCGCTCACCACATAGTGAGGAAGACAGATATGTTCACAGAGAAGTAGAGTTCGTAATAATAACGAAATAATAAACCTAATAAGGGTCATAAGGGAAATACGTTTTTTTGTTGTTGGCAGTGCTTTTTTGGTTTAAAAATGAGGCTCTGAGTTCTGATAAAGTGTAAACTGTCTCTACCACTCCTTTCTTTATTTGAATTGGCATGAGGATGGGGTTTGCCTGCCAAATGAGTCCGTGGAGATGGGAATATAAATGTATTGGAGTAGATGGTAGCGTTGTTTCTCTGAATAAAAAAGGTGCCCACACATCCTTCCAGGGAGATGGAACAAACATTAATGGGCATCTTACTAAGTCCCCAACACTCTACATTCTTCGTCATTTATTCCTTAGAGTCACCTTCATGGTAGTTGTTATCACTCTTTTATAAACAAAGAAACAGGCTCAGAGACGTTCAGAAACATGTGCAAAGCCACCGAGCATCTGACTCTAAAGCCTAAGCCTTGGTCACGTCTTCAAGCATCCCACCTCAAACAGTGCGTGGGAAAACTCCAAGTATTTCCCATGATGGTTCAGAGACGGCCATCCTGACCTTCTTTAATGTGTCCGGTGGCCCCAATGTGTCTGGAGACCCCATTGTACCGGGAAAACCTGCTCCTCAGCTTTTCCAAAGGCTGCCTTTTTTGGAAGTAAAGGGCCAGGCCTCTCCTGCTGGTGGTGCCTCTGGGTGGGCTCCCACCTCCAACCTTTACTTAGCAGCCGAGGACGGCATCATCTGAACCACTCAGGCGTCTCAGCCTTGATACATGATTGTTCGATGCCAATGCGTTCATTTGCTCTCCTGCCGTGCGTTCCACCCCCTGGCTCACCTGTCCTCATTCTAGCTAGGACAAGCCCAGAGCTTGGGCTTTTCTTAGAAGCAGCAGCAGTGGCTCCAGTAAAGAGGGAGCTCAGCTACAGCTACGGGGCTCCCCGAGTCTACCTCCACTGCCTGTGAAGCAAAGGGCAAGCGAACCCTGCACGCTCAAGGCTTAATCACAAGGAGAGGAGGTGGACGGCAGAGGCCGGCTGCCACACACTTGACTGATCCCATGATTAAGGTCTGCACTCCGGCCAAGGTCACAAAGGAAGGATGGCTGAGAGATTCAGAAGCAACGGAGTGACATGACTATGAATCACAGGGTTTATCAGCCAGAAAGAAACGCAACTCTCCCTTGGCCTGGGCCATCCTTCTCTCCACCTTCTCTCCTTGATGCGCTCTGTTCCCTTTGATGAGTCGGTCTCTGTCTCACTCTCTGTCTCCGACACTCTTTCTCTTGTTCTCTGTCACTTTGTCTCTCTAAAGCCTCTCCCTTGGCATTTTCCCCAACTCTTTTTCTGTCCGCACCATGGCCCTTAAATTCAAAGGAGCTTCAAAACGCTCATGGAAAAACAGAATTAAGAAGTAATGGAACCAAGGGCTCAAGTAGAAAGAAAAGGTTTTGAAAAAGATGATGGCAACATCTGTACAAATGTACTTGACGCAATGGATGGATGGCTTGTTGTAAGACCTGTGAGTGCCCCCCAATAAAATGATTTATTAAAAGAAAAAAAAAAGAAGAAGTAATGGAACCAAGGGCCACGTAAAAAGAAAATGTCTTGAAAAAGATAATGGCAACACACCGTATAGACATGTATAAGCCAAGTTTTCCAGCACATTTTTTATGCAGTTTTTGTGGTAAAATTAGGTGCCTTGGCTGATATTCGGGTCGGCTTATACTCAGGTATATATGGTATATACAAATGGGCTTGATACACTTGATGTATGGTTTGTTATAAGAGTTATAAGAGCTCCTGATAAAATGATTTCTAAAATACAAAGAAAATAAACTAAAAACAAAAGAAGCAATGAAATATCCCCCAAAACTTTTTAATCCCTCTCATACTGCTTCTCTGTTTCTGTTTCTACCCTAAACCAGATCCACCACCCCACCACCCCAAATTAACGCAAGTTGTCCCAGGAGGCAGGGAGATGGAAACAGTGTAATCATCTTTCCTTGAGTCCTTTTAATAAAAGGCCATGAGCCTCTGCCATATAGGAAATTTTAAGTCGAGATGATAATCTCTCAGTTCTAAAAATGACAAAGAGGTTGTGGTTTTCCACTCCAGGAGGTCTCTGAAAATGTTAAGGGATGTGCCCAGTTTATGTTCCGAATATATGCCTTGAGGTAGATTAGAATAAAGTGTGCTTCGTGGAACCTGCCCTGGCCTGCCTCAAACTTCTCTCCGGAGCCACAGCAGAGGTGGACTTTAGGATTCCTTTGCTCCGAAGAAAAAGAAAACTGGCTCTTGAAATAGGCATCTCAGTCTTTCTGCTGCTAGAGCGAGCGAGCGTGATGGACACCCCTGTAAGCGGTTCTTTTGATCTCTTGTCCTCCTTAGGGAGCCAGCCCCACATCCCCTGGCTCCAGACTGGGCCTTCTAGGCCAGTGAATCTGGGTAAGATGTACAAAATGCAAAGGCAGAAATGTCAGAAGTAATTAAACCACACGATAGTTAAACCCCTGTAGACATCAACACATCCGGTTTAATCACCTTCTTAAGCTAGCGCAAGACTGCAATTCTGTTGAGAGAAGGTCTTCATTTCTGTGGATCGTTAAAGGAAGCTGCATATCTTGAGCTTGATTTGAGTTCAGATGCTCCCGGGGAGAGGGGGTGAGGGTAGGGGTGGGGGACTCAGAAAAGAAAAAAGAAATAATAAAAAGGTGATTTGAGATCATCTTCTCTCCTTGACTCCCAAGCCCTCTTCTGCGGTCTCTCCTCCCCTCCTGCCTCTCTCCCTGCTCCTGGTAGTGCTGCCCCCACCCTCCAGCACCCAGGCGGAGGCACAGTGCTGAATGTGCTAAATTAGGCCATTAGAGAAATTCATTTCTCTTTATTAGTCTGTGTCAAATCCCTTTTATTAGTGGCTGGGAACGACCTCTCTTCTGCAGTAAAATGTCATGCCAGTTCACTCCTTTTATTTGTTCTGCACTGACGAGGCTCAAACTCTCACTGAATTAGTGTGTGAGATGTATTTCCTCCAAATTTTGAACGGCTTAAGAGAGATTGGGGTGTAGAGAGGGGCAGGTGGGAGGCTGTGTAGACAGAGAATAGAGAAGGAAAGTAGAGGGAAGGTAAAGGGTGAGGTCTTATGGGAGTCAAATGTCCTGGCCTCTTAGGAAATAAAGCCTAATGGTCATCTTTTATATCTTGTTCAATGCCTTCTGGCGCTGGGGCCAAATTTCCACATTCCTACTTACAGCTGTCTTCCACCCATGTGGGATTCATCCACAGTGGAAGAGACCCAGGTGGTGGTGGTGGGGGGTGAACCGTTAGCTAGATTCTAGTTGAACAAACTGAGGCTCAAGGGGAGCCAAGAGTAACAGAACCAAGTTCCCACACCTAAGTGGAGCCCCTTCCTTGATTCAGGCATTAGTCTAAGGTGTCCCTGCCCTACTCTGGCCCTAAACCCGAAGCTCAGCATGCTTAAAGAGTTCCTTGTGGGTGGCTGGCAGCCTCTGCTAGCCTTTTGTGGTAATGTTGGAGGGTGGCTTAGGACTTGTAAGTCAACCCTTAGGCAGGTGTAGGCTAGGCAAGGGGCACATGATTTTCCCAGAATGGGGCTGGGAATAGCTTAGCAAAGCATGATTGCATCCATAAAATCCATCTGAATCTCTGGACAACTGAGTCTGTTTCCCAAGAGGCGTGCAGGATTTCAGCCGTCTCCACCTTCAGGGCTGGGCCCCGGTGTGGTTTCATGGAGGGATTCAAGTGCAACCCAGGGCCACCTCAGCTCATGGAGACAGACCTGGGGTTGGGCGGGAAGAACCAGAATCAGGAGGGGGGCCATAAGAAGGGAGGATTGAGGAGCTGATAGTGCAGATCACTGGTCTCCCAGCCCTATTCTCCAGTGCTCAGGCTCCTGGGGAGGGATGTCGAAGGGGTTGGCTGCCCACATCTATGCTACCCCTGCCTGTCTTCCATGGACCCTTAGTGATCTTAAAGGGGGAGAACAGAAAGCATGCTTCTCTCTTCTGAGAGAGATCAGAAACACCCACCTCCAGATAATGGTCACCTCCACCTATTCTGGAGAGAGTTGAAAGAGGTTATGAGATGGACCCATAATGCATAGCTCTGCCTGGAAGGCTCTGTGCCCATTGTAAGTGGCAATGCTGGCCACCACCTCCACAGACAAGCATTGTCAGAGCCTTATCATGTGCCCTCTGCTTACCTCTTCATCCTCCTCTTCCTCCCACCTAATTTGGTCCACCTACACCTGCCTGGATTTTGTTCCTGAAACGTGCCAAGTTCATTCCTATCTAAAGTGCTGTGTTATTGCTTTTCTTGTTCTTGGAACATCCAGCCCTCTGCTCTCTGCAAGACTACCTTCACATCATTCAAGGCTTAACTTAAATGCTACCCCTCAGAGAGGCCTTTCCTGAGCACCCTAAGTGAAGCTTCTTCCCTTGGGGACACAGAGCACAGCAGAGACCATCTTCTTCCCTCACCCCAACCCTAGTTCTAGTAGTAGGGGCCGAAGGACTCAGTTGCCACAGATCCCGCTTCTTCAGCAGGCACACATCACCTGTACTGTGTACACAGAACATACAGCCCACACACATAACATGCACATGTTCACCCATGCTGCATGCAGTATAAGACATATACACTGTATTCACAGCACACAAAATCAGTCCCCAAATTGCATGCACACAGCCCAGGCATGAATACATACTCACATATACAACACGGTGTGTGTGTGTGTGTGTGTACAAAATAAAAACATACATGAAATCCCATCTAGACAACACTCACATCCTAACTCCCCTTGGCTGCATATGCTTAACCAAGGCACACACATAGGCGCACGCAAGCCGAGCATGCTCTCTTCCTTCAGCAGCTGACCGCTGCTTGTGAAAGGGGACTGCGCAGTGAGTGTGCTGCTGCAGGGGGCTGGGGGCTCAGGACTGCACTCCCACCACCTGGCACGAGGCTACAGATTATTAGCTCCTGGTAATTTAGTGCCCTTGTACAGAGTCGATTTGTGCCTTTCATTCCTAATTGATCTAGTGGCTGTTTAAATGGCAGCAGGCATCTGTTGAGAGTAGGAAGGTTCATAAGGCACAATAATTCATAACACCGCCTGGAATTTGCCTTTCATGTCCCTTAGCTAAACCACTGCAGGGCTCTGCTTCAATTACAGCCACTGAGGCTTTCTTTGGTATTCCACTCAGGGCCAGGAGAATCTTGCATTAAACTGGGATCAGGTTAGATTAGACTATAATATGCCATGGTATTAGTGGCTGCAAACGGAGACTTATACTGGAGTTTAGCCCCTTCACCTGGTTTTCTCTTTGTCTTCAGCCAGATAACTAAGCTAACCCATTGCTTCCTCAACCAGCTTCCTAGTGGGGCTGAGGAGATCTTTTAGCAATTCGGGGCTGCAGGTAGGCTCTCCCCAGACTCGCACCCCCTTTTCCTTGTGCACTCAGCCTATAGCACTGGTGCCACCTCTTTATGTATTAGGCCCAAATCAAACGTTAAAGAGATCATCTCCAGGGGCAGGTGCTGGCAGGTCAAGCAACTCATCTGAAGCAGGAATTTCTCTCCTCTTACCCACCATGACACTTGCTTCTCACCAAAAGTTTGGTGGTTCAAATCCACCTGTGAGAGTCTGCTTCCTTAAGATGTATAGGCTTAGAAACCTTATGCGACAGTATCCCTTAGACCTCTAGGGTCACGATGAATTGGAATCAGCTAGATGGTAATGGGTTTGGGTTGGGTTTGGGGTTTACCTATCACTGAGCCTGGTTTTTGTTTGTTTGTTTTAAACTAAACATAAAGTAAATCTGTTGGCATCAAGTCAATTCCAACCCATGGCAACCCAACATGTTACAGAGCCAAACAGTTCCATAGGGTCTTCTCGTCTGTAATCTCTCTTCCATAGGACTGCTGGGTAAGCTCAAACCATCAACCTTTCAGTTAGTAGTCAAATGCAAACCATTTGTACCTCCCAGGCACCCAAGTCCGTTAGACCAGGGAGGGATGTTTATGAGTGTGGATAGAACAAGACACTTTCTGTCTCCCTGCCTGGGACTACTAGAATCTCAGGATGGGACAGACTGTTCCTGGTTTCCCCTATGACATACAACACCTGTGGACTGGATGGTCAGCCCTCTCTCAGTGCATACATCGTAGTGTGCTGGAGAGGAAAGCACGGTCTGTTTTCTCTCCAAGGCGCCCTGCACTGCCCACTGTGGTAACCACTAGACACATGAACCGATTGAAATTAAACTTAAACAAGATTTCATTTGAGTCCTAACCGCCGCATTTCAAGTACTCAGGACCAGATCTGCTGAACGGCTAGCATATTTGGGCAGCCGAAATTATAGAACATTTCCATCATTGAGGAAAGTTCTGCACAGTAAAAAGGTCTGGGCACTGGGACACATTCCCCTTCATCTTCTACTAAGAAGAGCTTGCCTTAAAAAAAAAGGGGGGGGGGCTAGTTTGATAGCCCCAGGAGACTAAGGAAAGAAAACACAGAGAGATGTGCAGATGGAATTTGGAACCTCACTGGCAGGGAACAGAGCTCTCCAGAGTCCAGTGTCTTTAGTCCATCCGCATCCATGCAGACGTGCTGAACTCTGAGATATAGAAATTCACACATGCTATAGAAATAAATACAATAGATCCCCACACATGCACATAAGCAGACCATAGGTGGCATGCATTCAATGAGTACTTGTCAAGATCCACATATTCTGCTGGGGTGTGGACATGCAGTGATGAATAAAGTGGGTTTGATTTCTGCCCTCACATAGTTCGAGGTGTAGTAGGAAAGGCAGCTGACGAAAACCTCAGGGTGCTTAGCAGCAGAACTAAGGGGAGTCAGAGATGCTTTCCAGAATTGGCCATGCCCAAGATCAGACCCATAGAGCTGTTTAGTAGGTCCTTCAGCTCACGTAGATACACAGATACATTATAGAGACATACACACACACTCCTATGGATGCTTTTCCATTCATGGACTCCGACTCATTTAGTCACTCCTACTGTAAGCATGCATGGACAAGGGTCTAGGGATACAAGGATCATTAAGACAGGTAAGACCTTCACGAAAAACAGTGAACAAGTAACTATGCAAATAGTCGTTTAATTATAGTTGTCCTAAATAGGTAATGATGAAATATTGCAGGAATATATTAACATAGGTAATTGGGGTGTCTGACCTAAATGGACCCTGCCAAAAGATGCAGGACAAGTGGAGACGTGTGCTTACAAAGTGTGGACAAGCATTGTGGCCATGCATACAGATTCTGCCCTCAGTTGATTCCAGATAGGACTTTTCTGGACACTTCCTACATTTCCTTTCTGGGGTGACCTAAACCAGAAATGGGTGCCTAAAGGGTTGTAACCCATCACTCCCTCTCCATATCCATCCCGCTTACCAGGCCCAAAGGAGCATTCTAGCAGAATATGTATATCTTGATCAGTACTTGTCCAATACATACATGCTACCTGTGGGTACGCTTATGTGCACAGCACAGTTATTTCCATGTGGTTGTTGTTGTTAGGTGTGTCAAGTCAGTTCCGACACAATAGCGCGTGGTCCTGTGCCATCCTCACAATTGTTTCTGTAGTTGAACCTGCTGTTGCAGCCACTGTGCCCATCTTGTCGAGGGTCTTCCTCTCTCTGCTGCCCCTCCCCTTTACCAAGCATGGCGTTCTTCTCCAGGGACTGGTCTCTCCTGACAGCATGTCCACAGGGCATGCAACGAAGTCTCACCATCCTTGCTTCTCAGGAGCCTTCTGGTTGAACTTCGTCCGAGACAGATGTTTGTTCTTTGACAGTTCGTGATATTTTCATTGCTTTCGGCCCGCACCACAAGTCAAAAGCGTTGATTTGTATACAATATTTCTTATTCAGTGTCCAAGTTTCACATGGATATGAGTAGATTTTAAAGACTATGGCTTAGGCTAAGTGCTTCTTAGTCCTCAAAGTAACATCCTTTAAAGACGGCTTCATTTCCATAGCATGTGTGAATTACTGTAGCTCAAAATTCAGCATATGTGCATATATGTAAACGGGCAATGTATACATGTATATGTATATCTGGAGATGCCCGTGGGTGGGAATTGAAGCCTTCTGGGACCCCAGGAATCAGGATATTGGAGCCTCATACCAGGGAATGCTGGGCATGAAATTCTGCCATTTAGGTTACCCATCAAGCCCAAGAACGTTTTCAAGGAGCGGGGCCTTGGAGCCTTCAAAGGAAGGTGGGCAGGGGACTCCAGCCAGCAGCTGATCTCTGTGTGTGCACATGTGTGAGCTCTTGCTATCCCCGCAGGCACCCTCTTTTCCCTCTCCTGACGTTGCTGTTTGAGAAGTGTGAACAGGCCACCCAGGGCTCAGAGTGCATCACCTCGGCCAGCTTTGATGTGGACATCGAGAACTTTGTTCACCAGCAGGAACAGGAGCACAAGCCCTTCTTCAGCGATGACCCCGAACTGGACAATCTGGTAAAGACCCTCCAAATGCCACGTTGGCTTCCTACCCTCTCATTCTTTCCTATTGCCATAGAAATGCCATGTTCATTAGTTTATATAATAACATTGTGAGGGAGCACTATGTGGCGGGCACTAGATGCACTAGATTCCAGGTTCTAGAAGCTGAGAACCATTTCTGAGTTCCCTAAGATTACTGTTCCATGCAGAAGTTTTACTGCAGAAGTGCTCCCCCTTTCTGGGTGGCATCCCTACCCTCTTATAATACTCACACCAAACCCAAACAGAGAAGACAAACCCGCTCTCGTCAGGTTGATGGTGACCCTGTATGGCAGAGGAGAACTGCTCCATAGGTTTTCCAAGGCGGCCATCTTCCTAGAAGCAGGTGGCCCCATCGGTCACCCACAGAGGAAGTCATGAGTTCAGGCCACTAAATTTTTGGCTAGAAACCAAGTGCTTAACCCACTGTGCCACCAAGACTCCTTAGAGAAGGGGAGGGTCATAACAGCCAGAGTGTCTGGGGTGATTCTAAGGGCTGGAGTCCTGGCACATTCGTTACCTGTTTTGAGCTGCCCCGAGAGGCGGTGATGACTGGGCAGTGTTGAGTCAGGTGTTCAAGCCACTCAGAGACCCAGAGATACAGGCATGTAGGGAAGATGCCTGGAAAAGGTCCTATCTATTTTGGGTGGAGAAAGAGGCACAGTAAATCAGATTTAAAACCTACTTTGACAGCCAGACCATCACTTCAGATTTATGAAGTGCATGCTCTTGGCCTTCATCATCTGGAAATTGGGATTTCATAAACTAAATTGGGCTGTGAACCTGCGTTTCTTAAGTTTCCAGGACAATTTCCATCATCAGTTGGGTTGGATAACCAATGAGAAAGATGGCATCTAAAAGTTTCATCTATCCCTAGGAACTTGGACAGAAGGAGAGTGCTAGCGGAGCTTCTCTGTCCAATCATGCTAGAAAGACTCATCCTGGGATCATGAGCCACGGTGTTTGATTGTCCATGGATAGACCACCCAGATCATGCACAGCAAATCTGAAAATTCTGTAAAAGTCACACCCCTACACACACATACGAATACACTGATTCAAATGTTGACCTCTTGTTTCCAGGATTTGGCTTAGCTTATACCTGCTCCCCAAAGGGAAGGGAACCTAGAAAAACAAACATGGTTCCAGAATGAAAGTGCACACAGAGAGAGATACAACACACCTGTAAAACGGGTGCAAGTGACTTCGGTATTATTCTGTGTTATGCATTACCCACCCTTCTGCTGTTGAGCATGGTACTTTAATGAGTTCATAAGACCTACTGGGAGAGCCTACACTGGCCTGGAAATTTGTGAGGTATTACATGGTCTGGTGTTTCGAGGGAGGGAGCAGGACTCAGCAAGAGGATAAATGCTGTCAGAGCAGCTGAAGGTCCCAGCTGCCTCTGCTCACTCACCCTCCTCCCTGCAGGGTTCCCTGGAGGGTTCCTACTATCTCTCAGGCCTCGCTGCTCCCAACTCCCCATCCATTGGAAAAACTCACCCCAGGCAAGTTCTCCCACTAGTCTAATGTGAAATGCATGCTAGTCTGCCCCTGGCCAGCTTTTTGGATGATGATGACGATGGAAGAATGAAGGCATAAAGCAGGTTTATGGAGTCTAGACCCATAGCAGCCAAGGCAGGTACCTCACCTTCCACTCGCAAGACACTGAACTCTGGATCAGTGAGGAAACGCCTAAAGTCAGACCGAGTAACAGGAAAGAGCCAAAACCCTCTTCAGGGGACTGTGTGCTGGTGTTAGTCACACCGGTTCCATCTCATGTGTGCGGAGGAGAAGGGTCCCATACGGATTTTCAGAGAGGTGACTTTTGGAAGCAGATCACAGGGCCTTATTTCTGAGGTACCTCTAGGTAGGTTTAAATTGCCAACCTTTCAGTTAGTAGTCCAGGGCTTAATTATTTGTGCCACGTAGGGGCTGGCTGTCTAAGGGAAATAAATCTCGCACCCCTTCTTTGCCAGGTAAATTGTAAAAGACCCACTGAAGAAGGGCCCCTATTGTAGTAGAGCCGAGAGAAACGTCCAAAGGTGGGCAGCTGTGTTTCCCCTTCCCCACACTTCGAGGAGTTCTCCGAATTCTTTTTAACTCAAAGAATGTTCTCCCTTCAGTCCACAAGACCTGAGTATCTGTGATGTGGCAAGCCTGACTCGAAGACACGAGGTTACAGAGACTTTCCTAAAAGCCCAAGAACACTGGTGTTCCCTGGTCTTCGTCTCGTGTGGCTGAGCTGGGAGGCGTCCTGCCGGCATGAGCCAGCTGGACGAGTGGTATACTGGACATACCGTCCTTTCGGGGATGGGGACCCTTTGTCCTGCCAAGAGTCCTTTGGTCGTTTATCAGATCATTCACAGGCCGTACAAAAGCATCGACTTAAGAACAATTGTAAGGTGGCAGTGGGCCAGGCCGAGTTTTGCTCTGTTTTACACAAGATCGAGTCCACAGCACCTATAACAACAACACGCCTGGGGACTGGACACCCCCCGCCCTGCTCTCTGTGCACCAGATCCGCGTAGCTGAGGGGGACTGAGCCATAAACGGAAATGTTTGGAAAGAGCACGGAGAAAAGATCCGAACCTGGCTTCACTAATTATTATCTGTGTGTCTTTGATGCCTTAAGTCCTTTGAAGTTCAGTTTCGTCATCCACAGATCTAATCACACCTATCTAATGTGATTGTAATAAGAATAACAATCAAAGAAGAGATGGCCTGTGGAAATGACCTTAAAAATGCTCGGCACTCACAAGCTTAAGCAGCATCTCCAGGGCCCCTCAAAGAGATGTGGCCTCAGACACAGAAAGTTTATTTGGGGTGTCAAGCAGCGCCCTTTGCCAGCTCCCTACTTCTCGTCTTGTGATGGGAGGCGGGATTAAGAGGCCAGCCACAGGAGCCATCATTAGAACAAGAATCATGTCGCCAGCACAGCTGAGATACACATAATTAGAAATTAGAAAAAGGTCAGATCGCGTCATTATCAGCTCAATCAGCTGCTGAGTGCCACAGTCAGTTAATTTGGCATCTGTATTTTTTACAACCCCATACACGTAGCCCAACGGACTGTAACTCTTTACCCGGACAGATATACTGCGTAACTGAGCAGGGACATAAAATGAGAGACCCCAAGCAAATGAGCTGAGATAATTGAGAGATTTATTTTTTATATATGTGTGTGTCAGGGTGGCTTTCCTTTGCCCTTGAATATTGACTTTCATAGATGAGACTGTCAGGAGGGCACTTGGATCCCCCCCCAAGCTCTGTCACTTAGTATATCCCATCCCCAGACCCTAGGTAGAGCCTCACTCTGGTTCTGTTTTCTTCCAAGCCCAGTAAACCCTAACCATGACCACTCCAACCATCCCCACTATACCAAACCAACCATTCAGAGATGTAGCTTCTCTCCCCGAGCTTGTCACTCTCCTCCCCTTCAAGAATATAGCTCTGTCATCCCGGCCCAGGGCCCTGCTTCTACACAATTTCCCATGAGAGAAAGTACCTAAACTCTCCCAGAGCTGCCTCAAAGATGCCCACAGTATAGAGAGTCCAGAGGAAATGTCTCTCCTCTGCGTGCTCAGCTGCTCTCACAGCACCTGTGCTGGAGGAGAGAGGAGCAAAGGAAGTTGGCTGCTGCACTGCGTAGTGCAGAGCAGAGCAGCCCCGCAGGGTTTTCAAGGATGTAACTATCTATGAGAGATGATCTCCAGGTTTTTCTCCCGACGGGCCACTCCATCAACAGAAGAGTGCTTAACCACTGCACCACCAGGCCATCTCACCGAAAAGCCATGGGCTGGAGAGCGTGGGAAGGCAGCCATCAGATGAAACAGGAGTCCCACATAGTGCAAACATTGAGCCCACGCTGCTGCTAACAGAAAGGCAGAGGGTGGAGTCTGCCTTAGAAGAAAGTTTTGGTAACAAAACTGTAGCCATTGAAACCCCTCTGGAGCACAGTCTAGTCTGACACACACGGGATTACTATGAGTCAGGGTTGACTCGAGGGTGACCTTTTTTGATTTTTGATGAAAGAAGTCTGTCCCACCCCTCATTTTATAGATGGGGGAACTGATATGCAAAAGGGGGACGGGACTTGTCATGACCAGAACCCAGGTCCCCTGACTCCTGGGTTATGCTTCTTTCTTAACTTATACCACCTCTCTTCTTCCGGGGGCACCCAAGCCCTTATTTAAAAATTGTATCACTGGTACTCCTCCCCCTGGTACTCACACTCACTCTCTGCCCCCTTGTCCGTCCCCATCTCAATGCTGTGGGATAGCAGCTTCACAAGGACTATGCTACACTGGCCCTGTGGGCTCCCCTGGGAAAAGATTGTCTCTATTCTTCATACTGTCTACTCCAGTCTTTGCACTGACCCTGGACTCCCTGAGACTACTCTTACCATGGGTCCAGCATGCTCTGACTGGTGGTTGGTAAAGTTTGTGAAATTTACAAGTTCCTCAACCCCTTTGAAAGGCAGAACCTTTTTGTTTTATAAAATTTGATTTACAAGCCCCTAGTTCAGGGCCAAGGCTTTATATATTATGCAAGATTTCAAACCGAGGCCATAAAACTTATGGTTTCAGTTTCATGCATGGAATTTTTTATGTGTAAAATTTTTAACATTTATGGGGCATGTTTTAATGAGACTCTCAAGTGGCTCAGGGGACAGATTATCACTGCCTGACCGCAAAGCCAGGTCCCAAACAGGGACCCTCGGGTCCCTGTGCCCACTTTATCCTACCTATGGCTCTAAGGTAACATGGCCTGAAGCGTAAGGCTATGGACAAGGAGGAACACGAAGGGGCCAACTCTGAGCACAGGGCCCACAGGGCCCACAGGGACCTGGGGGCAGCCCCCTTCAGAGAGCACTCAATCCTGCCCTTCATCCAGGCTCCCTTTGCCCAGACAGGAGCAGAAAATCCAAGAAAGAATTAAGAAGTAAGAATAATCAAAACTGAAAATAATGAACAATTCTGGAGCACTTGCAAGGTGTCAGGTCTCTTTAGAAACCCTTTACATGTACTATCTTAGTTAATCCTTTTGTGCAAACCCACAAGGCGCATGAGGAAATTGAGATGAGAGGTGAAACACTAGCTTGAGATCGCACAGCTACTGCCTGGCAGAGGCGGGGCTCAAATGCCCAATCCCACTCCAGCGTCCACTCTTTCTCTGCAGTTACACTGCCCTATAACTACTATCTTTCTGAGTGCCAGGTCTTGTGCTTAGTTTTTTAGCTACAGCTCACTTAATCCTCAGTGCAAGACAATGAGGGAGGCACTATCATACCCTCAATGTTATAAATGAGGACGCCAAAGTTCAGCAATGGTGTACATTGTTTAAGGTCTCACAATAGGTAGAAGACCTAAGACCCTGAGATTCCAAAATTGATTGTTCTTGAGAACTCTTCATTAAATTTAATTCTCATAATTGCCCTATGGTGTAGTTATTGTTATATTTTTATTCCCATTTTGTTGCTGCTGCTGCTGCCAAGCTTCCCCATCCATACACATATAGACACTCCTGGCTACCCTATGTATAATTAGATCTGACCATAAATCCATAGGGTTTTCAACTGCTGAGATAGATAGATAGATAGATAGACAGATAGATGATAGATAGACAGATAGATGATAGATAGATAGATGATAGATAGAGAGAGAGAGAGAGAGAGAGATAGATAGATAGAT
>NW_022111365.1:6149582-6150778 GCF_000313985.2 Echinops telfairi | reverse complement strand
AGGACTAGAGAAACAAATCCATGGACACATATATGTGTATAAGAAAGAGATTTATATACAAGAGCAATTGAGCATTGGGAAAACATCCCAGCCCAGTCCAGATCAAGTCCATAAGTCTGATATTAGCCCATATATCCGATACCAATCCGATACTATAAAGTCCATAGTTAATACATGTTATTGTTGTCAAATTGGTACCCATTCATAGCAACGCTATATACAACAGAACAAAATACTGCCCAGTCCTGCACCTTTCTTACAATTGTTCTTATTTTTGAGCCGATTGTTGTAGCCACTGTGTCCGTACATCTTGTTGAAAATCTTCCTCTTATTCGCCCCCCTCCACTTTACCACACATGATGTCCTTGTTCAGGGTCTTCATCTGTTGGTCTCTCCTGATAATATGTCCAAAGTATGAGAGGCGACATCTTGCTATCCTTACTCGAAGGAACATCCTGGTTTTACTTCTTCCAGACATATTTGTTCTTCTGAGAGTTTATGTTACTTTCAGTATTCTTCACCAGCACCATAGTTAAAATGTATTGATATTTTTTCAGTGTTCCTTATTCAGTATCCAACTTTCACATGCATACGAGTGAATGAAAATACCATGGTGTAGGTCAGATGGACCTTAGTCCTCAAAGTAACATCCTGGCTTTTCAACACTAACATGGTTTTCTCAAGAAGATTTAACCAATGCAATGTGTCACTTGATCTCTTGATTGCTGCTTCCATGAGTGTGGTAGTTACATAATCTGTTATCAATTTGAGACTTAAGAGTGAAGGGGTGGAGTGTTCCCTGTTAATCAGGTCACAGTTTGATGACCTCATTTGGATATGCTAAGACAGCGGTTCTCAACCTGTGGGTTGCAACCCCTTTGGGAGTCACCCAAGACCATCAGGAAACTCATATTTCTGATGGTCTTAGGATCCGAGACACCACTCCTCTATCCATCTCCAGGTGGGTCAACCCAAATGCAGATACGCCCACATACAAGTACCCGGCACGCTACACCATGCTTCAAGACAAAATGTATTTGTAATTAAAAATAAGTATTTCACAAGATATAATTACATATTGTTTTGTGATTAATCACTATGCTTTAATTATGTTCAATTTGTAGCAATTACAATACATCCTGCATATCAGATATTTATATTACGATTCATAACAGTAGCAAAATTACAGTTATGAA
>NW_022111365.1:6147016-6149021 GCF_000313985.2 Echinops telfairi | reverse complement strand
TTTTCTCCATTTAGCATAATATTACCCATTGGTCCAGTCATAAGGAATTTTGTTTTCTGTACATTGAGTTGTAATCCATCCTGAAGGCTGCAATCTTTGATCTTCATCAATCTCTTAATCTTTAAGTCCACCTCACTTCCAGCAAGCAAGTTTGTATCATCTGACATAACAGGTTTTAATAAGCCTTTCTTCAGTCCTGATACCACATTCTTCTTTAGATAATCCAGCTTCTAGATTTGGTTATTTGGTCAGCACACAGATTGAATAAGTATGGGGAGAAGATACAACCCTGACACACACCTTTCCTGATTTAAACCAGGCAGCAAGCCCTTGCTCTGTTCTCACAATTGCCTCTTGATCCACAACTAGGGTCCATATAAGCATAATGTATGATTCTAGAATTTCCATTCTTCTCAAGACTATCCATAATTTGTTATGATTCACATGGTCAGAAATGCCCTTGAACAGTCAATGAAACACAAGTAAATATATTTCTGGCATTCCTTACTTTCAGCCCAATATCCATTTCGCATCAACAGTGATATATCCCTTGTTACAAACTCTCTTCAGAATCCGCCTTGGACCTCTGGCAGCTCCCTGTCAATGCTCTGCTGCAACTGTTATTGGATGATCATACACAAAATGTTATTTGCACATGATATCAATGGTACTGCTTTATAATTCCTACATTCTGTTGAGTCACCTTTCTTTCAAGGGAGTACAAATATGGGTCTCTTCCAGTCAGTTGGCCAAGGAGCTGTTTTCCAAATATCTTGGGATAGACAAGTGACTGCTTCTAGGGCTTCATACGCTTGTTGAAACATTTCAATTGATACTCCAGTAATTCCTGGAGTCTTGTTTATGGCTAATGCTTTCAGTGCAGCTTGAACTTCCCTCGGTACCATTAGTTCTTGCTCATATGCTGCCTCTTGAAATGGTTTAAAGTTGACTAGTTCTTTATGATACAGGGACTCTGTGGATTCTTTCCACCTTCTTTTCATACTTCCTGAATCATTCAATATTTTGCCCACAGAATCTTTCAAGATTGCAACTTGAGGCTTGAATTTTTGTTGAGTTCTTTCAGTTTATGATATGTTGAGCATGTTCTTCATTTTTGGTTTTCTAATTCTAGGTCTCTGCACATTTCAATATAATATTTTACTTAGTCTTCTTGAGCTGCCCTTTGAAATTTCTCTTCAGCTCTTTTACTTCATAATTTCTCCCATTGTCTTTAGCTACTCTAGATTAAGAGCAAGTTTCAGAGTCTCTTCTGACATCCACTTTGATCTTCTCATTCCTGATGTCATCCCACAGCTCATCAGACCTCTGTCATGAATGTTTAATGCATCAAATCTGTTCTTGACATGTTACCAAAATTTAGATGGGGTATGCTCAAGGTAGTATTCTTACTTTTGTGAACTTGTTTTCATTTTCTTCAACTGCAACCTGAACTTACATATAAGCAATTGGTGATCTGTTCGAGTCTAATCCTGGCCTCATTTTAACTGCTGATATTGAGCCTCTCTTACCACAGACACACACAATTTGATTTCTGTGTATTCCTTCTGAAGAAGAACACATATTTAGTATCCTTTTGTGTTGTTGAGAAAAGGTATTTGTGATGAAGTTATTGGTCTTTCAAAATGCTCTCATGAGATCTCCAGCCTCATTTCTATCACTAAGATAATATTTTCCAACTGTTCCTTCCTCTCTGCCCCCAACATTTTGCATTCCATTTCACTTTTAACTTCCACACTTTCCTAGATTCTCTTACTTTGTACATTGGAATTTCCAATTATTAACTGATGCTTGCAGCAGTTTCTTCTCATGTTGAGTAGTGCTCGTTAGCACATGAAGGTCCCAAAGACTTTCCTCCTTTGTGCCATCCGTGTCACTATGATTGACTCTACTTTGAGATGGCAACTCTTCTTCAGTCATATTTTTAGTGCCTTCCAACCTAAGGGGCTCATCTGCTGGCCCTGTCTCTAACAATATCCTGCTTCCA
>NW_022111365.1:6143502-6146286 GCF_000313985.2 Echinops telfairi | reverse complement strand
CCAGCAGTATATGAGGATTCTAGTCTCTCTACACCCTCACCAACATTTTTTGTCTTTTTTTTCTAACTTTGCTATTAATCATAGGGTGAGATGATAACTCATTATTGTTTTTGATTAACATTCTTCTAGTGCTTATTGATCTTAGGATTTCCTTATGCGCTTGTTGACCATTTGATGTCATTCTTGGTAAACTGTTCATGTTCTTGGCTCACTTTTAATTGGGCTTGTTGTTGTTTTCTTATTGAAATGTGGCAGTTTTCTATAGATTTTAGAGATACCCCTTTATC
Source organism: Echinops telfairi (assembly GCF_000313985.2). NCBI lineage: Eukaryota > Metazoa > Chordata > Mammalia > Afrosoricida > Tenrecidae > Echinops > Echinops telfairi. The sequence goes on along the minus strand of NW_022111365.1, from coordinate 6,145,999 downwards.
CTGTATGTTATCGTCAAAAATTTTTCCACTCTGTGGGCTCTTTTCACCTTTAAAAAAAAAATGTTTTATTAGCACTTTATCCACATCATACAATTCAATCATTCAATCATATTAAGAAGAGTTGTACAATTGTCACCATATTCAATTCTAGAACATGTTCTTCTTCCTTGTAGTCATTGTTATTCATGTAATTTTTTTCTAATTGGGGCAAAAATATACACAGCAGAACATTCTCCAACCGCACAACTTCTACTTGTATAATCCAGTGTTCTTTTTAGTCTTTTGATGCACTTGTCTATTTGGAGTAAGTCCTGGTCATCTATTTTGTCATCTACTGTGTATGTTTTATTATATGTCTGGCTCTGAATCAGAGCTCTTAGATTTGTTGCTGTTTTCTCATAAATGATCTTTACAATTCTGGGATTTACATTATGTCTTGATCCATCTTTAAATCATTTTTGTACATGGGTTGAGGTTTGTACATGGGTTGAGGTACAAGGTGTGTAGCCTGTTTCATCCTTCTACCGATGGAAATGTATGTCTATCCCATTTAGTGTTTTTGTTGTGTTTTTTTTGTCAAAGATCATTGTCTATAGGTGAATGGATTTATTTCTAGGTTCTCTACTCTGCTGCTCCATTGTTCAATTTAGCTATCATTGTACCAGCACTAGGCAGCTTTAACTACTCTGTTTGGGTAATAAGTTTTCAGACTGAGAAGTGAGTTTTCTTCTACTTTATTTTCCCTGTTAAGAAGTTCTTTGCTTATCCTGTGTCTCTCTCCACTTCATTAAGTTAGTCATTAGTGTTTCCATTTCCTTAAGGACCAAAGTCAGGATCTGGATCAGAATGTGTTGTATTAATACTTTGAAGAGTATTGACAATATTAAGCCTTCCTATCCATGAACAAGAAGCCCTGGTGACATAGTAGTTACGCATTGAACTGGTAACCACAAGATCAGCAATTTAAAACTACCAGCCACTCAGTGGAAAAAAGGAGGCTTTCTATTTCCATAAAGAGTTATAGTCTCAGAAACCCAGGGAGGGAGTTCTACCCTGTCCTATATATAGGATCACTTTGAATAAGAATTGACTCCATGACAGTGATTTTAATTTGGAATACATGCACGTGGAATATTCTCCCATTTATGTAGGTCTCTTGGGTCCCTTTGATTTCTCTCTGTGGGTAATGATTCTGGCTAAGACCTCCAGCATAATGTTGAATAAAAGTGATGACGAGGGGCATCCCTGTCTTGTGTTGAGAAATTTACCTTCTATTCCTATTTTGTTAAGTGCTTTTATTATTTTTTTCTCCAGGAAGGTGTGTTGCATATTGTCAAATGCCTTTTCTGAATCAATTGATGTGATCATATGGCTCATACCTTTTGTTCTGTTTATGTGGTGAATTACTTTTTTTTAAATGTAGAACTACCTTGTGTGACTGATGTGAATCTCACTTGATCATGGGTAATACATATATATAGTTGGATATTATTGGCAGTATTTAGTGGAGAAATTTTTGCATCTATGTTCATAAAGGATATTGATCTATAGTGTTCTATCTTGGTAATGTCTTTGCCTAGATTTACTACACTTGATCTTAGCCAAAAGGCCAAGAAGTGATTTTTGCCTGGATTTACTATCAGGGTTTTGCTCACATCATAAAATGAGTTTGAGATTTTGTTGTCCTTTTCTATCTTTTGGAATAATTTGTGTGGAATTGATGTCAGCTCTTCTCTAAATGCTTATTAAGTGCCCTGATGAAGCCATCTGTCCCTGGACATGTGCTGTTACAGAGTGCTTCGTGTATTGTTACTGGGTGTGGTGCTCTGTATATGTCCAGGAGATCAAGTTGGTTAATTGTGTTGTTCCATTAAACTGTGTCTTTACTGAGTTTCCCTTCCAATAATCTTTCCTTCCTCAAGAGTAATGTATTAAAGTCCCCTATTTAATGATGTAGTATTGATTTCTTTCTTCAGTTCTACAAGAGTTCGATGAACTTATTTGGATGATCTTTTGTCACATATATGTGCATATATATTTATTATAGTTACATTGTCTAGTTCTGTTGTCCCTCTAATCATATATATTATACTTCTTTGTCTCTCTGGTGGATTTTACTTTGAAATATATTTTAGTTGGTGATTAAGATTGCCAGTCCTGCTTCTTTTGAGTTTCCATGAGCATAGTATTTTTTTCCACCCTTTGCTTTTTAAGTCTATTTTTATCTTTGTGTCTGAGGTGTTTTTCTTGTAACCAATGGGTTGTTGGGTCCTGTTTTCCCATCCACTCTGCTATTCCTTGCCTTTTGATTGGTCTGTTTAATCTATTAATATTCAGTGTGGGCTTGTTGCAGTCATTTTTAAAGTCTGCTTTTTGTGGTGTTACTGGTTTGATTGTTCTTCCCATGATGCTTTGAATAAGGCTTTAAGTGTGTTGATTTCTGTGTGAAGTTGATCTTAGGCTTTTCTGTTATTGATTATCTGACTAAACAATTTTT
>NW_022111365.1:6140527-6141408 GCF_000313985.2 Echinops telfairi | reverse complement strand
CAGGGCCATGGGTCAGTGAGGGGCATCATGTCTCATAGTGGGGCTGGCCATGTGGTCCTCTCTGTGGACTGACTGCTCTAATTGGGGTCATCGTCCTCAAGGCCTGGTAGGCCAGTGTGTGCTCCATCTCTCCTCCTCCCCAGTCATCTGCTCCTGTGTGCTCTGTTCAGATATATCCTTCTCCTGGAGCTGCGGATTCAGTGCCATCCTTTGAAATAACTTCTTCTCGGGGGAGAGGGTCTGCATGGTTCCTGCTGAGAAATCTGAACTTATTTTTATTGGTTTCCCTTTGTGGAGGACTGTTCTTTTTTCCCTTGCTGCTCTCAGGAGTCTCTCCTTATCCTGGATATTAGAAAGCTTGACTACATTATGTCACAATGTTTTTCTTTTGATGTCTATCCTGTTTGGGGTTCTTTCAGTTTCCTGAATAGTAATTTTCTCTTTTATGCTGCTAAGGAAGTTTTATTCCAAAATTTTTTATACCATTTTCTATGTGGAGTTTTCTGTTTGCTTGTTTCTTCCTGTTCTAGAATTCGATGAGGCATATTGTTCCTCTAGATAGTGTCCTACATAATTCTTAGACTTTCTTCAGTCTCCTTTGCACTTTTTGTTGATTGTTCCTTTTATATATTGGAGTCAAGAGATTTATATTCAAGCTCAGTGATTCATTTTCCATTTATTCAATTCTATTACTCTGTTCTTTTTAAGTACTTTATAATTCTGTTATCTTAGGATTCATCTTCTGAGTTGCTGTTTGGTTTTTTGTGGGGTTTTTTGGTAAAATTTCTAGTAAGATTTGTAGTTTTTCTATTTTTTCCATTGTTCTCTTTAATTCTTTCTCCATCCATTGAATGTACTCAATAATCATTCTTATGAATTTT
>NW_022111365.1:6122952-6139872 GCF_000313985.2 Echinops telfairi | reverse complement strand
CTGATACCTGATCCTATTGACACCTCATGATCACACAGGCTGGTGTGCTTCTTCCATGTGGGCTAGTTGCTTCTCAGCTAGATGGCCACTTGTTTATCTTCAAGCCTTTAAGACCCCAGATGCTATATCTTTTGATAGCCGGCACCATCCGCTTTCTTCACCACATTTACTTATGCACCTGCTTTTTCTTCAGCCATTGTGTTCGGAAGGTGAGCATCTCAGGGTTCCGGATTATTAGAACAAAGTGTTTACTCCCTCAACACAAGAACACTTTGTTCTTCTGGATTCTTATTGTGCAGTTCCAAAGCCTTTTCTTCTTCAGAAAGTTCTTTTGGACCTGAGTGTTGTCTACTTATTTGTGCCTGTTGTTTTTGTGTTGTTTTGTTTCATACGGCCCTGATGGACTACATGTCATGGTCCATAGGTCACATGAAAGAAAAAAAATTACCAAGCTGCTTTCAGGATTCATTTTTTGTCTTTCGTTCGGGAAGTTTTCATTATGGCATGTCTTGTTATTTACTTTGGGATCTATCCTATTTGGAGCTCAGTGAATTTCCTGAATGCATAATACCTCACATTTTATGATATTAGGGAAGTTTTCTTCAAACAAATCTTCAGAAATTTCTCAATGCTTATATTTGTTTCTTCCTGTTTTGGAATTACAATCACTTGTAAGTTATTCCTCTTGAATGTCACATATAATTCTTAGGTTTTCTTATTATTCTTTTTTCTGATTGTTGTTCTAACAGGTCAATAGTAAAACATTTATCTTCAATTTCACTGATTTTGTCTTCCATTGATTCAATTCTATATATTATCTATATCTGAAATATAGTATCAATCTTCTAGATTTCTATTTGCTACCTTTGTATAGTTTATAATTTTTCTTTAATTTTAAAATTTTGCCTTGTGTTGTTTTCCTGAATTCTTCTAGAGCAGCGATTCTCAATCTGGGTTGTGACCCCCTTGGGGGTCAAACGACCCTTTCACAGGGTCGCCTGATTCATAACAGTAGCACAATTACAGTTATGAAATAGCAACAAAAATAATTCTATGGTTGAGGAGTCACCACAACATGAGGAACTGTATTAAAGGGTCAAGGCATTAGGAAGGTTGAGAACCACTCTTCTAGAATTTTGTCTGTTTTACCTCATTGTGTCCATAGTATCTTTCATTTCTTTCTTAAGTTGTTGAAATGGACTATGTATTAACTTTTTAAATTCTTTATTAGGTAGTTCCAATAGTATTTCTTCCTCTAGAGAGTTTTTTGATCCTGTATTTTGGTCACTTGTCGAGCCATTTTGTTATGTTTTTGTTGTTATTGGAAGTTGTTTGTTGTTTCTGAGATATTTGAGGCATTGCGATGTTAGTATATTGATTGTATGGTTTTTTTAAATAGTTATATTTGCACATAATTCACATATCATACAATTCAATATTTCATATTCAAAAGAGTTGTACAATCATAAGCACAATCAATTTCAGAACATTTTCTTTTTTCTTGTACTCATTCCTGTTAGTTCCCCTTTTCCCAGAAGCCTCCCCTGCCATACCTCCAAGAAATCATTAATCTAGCTACTATATTTATAGATCACCTATCACCTATCCTAGATTACATATTCAGAAAAATATACAACAAAATGTAACATAGTAAGCAGAAAAAAACTTAAATGAAAAAAAGCAGAAAATATTATAAACTAGAACAACTTTAAAATAGATCAAAAGGGAGATCATATGATAAGGTGTTAAATTTTATCCTTACTGTATCTGAATTAATCCACTTTCTAAAGCACCCTGCATGATACCATGGCTATTCACATCCCTAGTCTATAGTCAGAGGGGATTCACCAGAGGTTTAATTTGGGTATTTCCGAATTCACAAGTATTTCCCTTTCACTTTTTTTTCTTAACTAAAACTACTTTGAAATGGGTCAAACGGGAGATCAAATGACAATATATATTTTAACCTAACTACATGTCATTATTTACTTTACAATTATTTCTGTCTGATAACAAGACTATTCACTTCCCTTGACTGTGGTCAGAGGGAATTTACTGAAGGCTTAATCCATGTGTGGACCCTGCAAATAGATTTTGGACGTCCACTGTCACCCTTAGCCTTATGTGAATTGGCTGTTCACAATTTAAGCTCTGATACCATTGCCTCCTTCTGATTTGGATTTTATTATAAATAATCCTTGGATCACACAGTTTGGTGTGCTTCTTCCCTGTGAATTTAGTTGATGCCTCACTTAGGTGGCTTCTTGTTTGAAACTTCTTGTCTAAGACCCCAGAAGCTATATTTTCTGATAGCTGGGCACCATCTACTTTCTTCACCACACTTTGCTATATCTTCAGTGATCTCTTCATGAGGGCAAGCATCAAGCATGGCCATATCATAAAAATGCATTTTTCTGAGATTAAGCTAGAATTAAATACGAGCCTAGTGTATGTTATTTTTTTTATTTACCCTAATTTTTGTTTGTTTTAGTATATCAAGGCAACTTGGTGTGCATGCTACTCTGGTCACTAGTTTGGCAGCACTAGGGTACTCACTACTTGCCTCTGGGTGAGTTTGATAGTGGGTAAGAGTGTAGACACAAGTCTCTGATTGCTGAACCTGCATAACGCTGAAGGCTGGCTTGGAAAATGCTGTGTGTAATCTGTCATTGATCCAGTGATACTGGTGTAGGTAGTGGTACTCACCCAATAGGTAGGGTGGAATATGTGGTGATTATGGCTGAATAAGATCACTAGCTCCCAATTGCTGGAGAAAATAGGGGGGAAATGGAAGGAAAAAATTTGAGAATATCAAGGGGTGGAGAAGAAAAGAGAAAAAATAATACACTGGAAATGAGAGAGAAAGAAGAGGAGAGGAGAGGAGAGGAGGAGAAGCATAGTAGTGGTGAAAGTGCTAGCCATCAAGCACAGCTTCAGTAGAAACACAAGAGCTTACTCTGTGGGCTACATATTTCCAATCAAGGAGGAGTGGGATAGGCATTGGGTTGTGGAGCCACCTGCTTTTCAGGATCAAAAAGGAAGAAGACAATGGTAAAGAAAGAAAATTAGAGAGAGGAAGGAAGAACTAATAAGATAAAGGAACAAAAGAAAAGATATATGAGGCACAACACTGACAATGAAGAGTGGTGTTTGACCCGCTGCTGAGTGGGTTGGAGTGGATGGGGAAGGGAATGTTTCTAGTCATCTGGATATTGGGCAAGGTAGGGGGGGACTATCACACCTCTCCGGTTGTCAATGACTGATCTGGGTGCTGGTTCCATCCTGAGTGAGAAAAGCCACCATCTTGGTACCTCCTCTGATTGGAATGCTACTTACAATAATTCAAAAATAGCCACACTGTGCTGGTTGCCAGTTCACTGATTTGCCTCCTTTGATATGCCCCGTTGTTCTTTGTTTTTATTTAGTCTGTTCCTATTGTTGGTATATGATTAATTTCATTATTTCCTTTGAAGGTCTGTGTTCCAGGATTATTGTATCTGTTTTACTTAGTTCCTTGAAACGGACTAATCGGCAGTCTTGAATCCTCCTGTCTCATTTGATAATTTTTATCAGTGGGACTTTCTTCCTCATCTGTTTTAAAGCTCCACTGAAACCTATTCAACATCATAGCAAAACCCAAGACTTCACTGACAGACTAGTGGTGGTTGCCAATACACAAGATGCATTGGCCAAGAACTGAATCTGGGTCTTTCACGTTGAAGACAAGAATTTTACCACCACTACCTTTCTATCCCCATTTTACAAAGGAGAAAATTGAGAGCCAAAAGTCTTCTAGCTCACAAATTGTAGAACTGAGATTTGAACCCAATGGACCTGACTCCAAACCCTACCCTCTTTCTGTTATACTACATGACTTATCCAGATTCTGAGGACATAAGAAGGAAAATGTCAAGCTATTGACTCAAAAATTATTTAACTTTTGAACATGGTAATTTCCATGAGTTTTCACTCTATCCCTAAATCACCTGTTAGTCCTGGTATTTGCCTTTCACCTATGACCCATTCTTTGTAATGACCTTGTACTTCCAACTAGTCAGGTTGAGCTGGTCCAATTTGGAAACAAATCCCTGATTAGATTTTAGTTTTGACATGCCCTAAAGATGCAAAGAAAATATCAAAGCCCTTTTAAAGAATGTGTGCTCATAAACTCTGCTATAAGGGAGGAAAATAGTCCCAGCACACCACTGACAGAAGAATAAGGAGTGGGTGGAAGTCATCTGTCCTCCAGAACCAGGAGAGCCCCTGGTTGTTCCTCGGAATTAAGCAGGATATCTAGTCTCTGAGGCTCAGTTTTCTCATCTCTAGGAGATTGCTGGTTTTGCCTGTACTCCTGTACTTAGGAGATTCAAATGCGCTAATGGATAAAAAAGCATGTTGTGTATTTTAACATGCTAAATATATCAATGTTTTTAAAGGCAAGGAATTATGACTATCAAGGCCAAGGTCCTCAAGTAGAGAAAACGTATTAAAAGCGAACTTGGTGATGACAGTAGGGACACATTGGCAGAGTGTATTGACCTTTCTTGAATAGGTACCCTATACCCAAACAGCTACATATGATCTTATTCAATTTTTACAACTCTGAAATGCAGGTGTTATCAATATCATCCTGAATTTTTCAGAAAAACTCAAACCACTTGTCCAATATACTCAGGCAAGAAATTGATTCAGGACAGCACACCATGTTACTTCCTACAATCGAGGAACCCTATCGGGCATTCTTGCTGCGACTGCAGTGTGGTGTGGGACTAAAAGTGAACGCCGCCTCCTGTTTTTCTTTGTGGAAGAGGACTTCCTGGAAGGCATGGTCTCGATTTTGAGTAGGATGGGAAAAGAGAAGCCGGAAGAGGAAATGCTGAGCAAAGGAATGAAGAGCGTATTCATCGAATTTGCTCCTTATATTAAATTAGTTGGAATGGCTATTCCTTAAAAGATTTGGAATAACTTTTACATTATCTTGATTTAGAAAAATCGTTTTAGAAGTCATCATTCTATTTCTGATTTCAAGGCAAAAATCTAAAATTACAAACACATGGGCTGAAGGATGATCTACTAAACACAAAGATAATGGAAAAAACTGAGAATTATTGCTTTCCATTAGCTGAATATGTAATAATTATAGAAAAGTCAACAGGATATTAGAGATTATTAAAGGAGATCAAATATGCATTTTGTTCCCTCGGATTTATAAAGCATTTTCATATTATTATTTCTCTCACCAAATCTTTTGACTTGAGGATGATCATTATCCTCATTTTACAAATAAGGAGACTGAGGTGCAGAGAAATCATGGAACTTACTCAGTGTTACCTAAATAGTTACCCTCATAGCCTCGACTCAAATTCAGTTTGTGTGTCCGTGGCCCAGGGGATTTTTGCTATGTCACTGCTCCCCAACGACTGCTTCCCCGTGTGGTTCTCTAATATGGAATAATAATTAAAATTTTAAAAAGCAAGCTCGCTGCCACCAAGTGGATGTACACTCACAGTGACTCGATAGGACAGGGTAGAACTGCCCCTGTGAGTTTCCGAAACTGTAACTCTTTACAGGAGTAGAAAGCCGCGTCCTCCTCCCACAGTGTGGCTATAGTTTCAAAATGCATAACTACTCCAGCACCAGGGCTCACCTAATACTGAGTGGGTCCTACGTATTCATTACCGCAGCATACCATTATGATTTACTCCGCATTTTTAAATCTTTACAACAATCCTGTTAGCCCATTAAAAAGTAATCCTTTGTGCTTATAAATGTGTGTGATACTCACATATCCTGGGGTAGGTCCACTTCTGCTTTTCAAAGGAAAGAGGAGAAAATTGATAAGCTATCCAGGAGAACTAAGGTAATTTAGGTGATCTAGTTTAAACATGCTGTACACTTAAACACAACTGTTCAATAAAACGTGTTTTGAGTGATTTAACTTTTTTGGTTTTATTTATCTTTATTTTTTACTCTTTTTTGTAATAAGTATATACTGGTATTTTTAAAGCATAAATGAATGGATAATACCCACATCTCTTTGTGTGTGTGGAAGTGTGCGTAGATTTCAAGAAACCGTTTTGAAAGGAATAAATAAAAATGTTGCTAAGAACTGAAAAGTAGTCCAGTAAAGGGAAGCTCAGAGGGAGATAAAGGAGGGAAGGCAGAAAGGAGGGAGGGAGGGCAGAAGAGAAGAAGGTTGGAAGAGACATAAAGGAGGAAAAGAGGATGAAGGAACATTTGATGAATTCATACGTAACATTTTACATTCTTTTGGGGGAAGAGAAAGCTAACTGGACGGCTATTCAAGTCCAATGCACATTCAGTGTCTGGCATACAGTAAGACCCAGTAGTTCTTGATTAGATAGACTGATGTTAAGGAAGATTGGGTTGGTTGGATGAACTCAGTGTTTTTATCAGAAGGCTGGATTAATTAAATGAATCCGCACGTTATGGCAAGAGAGATTGGAGTGAAGGGCTTTGTACTCAGCAGAGTGAGAGCTCAGAGAGAGACTGTCTTGATATATTCTGCTCTGGCGACCACCAGAAAGAAGATGTCACAGTGTTGTGGAGACCTTGACCATGGTTCATCTGGCTGCTGGCCCACCATATCTCGGGCGGCTCCTACCGACACCTGTTGGTTAATTGAGGGCAGGCGTCCTGATAATGTTCCCAAAGTAAGAAAAGGGAAGGGACCTGACAAACCAGCCTCTGATTCCACACAAGAAAGCAGCCACTCAAACTGGTCAGGGTCCCGGACTCCTCGGGACCGGCCAGGAGCGAGAAATGCGCAGCTGCAGCAGCGGGGTATGGCTGCATTACCGAGGAAGGGTTTCGAGCTTAGAATGTTCAAACGGTAATGTTCTGAAAACTATGTGACATCTCAGGAACCCCATGCTTCCTGCCACTGAGCCACTTTTCTCACAAACCAGAAACCTTTACACTGCATTTTCTCCATCGATATAAATCCTGAGAGTCTACGTTTAGGGACAGGGCAACCTGGCTCCCTATGCTAGTTCTGTCCCGTAGCAGCTGTGTGGTATTAAACAAGCCACATTTAATCTCTCTAGATGTCACTTTCTTCAACCATAAAACATGGACAATAACAGCGCCTACTCTCAGAAGGGGGGAATAAAGGAGGCGGAGCATGTAAGAGACATAATACAGTATAAAATATTTGCATATTGTTAGTAATCAATCAACAAATATTGATCAAGTAACTTAGACTGTGCTCCTACTTGAAAGACAGAAAACAAGATCGCCATGGTTGAGGACAAGAAGCAAACTTGGGCAAGAACATACATTTATTAAATTCCCTCTTTTGGTTCAAATAGTCCATGTCAGAGCCACCATTCTATTTTTTGCCTAGCACAGTCCTGCCCCATGGGGATGGCATTCCCGTAAGGACAAGGCCTTGCATTAAGACTCAAAATGGTCAAGGTTTGTCTTTGAGCAGCACTTAGTCTATTGCATTCATCCAAGAGCTCTTCATTAGTTGAGCACAATCCCTGCCCATAAAATAACATACATTTTAGTCCTGGGATTGTGGGCTACCCATGTGGAATTTTAATGAGGCTCAGAGAAGGTTATCACATGACATGGACTTCTATCCATCTTAGAGACAAAATTCTTTGGGAGAGACTCCCTTTTTTGTTGTTATTATTTCCATCCCTTTTTATACTCTCTATACACTATGCTATGCTTCAAAAGCTGGTAAGAGGGTGTGATTAATTTTCCCCTAGTTCCTAAATGCTTCCCTCCCCATCTTCCCCCCCCCCACTATCATGATCCCAATTCTACCTTACAAATCTGGCTAGACCAGAGGATGTACACTGGTACAGATAGGAACTGGAAACACAGGGAATCCAGGACGGATGATCCCTTCAGGACCAGTGGTGAGAGTGGCGATTCCAGGAGTGTGGAGGGAAGGTGGGAGAGAAAAGGGGAACCGATTACAAGGATCTACATATAACCTCCTCCCTGGGAGACAGACAACAGAAAAGTGGGTGAAGGGAGACATCAGACAGGGCAAGATATGACAAAATAATAATTTATAAATTATCAAGGGTTCATGAGGGAGGGGGGAGCTGGGAGGGAGGGGACAAAATGAGGACCTGATGCCAGGGGCTTACGGGGAGAGGAAATGTTTTGAGAATGATGAGGGCAATGAATGTACAAATGAGCTTTACACAATTGATGTATGTATGGATTGTGATAAGAGTTGTATGATCTCCTAATAAAATGATTTTTAAAAAAGGGACTCACATGTATTACTTGTGTCAACACAAATGAGTATCAAAAGGTAACAATACCCCCTTCATTAAAAAATGTGGGATAAAATTTTAGGTTCAGATGCAGTTTATAAGAACTAATGCAAAGCGAGCCTGATTCTCCTCACCGAAGCCCATCCAAACCACTGCCACTGAGTAGATTCCAACTCACAGTGGATTGATAGCACAGAAAACTGCCTCGTCGGTTTCTGAAGCTGGTACTTCTTTATGGGAGTCGACTGTCACATCAGAGCAGCTGGTGGGTTCTAACCACTGGCCATTTGGTTAGCAGCTGAACCCCCAGGGATACTTGCTTTTACCTAGTCCCCCACAATGGTAACATCTCACAGAATTATAGTATGATCTCCCACCAGGAAATTAATAGTAATACTCTCCTGACACATTAGCCAGAGTTTACCAATTCTACATGCATTTGTGTGTATTTTATTCTATGCCATTTTATTAAATATGTTAATGTGAAATGCAGAACAATTCCTTCTCCATCCTACCCGGCCCCCCAACTCTCAAAACCACTCATCTGTTATTCTTCTCTATAATAGAAGGTAATGGAATCATACAGTGTGTAACATTTTTAGATTGTTTCTTTTTTTCTTTATCTCAGCATAATTCTCTTGAGATCCATCCAAGTGGTTACGTATATAAGTAGCACATTCCTAATTACTGCCAAACAATATTCCACGGAATAGGCATGCCATAGGTTTTTAACCATCCAACTTTTGAAGGCAGCCTCCGTTGTTTCCAGTTTGGGTCTAATACTAATAAAGTCCAAGCACAGGTTTTTGCATGTAATCCTATCTATTTTTAACTTTTTATTATGAATTAAGTGAAGATTTAGAGAGCAGATTCTCAGTCTTGCATTCAACAAATTTATACGAATTTTATTTCAACTCATCCAGCCCCTTCAACGTACCATCAGCTATTGATCTATCGTGCTGGTTTCCTGTTTCCATTCTTTCTCCTTTCCTGACCCTCAGAACATCATCACTGGGCAAATGCTACCCTTTTTATTTTAAATGATTGACTATTCTACCACCAGGGTGAGTTCCGGTCTAGCCCGGACGATTTAAGGGCCATCGTCTCTCTTTGACCAGGAAGCCTGGCCACTGTTCGGATTTTGAGTTCTGTTCCACATTTACCCCCCACTCTGTCCAGGACCTGCTAATGGAAGGCCCGTCTAAATCCTTTTTAGGGCAGTTGGTAGTGGTAGCCAGGTACCCTCTGTTGCCTGGTGCTTTAGTTCAAAATTGTGGTGTTTGCGTGGTCCTTTAGTCCATTGAACTAATTTTTCCATATGTCTCTCAAATTTTAATTACTCCTTACTCTTTGATTAAGGAGACACCAATGGTTGCACCTCAGATGGCTGCTCACGAGTTTTTAAGACCCTGGTCCGACTCACCCAAGAAGGATCTAGAACTTTGTCTTCGTGAACTATGTGTTGCCCATAGACCTTGCTGTCCCACAAGACTATTTTCTTTTTATAACAGCAACAACAATAACGAGAAAAGCTTCCATTAAGAAATACCTTCTTGACATCAAAGAGTTAGAAATGTCTCCGTGGAGAGGACACAAATGATAATCCAAAGAGCACAAAAGGCTATAAAAGACAGCAAGTCTAAATTGTTCTGGATTATTCAGATAGTCGACATGTATTGTTTGGGTGTCCACAAGTTAACCCATGTCGCACGAAGTACTTAGAATATGTGTGTAAGAATAGACAGCCCCCAACCTCTGAGTACACTTACAACTCCAATCTCAAGCCTCCTTATGCTTGTTCAGTACTTCACACTTTAGCACGTGCTAACATGTACATTTCCCCATACAGTTTTCTCAGCAAACCTGAAACGTTGTAAGAGGGGGTATAATTATCCCCATTGTCAGACACTAAGGTGTAGAGAGCTTAAGCAACTTCCCAGCGTCACACGGATAATGAACGCAGGGCCTGGCCAGTGCAATGCTCAGAGCTTCGCAACCGCCTCTGTAACAGCTGTGAATCAGCAGGCTCAGAGCAAGTGAATAATCAGCAGTAGCCACAATTAAAATGTACAGGATGTTGGTGAGAGAGCAGGCACCTAAGGTCAAAAGGGATGGTTGAGGGAATCAGGGCAGGAGCCCGACTTCTCTGGTGTGGTTGCAGCTGGGGATTAAAGCTATAAGGGGCTGTGTGTGACATCAACATTTGGGCTCACCTCTCCTCCCTCTCCCCAGATGGTGAAGGCAATCCAGGTGCTGAGAATCCACCTGCTGGAGCTGGAGAAAGTCAATGAGCTCTGCAAGGATTTCTGTAACCGTTACATCACCTGCCTCAAAACCAAGATGCACAGCGATAACCTGCTCAGGAATGACCTCGGGGGGCCCTACTCCCCCAACCAACCCTCCATAAACCTGCACTCACAGGTAACAGAAGGCTGGGCCAGGGGCCTAAGTCAGGTGGGTAGGAATCGCTAGCGATCTAGAAAAAAAGAGATTCGATTTTCTGAACCCTTTAAGCGCTGGTGTCCTCCTCCAATTGATCCTCTTCATCCAAGCAGCAGCATGCTCCCTTCTGGTGCCCAGTCCCAACCACGCTAAGGTGCTAGTGGAGCCTAGAAGACGGCTAGATCTGAGAGGGACAGTGTGCAAAGGGATTTTTCAAACCCCAGCAATGTCTCTCTGGCCCAAGCTAGCCAAGGAAATGAGCACTGAAGTGTAAAGAGATGCTCTCTTGACGCATAGAGCAGGTGCACAGCTGGGGAATAAACCCCGACATTCCGGTCCGATGGCTTTTCAAAAAGGCTGGAGCCTGCTGAGCTCCTTGCGCTCCCCGGAAAGAGAGTTTGAAAATCGGGGCTATTTCCTGTACCCTGCCCACCTAGCAAAGGAAGACCGCCTCCCTGGGCTGGCTGCCCCCACATCATTCTTCAGTTGCTCTTTCGTCCTTGGCACCGCTGCCTCCCCAAGGTTCAGGGCCACTGTCACCATCACTTCAAGGGACCTTCCTTTCAAGATCACCTGCCACTTTCATCCTGGGACCTGGGAGATGAAACAGGAGTGACTTGTCCTAGCGGGCAGATGTTCTTCTGTCACTGGCAACATATTTTTCCAAAATTACCAACTAAGAAGACTGCCTGCTGATGCCTTTCACCCCGTCATGGGAGTCTTCATAAATCACAGGCTCACCGCTTCAGTCCCTCCCACTGAGTTCCGGTCTTTATTTCACAACCAGGACAGAGGTTTCCCCTCTTCCCGTGAGAAAACTGGGCTTGGGGATAAGGTAAACGTTCTAAGAACCGAATGCCAAGAGGGAACGGGAAGCAGGTTTGAGCAGAGCTAGGCCCTTTTTATCCCTCGGTCTTTTAAAGACCATCTAGATTCCTGGGTGGGACACCAGTTAACTTGCTCCACTGCTAACCTGAAGGTTGGCAGTTTGAGTTCACCCAGAGTGTTTTCTGGAAGGAAGGCTTTCGGAAGATAGCATCCATTGGGAAGCCGTGGCGAGCACAGCTTTACTCTGACACACATCGGGGTGTCGTGGGTCGGATTTGCTCCAGGGAGCACGAGCTGTACTTGGTTGTTTAACCCATGGTCTTTCTCTTCAGAATGGACTGAGGCACGGGGAAGGGACAGGATGACAGCAGGCACAGAGGCTGTGAGGGGACCTCAAAAAGTTTGTGGGAAAATTCCATGATCTTCTCATTCCATTTTTCCCATTCCATTTTTCCACCGACTTTTTGAACCTCCCTCATCCCTTCAGTATAGCCCCACCCCAAATAGGTCTGGGTGGACTGGGTAGTGAACCAGGGGTGAGGAGTGTTTACTGCCTGGGACGTGGGGCAAGAAGTTGATTTCTTCTTCCTAGAGCTTGAAATCAGCAAATCACTTTATTACAGATCTAAAAACAGCCGCCCAGGCTGCGGCTTGCTAATATTCTCTTGAAATAGACTCATTCCTTTAGAGTCTTATTGTACTTTCCCTTATGATCAAAATTAGCAAGAAACTTGCATAAAAGAAGACAATAATTGCTCAACGAGCATCTCGTTTGTAATTTATTAGTTTCTATTATTGTGAGTTTCCATGGCGACAGAGCGCAGCCCCGGTGACGGGAGAGATGCAAGATAGAAGCTGAGGAGGCTGGGAGGCCTCACCAAATGGAGATGCACATTTTTATCAGTAATTTTCATGAAAATAATAAGTGAGGAGTTAATGAGATGGAAAGCCATCCTGTGGCTATTGTGAATTTTTTTTAAGTGTTGATCTAATTAGAATGCATCGGTCAGGAAAAGTAATGAGGATTTAGTGCCTCACAGAGATGTGAGGATCATATCAGAAAATTAGCACAAGTCTTTGGAAATAATCAGGTCCTTGGAGAGGCACCGTCTTTCTCCTCCTGGGCGCTCCATCTCGACCAGGGGCTCTAGAATGGGAACGGGACAGGGTGGTGGGGAGAGGAGAGGAGCACTTTGCAGTCCTCGGGCCCCCTCAGTCTTGGGGGTCTGAAGCTGACAAGTTGGGTAGAAGAAGCAGGGTCACTGGAGGGAGGGGCTTTGCAGAAAGGTAGGGCATGGGCCCTGGGTGACCAAGGGTTAAGAGGTATCATCTGCAAAACTCGGCCTTCCTGGGGAAGCCTGGCACTCAGGGTCTTTGCAATGAAGACAGAATGGTCTCTGACTCCCATCGTTGGAAGCACCCAATCGCTGTCTGAGGACGAGGCTGAGACTGCTCAAAGGCCCTGATCCACTTAGAGAGAGGCGCCTAGACAACTGGACAAAAGCAACGGCACCAAGAGAGGAAAAGATGTGCTGAGAGATTCCAATTTGGTAGTTCTCAAACTGCCCTCCATTGTCCCTTCGTTGCTTCTGACTGCCACCTCCTGCTCCGTTCAAGCTCAGTGGGTTAATAAGGCAATGACACACGGGATGCTGTAAGAGCTTCCTAAGCTGCCCCTGGCATACCTGTCTTGTCTGGCTACCCCTCAGCCCTCCTACGCACACGCACACATCCACCCATGTGCATACACACTCCTCTTAAACCTCTGGGGAAAGAAGCTATGCTTCAGTCCTGCAGAACTGTGGGAATGGAACAGACCGGGAAATACTGCTACAGCAAAATATTCAAAGGCAGACCTGCTGAGGTCAGGTCTAGGAAGGCCTGGAGTGGCGGGCGACAGGCTAGGAAGATCTGAGGCAGCCATCAGGGTTTTTCAGTAGGAGAAGGACACGAACAGAGCTTCCAGAAAAAGCCAGCCTCCGGAAGGGGCTTTCTCTCAGCTACTGCTAGAGCACGCTTAGCCATTTAATAGCAAGGTTTACTTTGGGCCCTTATGTTAAGAGTCATTTATGTAAGGCTCAGTTTTGTCTCCAAGATGATAAACATTTTTAATAGAGCCAGCATTTTACATATTTCTTCAACCTGAACTTCAGGGAGCTACCATAGTTCTGTGCATGATAGAAGGTCAATACATATTTATTGAAAGAAAGAGTGTGCTGAGAAAGATGGAGAGACAGAGAACAACGATGGCCGGAGGAAGCCAAAGAAGATAAGGAGAAATAGAAAGAATGATCATTGGAAGGAGAGGCAAGTATAAAGGGTCAAAACTCAAAAGGGAGAGAAAGACAGGCTGAGGACTTGGAGCACAAGAGAAACAAAGAGTCAGGAAGAGGTGCCCTCCTCAAAAAAGGGGGTGAAGGTGAGAAAGACACACAGAAAGGAGGAAAGAGGAGGTGGGGAGCAGAGAAGCAGCCGCGGAGAGATGATTAAGAAGGTGGGAAGGCAAGATGAGTGTGAGGTTAATGGAAAATCGCGGCGGTGGGGGTGGCGGATGGGAGCAGGATATTTGATATGCTGTCCCTATCCTTCCCTCCCCACCCCCACCCACAAGGCTAGGCTCCTGTCACTGTTTCACCAAGGAAGGGTGGGGCCAGCATGAACTCTTCCAGGAAGTAGAGATCCAGAGCACAACATGTGTGCTCCCTGGGGCTGCCAAAGGGGGCGCACCAGAGACTTCTCAATGCAGGAGACAGGCCTGGGAACGGGGCATGGAACCAGTGGGAGAGAAGAGAGAGACGCGTCTAGGGATAGTGTGTGTTGACGCGTAGGTGCATACACACTCATCATGATTCAACCTTAATCCCCCAGCCTGAAATAGCCTCACTGAGTGCCAACCTAGCCTGAGGAGGGATGCCTCTCGCTGGACCTGATCCCCAGATCAACATTTCCGCTGCCTACCAGCTTTGTTGCACACTGCTGGCTCCTGTTTTCTTATGTGTTAATCATGCAGCCCTGTGTTGCAAAGTGGGAGACATGTTTGTTTTCCTAATCACCATTCCCCAGAGAAGGAGCTCTGAGGGACTAGGGGGCTACACAAAGAGCTGCTAACCACAAGGGCAGGAGTTTGAATCCACCAGCTGCTCCTTGAGAGAAAGATGAGGATGTCTATACTCCTAAAGGTTTAGAAACTCAAGGGGGATGTTCTGCCTGTCCTACAGGTTTGCTATGAGGTGGAATCAACTCATGGCAGAGAGATCCCCCAGAGACTTGCTGTATTCAGCTCTATAAAATTTGAGCATATGCCCTGTTTGGCCTTCCATTTCTGGATGTGCGTGTCTGTGAGTGGGGATTGCGCTGGCAGGGAGAGACAACTTCTGCCAGGCAGGGGAAGTAAAACAGGGTTTTGAAGCACTAACCTTGCTTCTTTCTACTCTCCCAGAATGCCATCCTATGCTGCCTATACCAAATAGCACCTAGGCTTCCTAACACCTCAGGACCCTGATTTCTTGCACGGAGAGCTTCCTCAGTAAGGAGACTCATTCTAGACCCCAGTCTGGAGATTCCAGTCTTTAATGAGAGCACACACATGATACGATTCCTCCAGAGAGAACCTGATTTCTGCCATTCACCCATTCATTTGACCTGAGAGCCATCCTTTTCCCATGGAGCTTTAAGCCTCGGTTCTGTCCAGGGCAGGTGCAGCTGAGCTGGAATTTTCATTCTGTTGCCAGGCATTTATGGCCACTTGTTGTATGCCAACGTGCTAGGTTAAGAACCCTAGTGGTATAGTGGGTTACAATTTGGGCTGCTAACTACAAGGTCAGCAGATCGAACCCACCAGCCACTCAGAGAAACAAGAGGCTTTCTGCTCCCATTAAGCTATATAGCGTCGGAAACCCACAGAAGCAATTCGACTCACTATTGGTTGTCGTTGACTCAGTGGCAGTGAGTTTTTGGTTTTTGTTTTGTGAGAGTCTAGGAAGGAGAGAGTTGTGAGACACACATGGGTATCTATATAAATAATATGAGCCATAGAAGGCACAGGGTCCAGTGGACATGATACAAGAATAGGAAGGGAGATGCTAGAGAGGGGGAAAGGAACTACAGGAGGCAGTTCTAGACTGAGCAGATCATACCGTGACTCCAGGGTGCCCCATCACCAGTCAACATCTCCCCAGTCCTGGCCTACAAGCCTTTACATTCAGAGTCTGTTCTTGCCTAGAGATACAATGGAAAAAACCTCAGTATGGAATTAATCAGGCAAGCAGGAAGAATGTGCTCATTATAATGGGATAAAGTACAGATTCACTGGTCTGGGGAGGACTTCCCAGAAGGGGATATAGAAGCCCATTTGGTAGCTCTCCTGTGCATACTCACAGCATATAGAGAGGCACAGGAGAAGGCAAGAAACCCAGTCTTTCAGAATCCTCTGGAATGTTCAGAGAAAGGAAATGGGATAGAGTATGGAGCATTCACTGATGCCTCATGCATTCATTCAAGCAATTTAGGATTGCTGAGCTCCAAGAATATATAAATGAATGTGGTACAGTTCCTGTCTGTAAAATGTAATGATGAAATAACTTGCAGTCAAGCTGGGCCAGGGATATTTTGCTGACAAAAAGTTGACAATGCATAGATATTTTGAAAGTATTGGAGAATGTAGGTAATAGGATGATTTAGGGTATAAAAGAGACCCCAAATCTCAAATGCAATTTAAGGAGAACATTTATGAAATCTTAAATAAGAAAAGATAAGACAAAAACAAAACACATCTTCCAGTTGAGAGAGATCATTAACCTGAAGCCATAATGGTATCTAAGGGTTTGCACAGATTTAGGGACTTTAGAAGGACATGAGAAGGCAAAGAACACTGTCACAAAAGCATGACTGGCAGCATATCAATACATCCAGTTACGGTGGGACTGCAGAAGTGGGGAAGAGACCATGACATGTACATTAAGTTAGAAGAGTTCACAAAATTGGTTCAGGGCCTTTTGACCAAGGCAGGCAGGATATGATTCAGGATTCTCCATCAAGGATATACTATATACACTCACACAAGCCCTTAAAGGAGACTGCTCCTTCCTGGGCTGGTTAAGGGGATGGAGTTAATCCACTGCTAATGCACTCAGCCTGAGAACAAGTTTTGAAAATGGATTTGGGCCTTGTGCTGTTATTCCTAGCTTCTGCAAATCTGGTGTTCAAAATTTAAGCTCTACTATAATCCCCTCTTCTGATCATGGATTTTTTTTAAAAATTAACGATTATTTGATCACACAGGCTGGAGGCTGGTGTGCTTCTTCCATGCAGACTTAGCTGATACCTCACTTAGATGGCTGCTTTAAGCCTTTAAGAGCTCAAATACTATTCTTTCTGATAGCCAGCACTA
>NW_022111365.1:6120787-6122356 GCF_000313985.2 Echinops telfairi | reverse complement strand
CTGACTTCTTCACCACACTTTGCTGTAGCACCTGTATCTTCAGTGATCATTTCATGAGGGTAAGAATAAAGCAGGGCCATATCATTAGAACTAATTGTTCTCATATTAGTTTACAATTAAGTGTGAGCTCAAACCCCGCTCATATATAGGCTTATATATATATATATCTATGGTGGTGTAGTGGGTTATGCATTGAGCTGTTAATCACAAGGTCAGCAGTTCAAATCCACCAGCTGCTCCATGAGAGAAAAATTAGGCTGTATGCTCCTATAAGAATTTAAAGGGTCAGAAACCCAAAGGGGCAGTCCTCCTCTGTCCTATAGGGTAACTATGGAATCTGCTTGATGGTAATGAGGTTGCATATCAGAATTTTGAGAAATAATATAAATAACTCCATGGGATATGTGTTAATTCTAATAACAGTATCATTAATCTAGCCAATAAAACAGATTTAAAACACTGTGTGAAAGGAAAATATGTACATACATATATATAATATAATATGAACAAAGAGGAAGAACAATAGTTGGAAAATATTGCCTTGGTGATAAAAATGAAACTGCAGATCACAAAATGGAATTTTATAAGACCAACGGCTTCTTCATCACCAATACCTTTTTTCAATAACATAAACAGTAACTGTACACATAGCCTTCTCCAGATGGGATCCACAGAAATCAAATTGACCACATCCATGGGAAGTGATGATGGAGAAGCTCAATGTCAGCAGCTCAACTGAGACCAGGAGATGACTGTGGAGCAGACCATCCGGTGCTCGTCTTCAAGTTCAAGTTGAAGCTGAAGAAAATGAAAACACCGTGAGAAGAGCTAAATCACACCTCTGAGTATATCCTGCGTGAATGCTAGGACATCTCAAGACCAGATGTCACGGATTCAGCACTGACACAGAAGATCTGACAGCTGTGGGATGACATCAAGAACATCAGACACGAAGAAAGTAAAACATCATTAAAAATACACGAAAGAAGGATAAAATCAAGGTGTTTGTCAGGAAAGACCCTGAAACTTGCTCTGAGTAGCTAAGGCTACTGCATAAATGGAAATAATGAAGAAAACAGCTAAACAGAAAATCTCAAGGGGCAGCTTACGAAGTATGATAACGAAATGTGCAAATTCGAATTCTAATCTAGAATTAGAAAATATAAAGGAAGAATATGCTCAGCATATCATAAATTGAAATAGCTAAAGAAGAAATTCAAGCCTCCCGTTGCGATATTGAAAGACCCTGTGGGCAAAATACTGAACGACTCAGGAAGCATCGAAAGAAGACAGAAGGAATACACAGCGTCACTGCACCTAAAACCACGCGCCGACATCCCACCATTTCAAGAGGTAGCATATGTTGGAGAACCAATGGTACCGAAGGAAGACGTCCAAGCGAGAATGAAGTCTCCAGGAATCGATGGAATACCGTTTGAAATGTTCCCGCGAGCTGATGAAGCACTGGAAGTCCTATCCGTGCCAAAACATTTATATGACAGCTAGCCGGTCAATTGAAGAGATCCATATTTGTAACACTTCCAAAGAAATGTGACCCAACAGAATGCC
>NW_022111365.1:6116618-6118371 GCF_000313985.2 Echinops telfairi | reverse complement strand
TGTCTTGTGACTAAGGCATGTCACAAAAAGCAAAGATAATATGAAAATATCAAATATATGATAGTTTCAAGTTGCCAGTTATTAGACAGCCTCAAAAGCAATAGCGATATGAAAAAGTCCAATGGCTTTCAAGTTCACGGCCCTGGGGTAGCCATCATCTGCTTCTCCTCACACTTGAGTGTTTCAGCTTTAAGTTCAAGGAATGTTTCAGTTTGCTTGATTTGAAGGTTCAAAGTAAAGTCCAGTTCACTCGGTAGAGTGTCCAGACCTGGTCCTTCAGATGTGACGTATGAAGAAGGCTATGCACCTCGCAAAGGTGAAATTGAAAATTCTGGTAGCCTATAGCATGAGACTGAGACCAACGAAGACAAAAATAAACTCGGTCCAAAATGTATGTTGAGCAGCATAATAGAGAGCAGTCTCCCACTGGGGAACTATATGAGTGATAGCCAGCATTTTCCCCAAGGGCAGACTGCCCTTCCCTAGTTTCCCTACCAAGATAACGGAAATCACTGTCTCGGAGAGAGACATATCACCCCCGCCCCTAGTCATGAGTTGTAGGAGTGTCTGTTGAATTAGGATGTCAGTGAGGCAGTGCTACACTCTGGGGACAATTGCATCCTCTTCCACTTACCTGAAACAAAAAACCGACCATAGCGGAGGGGAAGCCTCCTCCGAAGAACTTGTTTTTTAAGATGTACAAACAGAGGAGGGACAAACCGACTATTAGACGGGCACATCATAACAATGGCTGGAAGATCAGATCAAATGATTACTGATCTACCCTAAATGCAAATTGACTGGTTTGATTTTCTTTTTCCTTGGGATCTGTTCCTTTATACAGACAGAATTCTTCAATACTTCAGTACTGAGAGCAAAATGACCCACTAGTTTCTCTGGACCAGGGGTCCTCAAACTACTGCCCTCGGGCCACATGCGGCCCACCGAGGATATTTATCAGGCCCGCCGGGTGTTTTTGCCACCGCTGCCTGTCCTGCTTAGCAGCCGACTTGTACAGTGTGCTTAGGAATTTATTCATAGTTGTTTTATTTTAAACTATAGTCCGGCCCTCCAACGGTCTGAGGGACAGTGAACTGGCCCCCTGTTTTAAAAGTTTGAGGACCCCTGTGACTATTGTTCAAATTCAAAATGGCATTTAGGCACCAGTTATATTTTGATTTTAAGATCAATGTTTAAAAAGAACACTTAGGGTGCTCGCTTCGGCAGCACATATACTAAAATTGGAACGATACAGAGAAGATTAGCATGGCCCCTGCGCAAGGATGACACGCAAATTCGTGAAGCGTTCCATATTTTTAGTACCTGATTACCTGCACAATCTAGTTGTGGACATAACCACTGGGACCTAGTTGGATTTACTATTTGGTTATTGTTTAGGTGATGCTAAACCATGTTGACGTTTGGAAGATAAAAATAAACTAACTGTAACTGGTAACTGGTGCTTGATTCAACAGAAAAATAAAGCAAACTTTTAATAACAGTTATTCTCTTAACATATGACTTGAAGAACATAGCAATGGATGTTAGCAGCATTCACTCCACATTTGCTCCTGACATGAGACTTCTTCATACATGCCTCTAATCACCCTCTGTTCTGTTCAGCCAGCCAAAGTGTGTGTAAAAAAGTGCACATAGTTGAAGGGGGGTGGTAAGAGTAGAAAGGCTGCATGTCTTGTTTTCAGCCACGGTAGGGAGGGCAAGTCACTGTAAATGGAAGGACTACAGCTGAGCC
>NW_022111365.1:6114243-6116003 GCF_000313985.2 Echinops telfairi | reverse complement strand
TCTCCAACCACAATTCTCACAAGTATGTAGTACTTTAAGGTGACTGATTCACCAGCCTTTGTCTAGCTTCTTAATACGTCTACCAACATTTATCTAATACTATAAAAGCTCCAAAACATTTTAGTGTTTCTTGTATTTTCAAGGTATTTTTCCTATCGGTATACATGGGGTGTGTGTGTGTGCCTCATCCTCAACCACAGGAAGTAAACTTCACTCCCCTCAAACCTTTCACGACTTCCCAGGCTCTCTCACACAGGCCTGCTAGCCTCCACATTCTGCCACACCCAGACGTCTGCCTTAAGACAAAACTACTTTCTTTTTCCTGCTGGGAAAACAACAAACAAAATCAAAACGTACTTCCAGTCATTCCGTCTTCTCTCTAGCTTTCCCCCTATGTTAGACCTTTTTACGGTTGCTCACATGGTCTTCATTCACCAGGAATGCACTCCCTAGACTACACCAAGTCATTGCATGCAGGTTTGCTGCCCCCCAGATGCTACATTTTAAATAACTCAATATGTGAATCACACCTTTCATAAAGGAAGCATACTATAAAGGTGTACCAATCGGAAAAGGCATCAAAATTTTAAAAGGAAAAATTGTCTGTAGGTGAGCCGATAGGTTTAAAAGATATGTTAGCAACTAAAATTAGAACATATTAAGTAAAAATTATCACAAGATATAAATGTTCATGTTATATAACCATCATATAAGCTAGTAAGGGTGTTAGCGCATGCATAAAGTTATAATAATTCCATGAAAGCTGGGGTGAGGAAGAAAGCAAACATGCCGTGCATTAGGCTAACCACAAAATGGGAAGTAAGCCTAGGCTACATGCAGTGATGGGATTAAAATAATTTAACAACTGGTTCGCTGCACTAATGACCATTTTAAGTATTAAAAAAAGATGTACTAAAAGATAGTTTATTATTTCATATACTGAATACTTAAATAAGAACAATAAAAAAGTACACAAAACTAGATTGTTATAAAGAAGTTTTAAAATATTAATGAAAAATATTTAATAATACCTGACAAGAGACTAAAACTGTTATGTAAGATATTCCCACATTACTTCTTGATTGGCAGCCTCACCTGCAATATTCTTCCTTTAGAGGTAGGCCAATTAGAGAGTAGTCATTATGTTTGATAGAGTAGAAACAGGCAACTTCTCTGAACATATTATGTTCATCCTTAAAAAAATCCCTTTCTGCTGAACTTACAACTATTGTGACAATATGTTTAGCCCTTTGAACACTTTCAGGAATTACATAATTCACTCATCTCGTGAGAATTTGAGACCTAACACAAAGGAATGACAGCGTGTCCCCCTCTGGTTGGTTGGCATTTTGTCGGTTTCCATTATATGTTTGTTTACTGAAGTAACACACTCAAAGGAATAAACATGTAGTGTTTCATCAAAAGTATAATGAGTATTTTGAATGGATAAATAATAACTGGAAGCATAGTTCTATCGCGTTTTTTATTCCTGTGGATAAAATAAATATTACTATGGGGGCTTAGAATATGCTGTTGCACTGATGAATGTTTAAAAACAAGAGTAAGGGGAAAATTTTAATAATTAAAAAAAATTTAAGATTAAGGAATATAAATTTTTGGTTTCCACATTGGGCAACTTCCTAGCCACCCATCTTAGAGAGAACCCTGATTATAAGCACTATTTTTAAAAAAATCATTTTATTGGGGCTTGGACAACTCTTATCACAATCCATACATACATTGTGTCAAGTACATTTGTG
>NW_022111365.1:6110850-6113618 GCF_000313985.2 Echinops telfairi | reverse complement strand
ACCCACCCCACCCCCATTCACATTGGCATGATTTTTTTGTTCTGGGTCTTTGATGCCTGATACCTGATCCCGTCGACATCTCATGATCACACAGGCTGGCGTGCCAAGCGCCATTTTAACAAGCAGTTTGCCAATCAACAAAAATTAGGTATCGGTTCCGCCAAACTGGCAGAATCCCACCACTGGTTACAATACTTCCCATGAAGCTTTGACTTGTCTGGAATTTATAATCTGAGAAACTGCCTGAACATCTGTCTTTTTTGAAGACTGTATGGTTTGGTAAATGGAATCTACCCTTCACCTGTACACTATTCAAAAAATGAGTTAGATTTTCAAACTAGTAGTCAAAGACATTGTGTCATTTTGATGGCACGAAACTCAATTCTTTGTTAATGTTTAAAAACACCAATTCTCACCATAAAAACTTAAATTGTTAGACTATTAAAAGTAAAGTTTTGCTTATATCAAATAAATTTAACATTAATGAATTCTTTAACATTGCTTTTGTTGCATATCTTATTAGTTCTTTAAATTAGGAAAAGTAATCACACTATTAAGTAGACTGGAATATAGACATATCTTTTTTTCTCAAAAAAAAGATATGTAACTAAATTAAAGCAAACATTTGTTAACTCAATTTTAGTATCAGCAAGGTACTTAACGGTCATAAAATTATATATAAAATACTGATGAAATAAATTTTAATCCTTTAAAGTATTTTTCCTTATTTTATCAAAATTTAGCTCTCAGATTGTTTTAACATGTCTTTTTTCTTTTTTTAATTAAACCTGTTCATTGAGTCAATTCTGACTCATTGCAACCTCTTAGAACAGAATAGAAACTGCTTTACAGGGTTTCTGAGATTGTTAATCTCAAGGAAAATAGATTGCCTGATTTTGTGTGTGTGTGTGTGTGTGTGTGTGTGTGTGTGTGTGTGTTAATTTGGCTTGAACTACTAACATTTTGTGTAGTGGTTACAAGTTGGGCCGCGAACCATAAGGCCAGCAGTTTGAAACCACCAGTCATAGAATAAAGACAGGATTTCTAGTTGGGTTGGCTGACATTTTGGGTAGCAGCCTAGCACTTGACTTACTGTGCTTCCGGGCAGTTTCTGCATAAATTCACCCAAACCTTCAAGTCCGTTCTGGCTCTTAGAAACCCTATAGGGCAAAGTAGAACTACCCCTGTGAGTTTCTGAGACTGCAAGTCTGTACTGCGATAGAAAACCCTGTCTTTCTCCTGTGGAGTGGCTGCTGATTTCAAACAGCCAACCCTTACAGGTAGCAGCCCAACAAGTCACCGCTACCCCACAAGGACCAGGCCACTGTGCACGAGGTCATTGCATAGCTCGACGACCTCAGGCTAAGCAAAGTAGAAAAACTAATTTTTCCTTTGAAATCATCTTTCTTTTTCCTTTCTTAAATGAAACATATTCTGTAGTAGCAATACTTTCCTATAGTTTTTCCATATTGCATTCTTTGAAAGAACTGTCTAATGAAGATCACAAAGGCAGTTGTTTCATGGAAGAGTGGGAATAAATGAAAGTCCAAAAAGAATGCTCTAAAGGTTGGAAGAGAAGTCCTTAGGTCTCCCATCAGCATTACTAGCCCAACCTGGGCAAAGCTTTCACACAAGGTGAGCACCATGTTGTATGAAGGTGAAACACCCAAGCTCTAACAGGCTTTAAGGTCCCTCGCTGCCGGTTTTCCTTTCTGATATTTCCTGTAACAAAGACAAACACACATACATCATCTTCAGGACAGTACACGCATTCCAAAGTAGATACATGATTTTAAACTGTTTCAGTTAGGTTAATTTGGTTTTTTTATTACTGAAAAATATTGTTCCAAATTACACTGATAATGTAAAGGATCTTTGGTAAGAGAAGGTCTGTTTCTACTATGCAAGTAGAGAAGAGGCATTCTGTCTCACCAGGAGGTACTAATACATGTCAAACAGAAGGAGCAGTCTTGCCTGTTCCCCACTGCTGGAGAGGAGAGCACCCCAACACAGGAAGATCTGGGCGACCACAAACAGGGGCACAGCACATTATGAATACCCTATGTACATACATTCCAAAAGCTTGCGGCCATTGGAGTTGATTCCAACTCCTAAGACTCTATAGGACCCAATAGGACAGTCTCCATCCGGGACCCACCCAGACAAGCCCCTCAGGGAGGCTGCCCTCTCAGGAACGGTTAGAGGAGGGGTAGGAGTAATCCTCAGACATTTTGCCTCAGGGCAAGGCTGTTCACATTCCTGATTAATGGTCCAAAGGAAGTCCATGGAGCCTTCATCCATCTGCAAATGGATTTTAGGCTTTCAGTGTTATAGCCTTCTGCAAATTTGATGCTCAGAATTTAAGCACTAATACAGGGGTGAGGGTAGGAGACAAATAAATGGAGTGACTACATCGGATGCAAACCTGGAAGAAGAACTGACAGAAAAGGTTGAAAGTCACATATATTGAGCTCCTCTATAGTCTCAAACAGGTGTGGTACTTATAGTATCTTATTTACTCTTCACAAGTATACATTGGCTGTGAAGTATACATTATTTTCTCCATCGTACACTCAACGAAAGAGAAATTAACACACTGACTGAAGACCACACACAATTGGGTACCTTACAGATGATGTACTTTTCACTAAACCTTGTTACTTTGGGGGTGAGAGACTTGGGGAGATGGGAGCACGAGGATGACCCCGACATCAGTTAAGTGTTTCTACAGAAGCCAAACTCACTTCTCATTACAGCCCTATGTGATT
>NW_022111365.1:6092244-6110010 GCF_000313985.2 Echinops telfairi | reverse complement strand
TGGCACTTTGAAAGAAAGCCATAGAAAGATCTCCCGATCCCTCTAAAGCCCTGCAGTTGAGCTAGGGAGAGAAGAAATGTGCTTAAGAAAGATCACTGGTGGGCTCTGTGTCCAGTGTGTGAAATAGACAGGAAACATTGAAGGAGTCAGGAGGATGGGCCAGGGCCAATCTCAGACTAGATCCCGACAAGCTTCCAAGCGGAAGTGAGGCACTCAGAATCACCCCACCCACCAGAGAGAAAGCAAATCACCCTGCAAGCCCACCCTCTTGTTGGAAAGCACCAGGGAGGCTTGTAAGTGATCTGAGCTGATGGATTAGCAGAGACCCCTAGTGGCCTGAGAATGAATGGCTGACAGCTGGGGTAAGGCTCACCACTCCACCAGCTTCCTGGACATGGGCTTTCAAAAACTCACCTTAGGAAAGCCCCTTGCAAAGTCATCCAGTCCATTCCCCTGTCTCACAACCATCATAGTGAGAGAAAAATCTCACCTGTCTTAGAACAGTCTAAAATGAACTTCTTTTCTCATCTTTTCTTTTCCTTCACCCTTTCATTTCTTTGTGCTAGCACTGTTTATTCCAGGAATTTCTCCCTTGGGTGAACATGAAGCCTCCCTGGCTACTTGAGCCTTTTGTTGAACAGCAATGAGAGCGATGATGCACAAACAGGCCAGAACTCCTCCTAGGTGGTTGTCGGACCGCAAGGGCCGCCTTTGCAATCATCACCACTCATGGCTGTTCTAACCCTACCTCCGAAAGGACCACTCCCTTTTCTCAGTAAGGTCTTTCTTGTTGAAAAAGTCATCTCTTTTGCCTTCTTAATCTGAAGCTTGGGGTGCAGTGCAACCAGTGGCCACTGTGATCCAAAAAGAAGCCTTCTTTGTCATAGATGGTTTCATTGCAGTCAGCGGGGGGAATGGGGGACAGGTGTGTGTGTGTGTGGGGGGGTTGTCTGGGAGTCACAAGCTCTCAGTTCCCAGCCATTCTCAACCTGCTCTGTCACCTTCAAAGAGGCTCCTAGCCTCTCTGTTTCTCAAGGAACAGGCACAACACCGTTTTTGGACATGACTTTGGAAGCCGCCTTCTTAGTTTCCATCTGAGGCCTCTGCTCCTTGGTCCGTGCTGATAAAATGGCCTGTGGACTTTTTCTGCTTTTTGGCCTATTTCCCTGGGTACCACTAGCAAGCAGAACTTCCCAGGGGACCCTTCACTGCTCAGTCTGGATAGAATGGCTCCACGAGAGAAACCAGGAATCACTCATGTGTCCCTGACTCCTGGCAGTTTCCAGATGATTGGAGATAGCATTGCCATGTCCCTGACAAAGTAGACAAGGAGATGTTAGTCTGGATAACCCTCTCTCCATCTCTGGTTCCTGGGCAATCCACGTTGGGACTTGGCTACGGAAAAAATATCACTAAAACTGTGCCAGGGTGCTTCTCCCTCCTCCTGAGTTCTGAGGAGCTAGAAAGCGACAGCTTTATCCCGGTCTAGACGGGGCTTCATCCACCACGCCTGGAATCAAATAAGCCCCCAGGGAAGTTGTGGAGAAAGTAGTCATGCTGTGTTCTCAGCCAACAAGCTTTTCCCAAGGCGTTTCACTGCTGCCACCATAGCGCGCTCCAGAGACAGACTCTTCCCAGAGATCAGAGCCTACTGTCTCCACACTCCACCAGACACTAAAACTTAACTAGCGATAGCTGCAAAGTTAC
The DNA here is from genome assembly GCF_000313985.2 of Echinops telfairi. Classification (NCBI taxonomy): domain Eukaryota; kingdom Metazoa; phylum Chordata; class Mammalia; order Afrosoricida; family Tenrecidae; genus Echinops; species Echinops telfairi. The sequence continues at coordinate 6,108,303 of NW_022111365.1, read as the reverse complement.
ATCATGAAGCGAGTCTAAGACAGAAACCGCACCTTAGAATTCTGGGGCTCGACGTTAGCCTGGGGGCACCCTGGCCAGGAAGGGAGGGAAGAAGGTGTGTCTGTAGCTTTCTACTACCACGAATGCGGGTAGAGCCCTAATTCAGTATCTTCTGTTACTAAATAAAGAACACAGGGAGTGCGCAGGCTTTGGGGACATGTTTTAAATCCTGGCTGTGCCTCTTTCTAAGTAAGAACTGTGGTAGTATAGTGGTTATGCATTGGGCTGTGATCTGCATGGTTGGCCGTTTGAAACCACCAGCTGCCCCATGGGAGAAAGTCTGGCTTTTCTATTCCTATAAATAGTTACAGTCTTGGAAACGCACAGGGGTTGCCACGAGTCAACATTGACTAATGGTAGTAAGTGAGTTTCTGAGTACCTCTCTCTAGTGAAGTGACCTTTTCCAAGGAAGAAAGAGTGGGAAATAATTTATTGGGAACCGTGTGTGGTGATGTAGTGGTTACTCGCTGGGCTGTTAGCCATGGGGAAGCAGTCTGAAACCACCCACAGTGCACAGGAGAAAGATTAGGCTTTCTACTCCTGTAAAGAGGTACAATTATGGAAATCTGTGGGGGCAGTTTCACCCTGTCCTATAAGATCGCTATGAGTGGCATTAACTTGATGGCAAGGAGTTTTTGAGACGTGACCCATACTTTAGACATGTTCTCAGGTGGGACCAGACATGGAAGAGGACTCCATGCTTGGTAGAGTCCGTCCCAAGGAGGAAGCCTCTCATTGAGATGGATTGACACAGCAGTGGAAACAATGGGCTCAAGCAGAGTGCACTGATGAGGATAGAGCAAACCCAGACAGTGTTGGTGGCTATGAATCCAAACCTACTCCGGGGCACCTAACAGGAGACGTAGCAGGCCCTGTGCTCACACTGGAGTCCGGCTGTGCCTGCCAGCATGTGTTCTCCCTCAGTGTGATCCGTTCTGCTATCAGAGGCCAGAGACTGGGGTCGGAGGCACAGCTGTTTGCCCCTGGCAAGTCACTTCAACTGGCTGGACTTCAGTTCTTGTTCAAGCACATGGAATTCTCATGTTGACCCCATAACAGACTGCTGTGAGATGAAAATGAAATATAAGAGTAGAAAAAGTTCAATATTATTCAGTGTGCATGGAAATTCATTTTCAGAACTTTCCGTTTCTGATCTTTGAGATCATCTGAGGGAGTTGCTCAAAAACACAGATTCCTGGGGGTTTTATGCAGTGGCTCTGAGAATCTGTATCTTAAAAAGACCCCAGTGGCCCTAATATTTAGATCGTTTTATGAACCACGACTCCAGTTCATGTTTACAAATGTAAGGGGCAAATATAATTTCCCTAGGTCTCAGGGAACCAAGATTTCACGTTCTCCTTCTGGTTCCAGTGAAGACTTGGCCAGCACCTGCCAAGGTCAAGTCTCCCCCGCTGAGGTTTTCCATTCCATTCCTTTGCTGACATAACTCAGCTGCCTCTCAGCACCTCCCCAGCAAGATTCGTTAAACAGCCCAAGACTCAGAGCAGGGGGGACTGCTAAGAGAGAGAAAGGTCTGATTCAGTGTCTTAGTTATTCAAACTGGGCAAGCAGGCCTGGAGGCTGCCCAAGTCACAAGGTAGACTTTGAAGAAGCAGATGAAATACCAGGTGATAGATAGTTCACCTCGTTGCCTTTGGCCAGTAAAACTGTGTGCTGGTGGGATCCCAAAAGACACAGTTTTAAATTTATCTTCCTGGCTGACTTTGTGGTTTCCTAACCTTTTTGGACTAAAGAAAGACTGGGGCAACTTTTTATGCCCGGGCTTCTCGAAGATCTTTAGAAAGAAAGAAAGAAAAAGAAGGAGTGCCATGGTATGGATGATGCCAAACGAGAGATTATTAGAAAGTCACTTCCATTGGTTTCTCGGTGAATGGCATGGGGCACCCTTTTAAATGCACCTTCCAAGCTTGCCTCCGCTTCAAATAACATTAGTACTAGTTTAAATTCTATGAGAGCAACTGGCTGGGAGGTTGGTACGAGGGGGACCTCAGCCTTGTGGCAAATTCATACCCGAAAACTTAGGCTTGAGAGTTCATGAATGTCAGGATGAATGTCATACATGAATGTCACACATCATATCAATTACTAGAACGAGGCCAAAATAAGAGACATGACTTGCTGGTTCCCAAACTGGATCTCTCTCCTCTGGTATCAACGTTGCCTCTGTATTCTGGGCTTGAGCTGGTTTTGTCTGTTCACTTTGCTGTCAGTAACTATTTGCTAAACCCTTAGGGTACTCTGGGAACCGTGGTGGCCTAGTGGTTACTCGTTTGGCTGTTAACTGAAGGGTCAGCAGTTTGAAACCGCAAGCGCCTCCACTAGAGACAGATGGGACTTTCTGCTCCCATGAATAGTTACAGTCTTGGAAACTCACATGGGAATTTCCACCCTGTCCTTTAGGGCCACTATGAGTTGGCATCGACTTGATGGCAGTGAGTTTGGGTTTTCTGGTTGTGTGATGCTCTTTGTAGAGGGTGGACAGAAACAAATGCAGAAAACTGAAGAAGCACCTTGCAGCGCAGGGCCTGACGCAAAGCAGCAGTGGTTCCGTGTTTTCCCAGTGGAGCCCTGTGTTCTGGTTCTCTGGCTGCTAACCAACTAAGTGACCTTGGGAAAGCCACTTAGTTCTCTAAACACCTGTTCCTTCTCCGTACAGTAGGATGTTGGGTTATAAGAGCCCGTCTAGTTTCGTACTTCTGAAAGGCAGACTTCAACCTACCTGCATGAGTAGGAGGGCCTTTAACTCTACTCAAGGAGCAAAGCTTACTGACTGGAGGCGCTCGTGGAGCCCCGGCAAGAGGGAACGAAGGCAAGAGCCACCCTGGCTTGTCCAAGGTCACAGCAGCAGATGTGAGCCAAGAAGAGAAGCTGGCCCTCCCCCTCCTCATGCACTGCCCTGAGAAGCTACACCAAAAGGCGCGAGTCACCAGTTGGGTTAGAGGAGAGCAGCCTGACCCCAGTTCCCTAGAGCTGCTAATTCCAAAGAAATACGCCTCCAACCCTGGGCCAGGGGCAGTCCAAGAGGAGATGCCAACAGGGATTGAGTCAGCTCTGGAGGAGATGCCAACAGGGATTGAGTCAGCTGAATTAAGTGAGTTTATAAGCCAATGCCAACTTCCACTCTCAGAAGTTGTGCCTCTCCATGTCTGCCCACTAGGGCTGTGACTTTTCCTTGGTCGATGGCTGTAGGGTTGATATGAATCAGAATGGACTCCGTGGTAGTGCATTCGGCTAGGTCTCTAGGTAGATGGTCATGGGTTCCAGATGGTCTCCAAATACAAGTTTCTCCTTACTCCCCATCCCTAACACATCCTTGAAGGTTAAAGACCCAAACTTCTTGTTGTTCTGAGACACAAGCTAGGAAGTCATGGGCCTTCTTTTCCCACCTACTTAGTTTACTTCTCAACTGACAACCCAATTCTAGGTCTTTACAGCTCGGGCTTTATGATTCCAGCATCGGAACATGGGAATTGAGAAAGGGTCTGCACCTGGAGAATGACAACCCCCGCTGGTTCATTCCTTATTTTCAAAGGAGGAAAGGAGTGGGAGGAGCTAAGAAAACCTGGCCAAACAGAGAAGACTGGCCTCCAAAAACTCCTCCCTCCACACCTCCCGTGATGCCTTTCTTGCTCTCTCCAAACCAGACAAGGGACACCAACTTCTAATACATCCCATTCCGACTTCACAAACTCTTAGCACTCAGCTACCAAGCGTAGGTTCCCAGGAATGATGTCCTCAAGGAGCTGGGGGGAAGGAAGGGGAGGACTCTGTTCTTTCTTGGAGGCCTGGGGCCAACCCTACTTCCTCTGATATGAGGAGTCTCTCAACAACAAGTCCAAAGCCTTCCCTGCTCCACTGTTAAAATGAATGCTTGGACGGGTCTGCAGAGAGTGTATTCTTAGCTGCTTTGGTTACTGCGAAATCAAACAGCAAAGATTGTCTACTGGAAAAATGAAGCAGGTTGACCCTGCTTCTGGGGGACTTTATGTTGGGAGCCCCAAAGGGAAGCTGAGGTTGAGACTCATAGGCTATACCTTTAGGAACCAAGAGGTATAGAGGCTAGGGAGCTATTTTTTCCTTTGTAATACATATTTTTGCATTCACCACATGCCAGGTACTGATAATAAGTCAGAATCCACTTTGTACATGGAGCTTATTGTAATAAATGCTGCGATGCAGGTATATGGAGACCAAGGAATTGGGGGTGGGCAGGGCAAGTCTGAGACAATTGAATCTGAAGATTGGGTAGGTGCTGATTAGGTAATGCCAGCTGCATACTGGAGTCACCTGAGGACTTGTCTGGACTCCTTTGGCAGCGTGAACAGTTAATGCACTTCACTGCTAACCACAAAATTGGAGGTTCAATCAGCCCAGAGGGACCTTAGATTAAGGGCTTATGGGCCTTTTTTTGAAAAACCAATGATTGAAAACCCTATGGAGCACCTCCTCAAAATCAGCATTTATGTGCATCAGAAACTCTGCCAAAAAGCATGAAAAGAGAACTGCGGAGTGGTGGTGACGGTGGTGGTGAGGAGGAGGTTTACCATTCAGTGTAAAAGGGCAGAGGTGATGACCATCTGCTTCACCAAAGAAGAAACTCCGCTGACCAGCAAACACATGAAGAAATGCTCATGACAAGTAGCCAGTAGAGAGATACAAATCCAACCATTAGTGAGATGTCATCTTCACCTTATCATTAATAGCAAAGTTTAAATTTAAACACCAAGGTTGTGGAGAAATGGGACCTCTCAGACACTGCTGGTACAACCAATGTGGAAACAAATATATGATCCAGTACTCTTACTACTACGTATATAGCCTAGAGAAATAAGAGCCAAAACACAAACAGATCTATGCACACCCATGTTCATCGCAGCATGGATGTACAAACAGCAAAAATGTGGAGACAGCCTGAATGCCCATCAACACCTCATACTGTGCAAGAGCCGGGAAGGCATTATGCTGAGTGAATGAGTGAATCACAAAAGGATAAATGCTGTATGAGGCCACTGCTATTTAAAGTCCAAGAAAAGGTTTACACACAGAAAGAAACAATCTCTGAATGTGATCAGGAGGAGGACGGGGGCGTGAATCAGGAACTAGAGGATAGACACACATTTCCTTGGGTAAAGAAGAAGGCGATATACAGCGATATACAGAGTGCTGGTGGGAAGGCAGGCAGGATTCATCACAAAACAATGAAGGCAAAGGAAGACACTGGGAAAAGCACAAGAGGTATCCTGCAATAATAATAAGACGTGTAAGTGGATACAAAGTTGGACATGCAAGCTGAATAGGTGTGGGAAGATGAATTGGATTAAACCCACAAATACATACAAATTTGAAAGGCTATTTATTTATTTATTTATTAGCAATTTCAAAGGTTTATTCTGGTTACAGGTATGACACAATTGAAAGCCAATGGGTTTAAAACCCACAATCTGTGGAGGGACCAGGATGGACAGCCTGGTTGGCTGTTAGAAATACACGATCATCAGGTGTGACAGAGGCTGTTTCTATGGATGTATTCATTTGTGCTACCAATTTAAATCTGAAGACAGAGGAGCACACAGGGCTGCAAAGTTGGCATAGAGGCCATGTCTGACCTCCCTGGGCTTCAGAGAGAGAAGGAGAATGCAACTTCACGGCAGCCCAGGGACAATCCCCACAAATCAGAAGTCAGACTTCAACTTCCTTTACCCTATTCTGACTTCCATTGTCTCTCCATATCTCTCCACTTCTCTGCTAAGTTCAATAACTCATTGCAATCACCACATAGAACTCATTGACAACACTCATGATTATCAGAAATGTTAAGGATTCAGTTCTTTTGTCTCCAGTGCTGCTTCTCAGCCATGCCGGCAGGCACATCTCTCTCTGGTCCTCAGTCTCAGCCATGTGGGCCCTTGGCTTCTACCCTACCCAGACAAGGGTTACAAACTCCTTTAGTGCTGATAAATGCCCAAAGGGCATTTCACTCTGCAAACCAGCCTCCTGCCCCTAAGCTCTATTCATTCCATCAGCCCGGAAGCCCACAGCTCTTGTCTCATGGTCTCAGCACTGCCTCTCCGCCACCACTCCATGCAAGCATCTTCCGCACGCATCATTCCTGAGTCTGCTTCATACTTCTGAGAAGACTTTATCTGGAGCATATTGTAAAACTGATCCATCCCATCATTTTAGTTCCATAAACCTTACCTATATGCTCCCAGCCAGTCCTTTGGTGGGAATTACAAAGACTGTGGGTAGAACCACCATACCAAGTAATTCACTTCACCACAGAGGGCAAAGTTATGAAAACATCTTAGCTATAACCAAACTCCTTGAGCCAAAGTCACTGGGCCTAGAAGCTCAGGACCATATTACTGAAGAACATCAAGTCAATTGGCATAACATCATCCACAATGACATTGTTCTACAACCACCTTTGTTGAGTAGAAACTGGAGTCTTAGAATCATGTGAACAACCATCGCAGGTGCAACTATTGGTGTCCCCCTCTCTGGAGCAAAAAGGGATGAATGAAATTAAAGACACATGGAACTCATCCAAATGATTGATGAATGGGCCACACGGTTGCCCGCCTCCAGGACCTTGAGACCAGAAGAACTGTAGGATGCCATGCTCCCCAGTCTGAAAGGGATCATAATAGGAGGTCCTGGATACAGTGGGAGAAAAAATGTAGAACAGAATTCAAGATAACAAAAAAATAGAGCAGGCTTACTGGCCAAATAGAGATTGGCAGGACCCTAACACTGTGGCCCTAAGACTCCCTTCAAACTCGGAACTGAAGTCACTCCCTGACCCAACGTACAGTCAAACAACAGACCGGTGCCTGTGGAGTAAACACCTTCTCTAGGGGGGAGTTACTCCTTAGATCAATCAACTGAATGGTATCAGAAGGGCAGGATTTCCCAAGGGATAAACCTCTAGAGGCAGGAAGGGATGGGAAAGAAGAGAGAATGGAAACGGTTAGCACTGTGGGCAGTGGGAAGTATGTATGAAGATTTGGGGACAGGAATCAATGTCATGAATCAAAATGTTTATAAATTATTTAATTGAAGACCAATATGCTCTGGAACTTTTTACTCAAATCATAAAATTTTTCCCCTCTGAAATTGGGGAGTCAAAAAATCTATTTCTTAATTTTAACCCTACCATTAACATAAAACCTCACCTCACCCTAACTATGAGTCACCCAAATCTTAACACCCTAATTCTACATCTAAGCCTAGCCCTAGACTAGCCCTAACTATACCCTGATCCTAAAACTAACTCTGACTCTAACTAGGGCCCTAACACTAGCTCTAGTCGTATACCTAACTCTACCCCTAAACCTAATCCGTATCCTACCTAACTCTAGACTTAACCCTAAATCTAATCCTAGCTCTAACAATAATGCTAATAATAACCCTAACACTAACCCTAGACTTAATTCTAATCCTAAACCTAACCCTTACCCTTAAATTGCCGTAAATTTATCCCTAACCCGACTCCCCCCCAACACTATTCCTACACCTAGTCTTTTTTGTTCGTTTATTTCTTCGTTTGTTTTGTTTGTTTTTTAAATCATTTTATTAGAGGCTCATACAACTCTTATCATCATCCATACATACATCAATTGCCCTACACCAAGACTTAACCCTCACCCTTAACCTTGGCTGTAGTCCCAGCCTTAATTCTATCTTTAAACAAAACAAATACTCAAACCCTAAGCCTGCTAACCTTAATACTAATGCTAACTCAACCCTAATTTTAAGCATTGTCCTATCCTTTACCCTAACCTTAAGCCTAACCACAATCCTAAGATTAGTCTTAGACATAGCACTAAACCCAACACTAATCCTAACTAAACCTTACTCCTAACCGTAGTTTTACTTCCATGACCAATTCCAGCCTAAAATAAAATCCTAACCTGAGGCCTCATCTTAAATTTTACCAAAAAAGGGTGGTAGTGAGGGGGTGGGGGGGGTGTATTTTACAGAGCTCAGAAAGTCACATTTGACTCAACAGCTAGTTTGGGGCTTTTAAAAATCGCAAGCCCAAGTGACACCCATAGCCAATTCAGTTAGAGACTTTGAAGCAAGAGCCAAGATATCAATATTAGAGATGCCTGGGTGTAGCCAAGGTAGGGAGCCACTGGCTTGTGGAATAAGGAGGGCTGGGTACGTATTCACTGTTTTAGGGGAGTGAAATAGGTGCATAGGTGAGCATCATTGACTATTTGTATGCGGAGCCTTCTTGCTCACTGTTACGAGGGGAGCCCTGAGAATTGTCTTCTGGATTTGGGTCCAGGGTGGGACCAGAAAAGAAGAAAGGGAAAAGGGAGAGGAGGAATTTGGGGCTATAGCATTGAAGCCTCCAGTGACATTGTCACCAAGCCACACCTCCCTCACTGCCAGGACCTCCTGCAGAATTCTCCCAATTCCATGTCTGGAGTCTCCAATAACCCCCAGGGAATTGTGGTCCCAGCCTCAGCGCTCCAGCAAGGCAACATCGCCATGACAACCGTCAACTCACAAGTTGTGTCAGGTCAGTGCAGGAAACAAGGTGCTGGGGAATGTGGGTAATGCCCTGGGAGAAGAAAGGGTGGCCCTGAAGGGTTGGGGGAACAGGGCACTGCACAAAGCATTATGGGAATTGAGAAATGTCCCCCTGCTGTGGGGGGAGGAGGCTCATAGCTTACTTTCTGGATTAAAGGGTTCTGTAAATTTAAAGACCATTAGCACCAAAACCCTATTGTAGTGAGTGTAGCCATTTGGGACAAATTCTCATGAGGCCCTAAAGACCAGAGAAGGCTAGAGAATCTCCCATCTCCCACTAGTGAGTCTGTGCTCAGCTCTGGACAACCCCACGCTGCTTTTTTCCCATCCACCCCACCAGAGACTGAGTACCTGCAGTGTACAAGTGTGGCAAACACACTGCCCGACCCACAACTCCACAGTGAAGTCATTCCATGCGAGTTCTAGTGGATTGGTACCCCTGCTCGTCCTCACTGTTACCCGTCCCCATGAAAGGGGACCCAAAAACTGGTTGTCTCCTCAGGTGGAGCCTTATACCAGCCGGTTACCATGGTAACCTCCCAGGGTCAGGTGGTCACCCAAGCAATCCCCCAGGGAGCCATCCAGATCCAGAACACACAGGTGAGTGTCCAGGTGTGTCCATGTGCATGGCCATGGGGAGAAGAGTCGTGACTCCCTATTCTCTGCTACGTGCTTCCCAAACACTAGCTCATGGAATCTTCATGATTCTAAGCAGTGTCATTATCCTCACTTCACAGATCCGGAGCTGGGTCTAGAAAGTGTTTAGTCAACTCCTGGAATTGTGCTGCTTTCTGGGGCTACCTACCGCAAAGGATCCTGGCCGCGCCCTATTTCTGGTCTCCAGACCTAGCCACATGTACCTTGGGGTGCATTTGTGTAGCGTGCACACCCCAGAGGGAGATGCGGTGTAGTCAAAAAGGTGTAAAGTCTGAGACGTGAGACCTGGCATTAGCTCTAGGATCTTGCATAAGTCGCTTACCCTCTCTGAGCCTACATTATTCCCAATAAAAGGGGACTTCATACCACCACAGCCCTACCAACCTGCAGACTGGCTAAGAAGATGCTGTGCATACTGTAAAGTATCACATAAATGCCAGCAACGGTTAGGTAGTTTATAGTAAATTCACATCTGTGGTACCCTCTGCATGCCCATTTCCTCCATATCCTCTCTTCTTCGCTTCGCCTCCTCCCTTCCTCCACCTTTTTTCTCCTTCTCCCTTTCTCTCCCAACCCCAAGCCTGTCCCTCTTCTCTGACAGGCTGGTGTGGGTGAGCGAGAAAGGTGTCCTCCCAAGGGCCCTTAGGGTGAATTAGGAAAGGGGGATGGCAGTGCACACCTTTCATCACTATGGCAACAGGTCTCTTGATGCTGGCCTGCCAGGCTGCTGATGCTGCTTTTTTCTCCACGTGCCCTGAAGGTTAACCTTGACCTCACCTCCCTCCTGGACAATGAGGATAAGAAGTCCAAGAACAAACGAGGAGTCTTGCCCAAGCATGCCACCAATATAATGCGTTCTTGGCTCTTCCAACATCTCATGGTGAGTGTGTGTGCGTTGGGGGTATGGAGCTGTAGTGTGGGGTACAGAGAGCCTCTTGGGTACCAGACTCTGTGGTCATCCCCAAACCAAGAGCGGGTGGCCTCAGAGATAGTCTTAGGAGGAGCCATATCATCTTCTAGAGGCCAAGTCAGAAGGGCAGCTTAAGGAGGACGACAGCCAGAACACCTGCTCGAGCCCTTGCTTTGTTGTTGCTGCTGCTGCTGCTGCTGCTGCTGCCTCAAAAGTGAGGCGGTGAGAGCAACGGTATTTTGAGGAGTTCAATATGGGGAAAGGGCACCACATGGTTTCATGAACAGGGTGGCATCCCATGAGAGCCGGGTTATGGTTACTGGTGCAGACCCCTTCTCCTGCAGGGAGGCAGCCACTCCTACACCCGCTTTCTCCTGTGAAGAACATGTTGGTTCTCTGCCAGGACTTTGCTCTGTTGTTTTCCTCCCTGCCCACTTTTGATTGGGGGAGCAAGATGTGTGCGTGTCACCCTCCTCTGGAGAGCAGCCAACGGAGGTGCAGTGTCAGAGAGTGCTAGCTGAGCACCTGGACTCTGGGCAGGGGCAGGTCCAAGTGAAACCCTAGCTCTCTTACTCTGTGACCTAGAACGAGAGCCCTTTTCCACATTTGTAAACCAGTGACCTCACCTTCAAATGTCACTCATCAAGTGTCCACTGTGTGCCTAACATGCAAGTGTAGCCATGTGTCTGTGTGCAGGCCCAGTTGTAACAGATGGCCTTTACTTGGATGTCAGGAATGACTTTGAAACGATAAACCTCTCGTATGTTTTAAGCAAAGTAACAATAAAGGAAGGTCAATGGCTATGTCTAGGCTGGTGTGTGTGTGTGTAGAAGACAGGGAGGTAGATTCTGTACCCACACATGGGCTCTGCAAGATTATGGCCAGGCCCACCAATATTCTCAGAGTACCCATGGGTACAAAACAAATGGCAAAGGGAGTCCCTGGATGGGGCAAAAGGTAAAGCATGTGGCTACTAACTGAAAGGGTAGTGGTACAAACCCAACCAGACACTTCAGAAGAACGGCCTGCCGAAGGTTACGGTCACTGAGAAACCCTAGGGAGCGCAGTTCTACCCGGTCACTAATACATGGGGGTGACCTGAGTCAGTCAACTCAGTCACAATGGATCAGTTGTCTTTGGTGTCTAGATCTTGGCCTGAGAACACGGGAGAAGAACCAGGAGTAACAGGAAGTCTGTTTTTCACAAAGATGTCAAATGGATTATGAGAATGAATTAGTCCATCAATTGAAAATCCCGCATTGGAAATGGAAGCATGCCCAGGTGAACCGGCTTCAGCTGAGTTTCCAGACAAAGAACAGACTCGGAATAAGGAAGAGGCTGTCCACTTCTGAGGAATCAGCCAGTGGAACAGTAGCATATGTTACATTGACCCATAGTATTGTAGGCGCCCAGGTGGGGTAGTGATTATATGTCTGGCTGCTAACCACAAGGTCAACAGTTTGAAACCACCAGCTGCTCCTTGGGGAAAAAACAAGGCTCTCTACTCCCATAAAGAATGACAAGCTCAGAATCCCACAGGAGCAGCTCCGTCCCATCCGTCAGGTGGCTGTGAGTGAGAACGGGCTTGATGGCAGTGAGTTCGGTGTCGGCTTTATAATCTAGGTAAATGATAATAAGTAAATGTGAAAAATCTATAACATCCAAAATGCCATCTTTATTTGAAATAGAATTAAGAACTTTGACACTTGGGAAGCAACCGGATGGTAGAATCTTTCTGGATTTTTAGTACATTTTTCAACCTATTACATTTGTATCACCTGATCATAACTTCACAGCATTTTAAGCAACTCTGGGGGCTTCCAAACTATCACTTCGTTTTCTTAGAAACAGTAACTCACCTATTTTGTAGTTGTCCTTCATTGGTTCATAGAACACTTCATGAGATGACGTGATTATTATAATAACACCTGCAGCTGCCATAAAACAGCTTGGGTACAAACTCTGGTGATTCGTGGCCGGCAAATAACATTGTGAATTTTCTAAAAAATAGCTTGTTCATCGCAAGCTTGTGGACAGTGATTCTTATATTTTGCAGAAGGAATGGAGAATGTCGTATAATCTTCAAACATGGTGAAAAGGATGGTTAGGCAAATTTCTGTAGTAAATACTAATTTTTTCTACGATCTACTTTTCCTTGAGAAGAAGTTAATGTTCTTTTAGTCCTTTCGCCCTGTGTCTGAGGCTTCTTGACATTTCCACTTCTCGGTGGCCTTAGCGGCTCCAGACATGTATTTCTTTACGAAAATCCTCCTGAGATGGAGGTTAAATCCCAGAGCCCTTTTTGCTGTTGGGCTGAAGTAAAATTGGGATCGTTCCATCCACTAGCTGCGTGCTTCCACATCTCTGAAGAAGCCAGTGACATCTTCTCACTATTGCGTTTTGGCTGAAAGAGGCTGAACTCCTGCTGAAAGTGCTTATCTCACAGCACTCAGCGTGGGTGAAAACCCTGGCAAAGGGTCTTCACCACAGACGGTGAAGGGGCCTAATCTGGAGAAGAAGGGGCTTCTTCCCCCAGCCCCCCCACGATACTAGCACAACCCGGATCTGCCGAGCAATTCTGAAACACCGCCCTCACCTGCTGATTTCCATTCTTCCTTGAAATTTCTGAATAATATGACAGTTCTCTATGCGGCTGCCACCCAGGCACATAAGCAGCTTCACGGAATATGCTCTGTTCTCCTGGATGGGAAGCCCAGCCCCAGGAGGCTCTGTCGTCTGTCATTGAGCCACTTTGTGAGAACGTCCTGTCATGGGTTAGAATCTGCGCTCAGCCCTGTTCACACAGCCTCTCATTTACCCCACGTGGCCACCTGATGAAGTAGGTACTACTATGGTTTGTCTCAACAATGAGATAGCTGAAGCTCAAAGAAGACAACACATTTCTAAGAGGTTGCACAGGATGTAAACCAGATCCGGGTGCCTTCAGGCTCTAGTCTCTCACCCACTTTGACACCATAAATCACATATAACCGTTGACTCCCAGACAAAGTTCAGGTGAAACACAGGGGGTCCTGACTTGCAGCTGTGGCGCAGAACCCCGTGCCAGGAGATTGTACGATTGTCACACACTCAGCCCTGGTTCTGAGGCCTCACTGTGATGCTACTTTGCAGTTGCTTCCTTCCCTGTCTCTCTCCACGCATCCTGACCACAGCCTGACATGACACCAGCCAGGGCCAAGTTGGCTCTGCTCACTGACATTCCAAATCTCCATTTTCTAGATGTCCAGCTACATGGAGCTGAGGGTCTTGCTCCAGGACCCTAATATGACCTCTGCTGTATTCATAGAAGACAAAACCAGGGGCCCTCTTACTGCATGATGACTTTTATTAAAATATTATGAAGAAAATTAACATAGACTAAAACTCACATTTTGTTAATCATTTTATTAGGGGCTCATACAACTCTTATCACATTCCATACATACATCAATTGTGTAAAGCTCATTTATACATTCATTGCCCTCATCATTCTCAAAACATTTGCCCTCCACTTAAGCCCCTGGCATCAGCTCCTTACTTTTCCCCTCCCTCCCTGTTCCCCCCTCCCTCATAAACCCTTGATAATTTATAAATTATTATTTTGTCATATCTTGCACTGTCCGACGTCTCACCCACTTTTCGGTTGTCCGTCCCCCAGGGAGAAGGTTATATGTAGATCCTTGTAATTGGCTCCCCCTTTCCACCCCACCCTCCCTTCACCCTCCCAGTATCGCCACTCTCACCACTGGCCCTGAAGGGATTATCCGTCCTGGATTCCCTGTATTTCCAGTTCCTATCTGTACCAGTGTCCATCCTCTGATATAGCCAGATATGCAGGGTAGAATTGGGATCATGATAGTGGGGGAGGGGAGGGAAGCATTTAGGAACTAGAGGAAAGTTGTATGTTTCATCATTGTTACAGTGCATGCACCCTGACTGGCTCATCTCCTCCCTGCAACCCTTCCATAAGGGACGTCCAATTGCCTACAGATGGGCTTTCGGTCTCCACTCTGCACTCCCCCTCATTCACAATGATATGGTTTTTTGTTTTGATGATGCCTGATAACTGATCCCTACGGCACCTCAAAAACTGACATTTTTAAAGTGTTTGGTTTTTTTTGTATATTTGCAAACTTGTGCAACCTTCACCAGGATCTAATTCTACAATATACTCTGCTTCCTAAATAGAAATGCATTAACAATCACTTCCCCATCTCCCAGCCCCTGAATACCACTAATCTAGTTTCTGTGCATTTCAGACCAATGAATCATAGAATATTTGTCCTTTTGTACCTGACATTTAATTTAGTATACCTTCAAGATTTATATATGTTGAAGCATGGATCAGGATGTCATTTCTCTTTATGGCTGCATAATATTCCATTAGATTGATGTAGACTAGCTTTTGCTTATCCATTCATCAGTTGATAGGCATTTGGCAATTCTTTTTGGCTATTGTGAGCAATGCTGTTGTGAACATTTGTGTACTCTGCATGTTTTTTAACCTGTTTTTGAACCTTTTGTCTGATTTGCAGCTAATCTCACACACAACCCCAGTGCCTCACACACTGGGCTTTACTTGGGAAAGTAGTGCTACTGCTACATACCATCTACAACGGAAGGGTTGCTGGCCAGGGGGCTAAGTGGAGCTCACATCTAGCCATTTGTCTCTGTGCCTTGACATTACCTTCAGTCATTCTCCAAGCCTTCCTGGAGGGCCCCTCTACTTTCCCTGTGCCTATTGTTGCGAGCTGTTGGTAAATCAACTGTAGATTGAGCCATTGTCATCCATACATTTCAATTGGCAGATTGTCAGAAGTGGATCTCCAGGACTTTCTACCTAGTTCATCAGTTTAATCCTGGAGTCTCCCACAGTTTGCCTGGCCAGGCAAAATGCTAAAAGAAAGCTAGACACATTCAGGGAGCCTGTGGAGAAACACCTAAAATACAGAGCAAGGGCTCAGATATCGTGCCTCTTACAACTGTCAGTATGTATTGGACCTCAACATAAAATACACACACTAAAATACATAAACAGCTGGAACAATAAACAGCATTATGATCAATGAAGAAAATATTGAAGTTGGCAACGATTTCATTTCACTTAATCCTCAGTCAACACCAGGGAAGCAGCAGTTAAGGATGAAATGATGCAGTGCATTGGAACAACCTGCTGCAAAGACCTCGTTAAAGTATGAAAAGGCGATGATGTCACTTTGCAGACTAAGGTACACCTGACTCAAACTGTTTCCAGTAGCCTCATGTGCACGTGCAAGTTCAACAATGATAAGCACCAACTGAACAATGAATAATGAAGACCAAAATAGTATTGATGCCTTTGAATTACGGTATGAATGAAGAAAATTGAATGCCTCACAGACTGCTAGAAGAACACACAAGTCTGTTTTGGGAAAAGTACAGCCAGAATCCTCCCTAGAAGTGAGGATGGCAAGACTTCATCTTATGTCCCTTCGACATCTTATCAAGAGTTGCTGGAGGAGGACATCATGCATGGTAGAGTAGAGTGTCGGTGTAAATGAAGACTGTCCGTGTGATGGGTTGCAGCGGCTACAATCATGAGCTTAAACATAGCAACAATTGTGAAGATGGATCAGGACCAGGCAGGGTTTCGTTTTGTTATACTTCATGCCACTGTGAGTTGGAACCAAGTTGACAACAACACTCCCTTTAACTCCATCACACTGCCTGACATTCCTCTAATCAAAGATCCGTTTTGAATTGTCTAGTCCTTGTAAAAGTCATGACTGCTTTCCGGATAAACATTGAGCTGCTAATCACAAGGTCGGTGGTTCAAACCCACCAGGCTCTCTGAGTGAGAACTCTTAAAACTAACAGTGTCAAAACCTGTACATGGTCATTATGAGTCAGAA
>NW_022111365.1:6088983-6091132 GCF_000313985.2 Echinops telfairi | reverse complement strand
CCCTTTGTCGCCTAGTTCTTTCCTCTATTTCCTTTTACTTTCCTCTTGTCCCACTATCATGCTCAGCCTTCATTTAGGTTTCAGCAATTCCTCTCAGTTACATTGCCCTTGATCAAGCCCTACCAGGCCTCTTTGGTGTGTGTGTGTGTTATATGGAGAGGCTACGAGGCTATCACTCATTCATGGATTAGTATAAATTAGTGCAAATTCATTTTTTAACGCCCCTTCAGCTAAGATCAGCTTCATAAGAAGAGCACCAGTGCTTCCTGCTATTGGCAAACGAGGAAGAGAACCTTTTAGAACATAGCTTTAAGGGGGCAAATCAGGATGGGGCTTTGTAGCAGTTGTTCATAACTTTGACCCTGATGCTTCAGAATGTCTGCTGCAGGCTCGATAGCATAAAGGCCCACAGCTTCATAGAAAGAATCAAAAGAGCACAAGAAGAGAAGCTGATGGGGTCCTCGCTCACCAATCTGAGAGTTCTGCCCAAGAAAAGTTCTTCCCCAGGAAGGTGCTCTTGTTTCTTTCTGTGTCCTGAGCATTCCCTCCCCACTCCTAAATCAGACCTTTAGCTAAATTGGCCTATGGGGTTAGCCAAACAGAACAAAACACAAACAAAAACACTTGTTTCTATGGGAAAATATGATCTCTGTTCCAAATAACTTCTCTGTTCACTAATAACTAAATTTCAGGTGTGAGACATGATTTCAGCACCCCGGGAAAGGGGACTAGGGATTTAATGGCAGGAATAAGTTACATACATAAACCATGAGCAAGCAATAACACATGATGTAATCAAGTACTGTCGTGCAAGCTCAAGGACTCTTGGAGTCCAGAGGATGGAAGGAGCAGAGAATGGGGCAGATCCGGTCCGAGGAGGGTTCAGGACTGAGCATCAGATTTCAAAAACTCCTCTGACAAGTCCTATCCAGAGAAAGGCAGCTGGGAATGGGGAATGTTTGCTCAAAAGAGTCTAACAGGACACGTGTCCTGGAAGGAATGGTTAAGGGGACGGAGATGTTTTGCCTGTAGAAAACTGCAGTGCCGCGTACAGGAAACCAGTAGCTGTTCTTTCAGGGCAATACAGTTCCGTATCAGGAAGAAGGGCTGAGGAGGCGCCCAGGGTGGAGTCTCCTCCTAGCTTCATTTCTCACTTGCTAGATGACCTTGAGCAAGTCTATTAACTTGTACACTACTAAATCTCTCTTCAGAAAGTGGAGATAATGCCAGGGAAGGTGTCCTTGGACGTTGTAAATGGGTCACAAACTTGGCTGCCAAAGCAAAAAGTTGGAAGTTCATGTCCACTCCAAAAATCAGCCATTGGAAATTCTGTAGAGCAAGGTTCAACTCTGGCCCGCACAGGGGCACCATGAATCGGGATCAACTGCAGGCAACTGGCTGGTTGGCAATGGGGAAGATGATGGCTCGTGTTTTAAAAGGGCAGAGCCTCACAGGCAGTCAGGGCGGTGGGAGAGGGAGCTGGTTAAAGATACCAAGATGCAAATCCCGGTTCCACTGCTTACTGCTCATAGAACTTGGGTGGAGTTTTTTGTTTGTTTTTGTTCTGTTTTGGAACTACTCTAAGCCCAATTTCTTATGTCTAAAATGAGACTACTGATGCCAGACTCATAGATGCCATGATAATTCCATGAAGACACATGACAACACTTAGCAACTCTTCCTGCTAGAAAGCCTCATCTTTCATCCTTGAAGTGGCTGGTGGTTTCAAACTGCTGACCCTATGATTAGCAGCCCAACACATAACTACACACTCATAGGTAGTTAATACTATTAGGTGGTTAGCCCCAAATTATAGGCATCCCATAAGTGACAGTAACTGTTGTTAGTAGATGTGGGGGCTGGAGTAGTCCCAAGGTGTCCAAAAAACAAACCCCATTTGATAAAGGATCATATTTCTATGTTCCAGGGGGCAGGACACTGCTGGTCAGAGCCTTTTATGGAGAAAGAGTCATGTATACCAAGCAGCTGATTTATTTTGGTGGTATTTATTTTTAAAACACCCAGAAAATGTGCTGGGCAGGGTTTTGAGTACCTTTTCAATATTAACTCATTTAATCCTACACTTGATCTTAGCTAAAAGGCCGAGAAGCGAACATTTAGTCCTTATAACAAGAACCTGGGGGTAGGT
>NW_022111365.1:6086236-6088224 GCF_000313985.2 Echinops telfairi | reverse complement strand
AAGGGTTGTCCAACACGAAGAGTAGGGCATTGAATTACACGTGTAGAAGTGTGGAATTGGAGAAGGTTTTGTTGTGTCTATTTTTGCCCAAACTAGAAAAAAAATAATTACATAAATGACAATGAGTATAAGGAAGAAGAAACTTCTAGAATTGGATGTGGTAATCATTGTATAGCTCTTCTTAATATGATTGTATTATTGAATTGTATGACAGGGGGATGAAGTGCTAATAAAACTATTTTTTAAGGCAAAAGACAGCTGCAGAAATAATACTCTTATAAGCAGGGTAATAGTAGGAGAATCACTGACCTGATCTCTGGCCTCTCCCCACCCACCTCCACACCTACAACTCCCTGTGGGTTTCGGAGACTACAACTGTTTATGGGAGTAGAAAGACCAGTGTTTCTCCTAAGGAGGTGCTGGTGGTTTCAAACTGCCCACCGTGTTGATCATAGCCCAACGCATAACCACTACACCACCAGGGCTCCCATAGGCACATGCAAAGGAAGTGTTGAAAAGGCCCCTGGCTTCATTTATTAAACAAGTACATATTGAACACTTGCTATATACCAGCCATTTTCCTTTGACTGGTGAGAAGAAAATCATGGCCCCCTGTCTCAAAGAGTTTGCAACCTGCCTAGTGGGATGACAGATACTAATCAGGCCATCCTTCGAGTAAGGAATCTGGAGCAAGGTAGGGTCTCAGAGCTCACAGGGTTAAGGTAAGGAGCAGGGGAGAAAAGGAGCAATTGTATTCAAGTAGAAATCCACGGAAGGAAGAATTGTTTTGAGATTGCCGCATGGGGAAGAATAGGACAGCAGGGGAATTTTACATCGGAAAACCATAGAAGATTGAAAATGAGTAACTGGATTTACACAAAGCAACTGTGGAGGGAGCCACAATCTTAAAAACAAAAGAGCAGTTACTATCAAACCTATTCCCAACTGTTGGCGAGCCCACACGTGCCAGAGAAGTACTGTGCTCTGTGGTGTTTCAGTGACTGATTTTCAGAAATAGATTGCCAGGCCTTTCAGCTGTGGCATGAAATACCACATACTACATGGTTTCATTTCTATAAAGACCTAAAACCAGGCAAAACTAAGCTATAAATTTACAAATATGACATATAGAGTCAACATATGAAGAAAAGCAAGAATGTAATTACTGTAAAAGTTATCTTTGGAGGGTCTAAAGAAAGGCTCAGACTGGTTCTTTCCTGTTCAGGCCTGGCTAACAGCGCAGTACTGTAATGAGCCTACATTGGAAACTGTGGGTGTGATGGAGGATAACCAGGATGGGAGAAAACAATTCCCTGCCGGAAATGTAACCTCCCTCCAAAGAAACAAGGACCGCACGTATGCTGCATAGCCTACTAATGTCCTTAGGGATAGAACCACAAACGGTGGCAACCAACCATCATTTTAAATGTGTATCATTCACCGCAGCCATGTTAGTACTCCAGCCTCTTCATCAGGCTCCTGAGAGGGCTCACTGCGCCTTTTCTTAATCTATCACTACAGGGTTTTGACCCACAAGTTTACCCATTGTAACTATTGTTGTGTTCTACTCTCATTTTACAAACCTGTATCTGCTCCAATTTTACTCTCTGCCATGACTGAACCAATCTGAACTGGTTCAAAGCCCTAAGATAGGAGAAAAAAGGAGATGCCTAGGGTCCCAGCAGTGTTTTATTTCTTCGCTTAGATGGTGGGTATACTTTAATTCTTTGTACTCTTCTATAGGTAACAAATGTTAGAGGGGAGGAATGGTAAAAGGATACAAACAGACAAAAACAATGGGAAGTCTGAAAAAGGGCAATTACAGTAGGAAAAATAAATTGCTTCTTTAGCACACCAGCCTGTGTGATCACAAGGTGTTGAAGGGATCAGGGATCAGGTATCAAAGAACAAAAAATCATACCATTGTGAATGAGGGGGAGTGCAGAGTGGGGACCCAAAGCCCATCTGTAGGCAACTGGACATCCCCT
>NW_022111365.1:6083591-6085437 GCF_000313985.2 Echinops telfairi | reverse complement strand
CCGTGGCTCCACAGGAGAAAGATGAAACTGTCTCAAGTGTACCGCAGGAGAAGTTCTACCCCGTCCTCCTTGGCACTATGAGCACGCATCAACTTGGTGGCAGTCAGAGCGGAGATTTAAATCTGTAATTTATCGTGAGTTCGTTTTTGTCTTTGGAGTGACATATGGGTCCTGTTTCATTCTTCTGAAAATGCAAATCCAATTTTGTCAGCCCCACTTACTGAAGAGATTATCTCTTCCCTGATTCATGTATTTCAGCCCTTTATCAAAGGTTCCCTATTCTGTTCCGTTGGTCTAGGTAACTCTCCTGCAACGGGGACCAGGCAGTTCTGTCTACTGTGGCCGTGCAGTAGATTTTGAGGTCAGAAAGTGAGACGCCCCTACTTTGTTCTTCTTAAGTAGTGCTTTGGTTGTGCAGGGTCTCTTTCCTTTCCATTTAAAGTTGGTGATTCGTTTGCCCATTTCTTTAAAGAACAATACTGGGATCTGGATTAGTATTGTATTCTATTTATAGCTTGCTTTGGATTGTATTGACATTTTCATAATGTTGGGCCTTCCTATCCATGAACATAGGATATTCTCCCATTTATGTAAATCTCTTTTGTTTTCTTTTAGTAATGTTTTTTAGTTTTCTTTGTAGAAGTCTTTTGTTTCTCTGGTTAAGTTATTCCTAAGTATTTTATCTTTTGTGTAGCTATTGTAAATGCTATTGTTTTCTTGATTTCCCTTACAGAGCTCCCTTCCTTAAGAAACAGGGATACAATTGATTATTTTTATATTGATCTTATACCTTGCTGGGCTGCTGAATCTTTCAATTATTTCCAGTAAATTTATTGTCAAGCCTTTGGGGTTTTCTATGTACAGAATCAAATCATCTGCAAGTAGAGAGAGTCTTACTTCTTCTTTGCCAATTTGGATGCCTTTAATTTCTTTTTGCTGTCTATTAGCTCTAGCTACGACTTCCAACACAATATTAAGTAAGAGAGGTAATGAATCTAAGTCTCATTCACATGGGAAATGCTCTTACATTCTCCCCATTGAGTGAGATGTTGGTCATTGATTTTGCATATCGGACCTTTATTATGTGGAGAAATTTTCCTTCTATTCCTATTTTACTAAGTTTTTTTCCTGGGTGTTGGATTTCATCAAATCTCTTTTCTGCATTAATTGATATGATCATGTAATTCTTATGTTTTTAAAATGTATATGATGGATTACATTATTTTTCTCATAATGAACCAACCTTTCATACTTGGCATAAATCCCACTTGATCATGATGTATTTTTTCGAAAACATTTTGTTTAATTCTATTCTAATTTAATTCTAAGATTTTGTTGAGAATTTTTACATCTATGAAGGATATTGGCCTTTAATTTTCCATTCTGGTAATATCTTTGTCTAGTTTTGGTATCAGGATTATGCTCACTACATAAAATGAGTTCAGGAGTTTGCCATCCTTTTCTCAATTCTGGAATGGTTTATGTAGAATTGGTACCGGTTTTTCTCTGGATGTTTGTACAATTCCCTGTGAAGCCACCTGGTCCTGGACTTTTTGTTGGGGGATTTTTATTATTTTTAAAAATCATTTTATTGGGGGCTGGTACAACTCTTATCACAATCCATATGTCAAGCACATTTGTACATTTGTTGCCATCATCATTTACAAAACATCTTCTTTCTTCTTGAGCCCGTGGTATCAGCTCCTCATTTTTCCCCTCCTTTCATGCCCCTCTCTCATGAACCTTTGATAATTTATAAATTATTGTTATTTTGTCATGTCTTACACTGTCTGACATCTCCTTTCACCCACTTTTCTGTTGTGTGTCCCCCAGGGAGGGGGTTATA
>NW_022111365.1:6080776-6082568 GCF_000313985.2 Echinops telfairi | reverse complement strand
AACCTATAAGTATATGCACATAGATCTATTTCCCCATCATCATGTATAAATATATTTACATATGTACATGCCTGTATTGAGACCTCTATAAATGCCCTTTGCCTCCTAGCTCTTTCCTCTATTTCCTTTTGCTTTCCTCTTGTCCCACTATCATGTTCAGTCTTCATTTTCCTCTTGGTTACATTGCCCTTGATCAAGCCCTACCAGGCCCCCTACACCCTCCTCACTATCGATTTTGGATCACTTGTTGTTCCCTTGTCCCTGGATTTGTTAACACCCACTTCCTTTCCCCTGCCTCCCCCACTCCCATGTCCTTGTTGGGGGATTTTTAATGATGTGATCCGTTTCTGCTTTTGTTATGAGTCTGTTGAGTTTTTCTACATCAGTCTATGTTAATTTGAGTAGGTGTTATGTTTCTAGAAAGTTCTCTAGGTTTTCAAATTTGTTGGAGTACAGCTTTTCATGTACTGCATTATTATCTTTTTAAATTTCAGTTGGTTCTATTGTGATATCTCCCCTTTCATTTCTTATTTTTACATCTTCCCCTTTATTTCCTTTGTTAAAGTTGCCAATCATTTGTCCATTTCATTAGTTCTTTCTAAGAATCAACTGTTTTTGTTGATTTTTCTACTTTCTGATTAATTTATTTCTGCTCTAGTCTTTATTATATCTTTTCTTCTGATAGCTGAGGTTTATTTTGTTGCTCTTGTTCTGATTGTTGAAGACGTTAGGTTACATTGCTAATTTTATTTCTCTCTTACTTTTTGATATGAATGTTTATTGCTATAAAATGCCTTCTGTGTACTGCTTTTGTTGTGCCCCAAAGGTTTAGTTATGCTCTATTTTCATTCTCATGTATTTCAAGGAATTTTAAAGTCTCATTCCTTATTTTTTTAATTCCCCAGTAGTTGTAAGGCAAGATGTTATTCTGTTTACATGTATTTTATTTTTTCCACCTTCACTTTCCTATTGTTGATTTCTAATTTTATGGCATTATGGTTTGAGAAATGGACCATTGCAATATCTCAATGTTTTAAATTTTATTAAGACTTGCTTTGTGCTCTAATACATGGTCTATTCTATAAAAGAAAGGATGTATATTGTGCTGTTGGTGGGAGAAGTGTTGTGTGTATGTCCAAGAAATCAAGTTAATTAATTGTGCATTGAATTCTTGTGTGTTCTTATTGAGTTCTTTCATGATTTTCTGTTATTCCTCGAGAGTAGGG
This sequence comes from Echinops telfairi, assembly GCF_000313985.2. Taxonomy (NCBI): domain Eukaryota; kingdom Metazoa; phylum Chordata; class Mammalia; order Afrosoricida; family Tenrecidae; genus Echinops; species Echinops telfairi. Next base: position 6,081,342 of record NW_022111365.1, on the reverse strand, counting down.
CATTGACGTCTCCTACTACACTTGTAGTATATTGCTCTCTTCAACTCTAACACTGTGATTGATGTAATTGAGGGTCTTTCATTGGGTACATGTATATTTATTAAATCTTTTTGTTCTATGATAGCTTTAATCATTATGCAATGTCCTTCTTTGTTTTTCATGATGGATTTTTGCCTTACACTCCATTTGATCAGAGATTAATATTGCCACACTTGCTTTTTATCTGATTGTGATTGGCTTGATTTCTTTTCCCATCCCTTGAATTTCAGTCCATTTTTGTCTTTGTGTTTAAGGTGTATTTTTTGTAAGCAGCATATTGGCAGGTTCTGCCTTCTTATCCAGTCTGCTACTCTCTGTCTCTTGACAGATGCATTTAATTGATGAGCATTCAGTACCATCATTGACGTATGTGGATATGTTGCTGTCGTTTTGCTGTGTGTGTTAGTGTGTTTGTGGTGTTAGTGTGTTTGTGGTGTTAGTGTGTTTGTGTGTTTGTGTGTTAGTGGTCCCTTTGTTTTCCGCAGATTTCTGTGCTGAGTTCCTTTTTTTTTTATGGATTTGGTTTC
>NW_022111365.1:6074242-6078148 GCF_000313985.2 Echinops telfairi | reverse complement strand
TATTTGATTTCTAATTTTTCATTTATTTTATCAGACTGCTCTGTTAGTGTTTTCTTGAGTTATTCTATATCCTTCTCTCTCTCTCTTTTTTTTTCTGTAGCTCTCTCCATCTTTGTCTCCATCTTTTGAAAGTACCTGACAGTCATTCTTCTGCATTCTTGTTCTGATAGTTCCATTGTGTTCCCCTCCTTAAGAGTGTCATATGTGGTGGTCCCTTCTTTGTACCATTCCGTCTTGCTTCTTTGTTTGAACAGAAACTGACTGGTGTCTGTGAGGCCTTGCGTTGTTTATTATTGTTGTTGATCTGGTGGTAATGGAGTGGAGAGTGATTATTGCTCACTCCTTGTAGCTGTTGAAGGTGCAGGACAAGCTGAGTAGTGTTGAGGCAGTTGACTCAGTTAGGTGGAGTGGGAAAGGAATAAGAATAGACAAAACAAAACAAAAATCTAAAATTACAAAAATCCACAATAATAGCAAGACTGTGCTACCAACCACACACTCCTCTCCCTACCACACACACATACACACACCTAAGTCAGAACCAACTGCTACTTTCTCTTTCGCATTCATTCCCAGTGTTTTCTTGTCTCGGGCCTGCCCTGGGGTCCCACAACAGGACTGCAGGCCCTGGGTATGCTGGATAAGGATTGTGAGGAGTTAGGGCTGATTTCATCCCTTTGTCCGTCTGCTTGTGGTTTAGGGGCGAAACCAAGACAAGCACCAAAGTCTAAAACCAGGACCGGCCGCAGTGTTTTCTCAAGGCTCCCTTCCTGAGGCTTATGTCGGTGCTTGCCTGGGATGCTTTTGCCCTGTGTCGCTGTTATCAAGCCCAAATTCAGAAAGAGGGAAGGGGATGGGAGGGGAGGGGAAGGAAAGGAAGAGGAAAGAGGGAAGGGAAGGGAGAAACAGACAGCAAGAAGAAGAAGGAAAAGCAAGAAGGAAGTTGGGGCAGGGGAACCGTTCCCCCTGTGGTGGATCTGCTTTAGCCCCAAACTACCGATGCCCTTTGTAGCTTTGCTGGGAACTGTGCAGGAAGTGAGGCTGAGTGATGATTTGCAACTTCTACCTTCTTGCTTCTAATCCTGCTCCTACAGAGCCCCTCTCTGAGCCTCAGGGCACCATAAGAAACTTGGTTTGGTTTAACTGCCCTGGGGTTTGCTTCCTTTGTTGTGTATTGGTCCCATGAAGTCTACCCCACCTTCCGAGCACACTCACACCACCCTGGGAATGTGAAAGGAAGGGTTACAACCTTCCTTTCAATGGGCTAGATGAAATCTTAGGTTTTTCTCCATTTTCCCTGCACGTTTGGGGAGCCAGAATTTGGGGATTAGCCTACCTCCCTCAGAATACTGCTCCACAAACTGATCCTTCCTGTGGGAGGGGCTACAGGGTTGCCGTTTGGCCCTCTTTACTGCTCCTCTTCATCTCTTCCTGTGGATTCCACCCTCAACCTTTTTCTGCTGACACCATACTCATTTATTGTTCATTTCTTCTCGGCTCAAGTCTTTAGGGCTTTACCTCCATGTCTGTTTTCTCCACATTTTGTTGGAAAAGGATCGTGCTCTGTGTATCTTTCTTCTATATTCCTTTTCAAGAAAGAATGATCTGTATTCTTTCTTTCCAACGCCAGAGGAGTTCCTCCAAATAATGATCAGTGAGCAGCTACCATGGCTCTTGTGGTTGACCATGAGCTCATCCGCTTCTTCTCCTCCTACTTGGCCCTCAGCCTCGTCAATGGTACTAAAAGTAGAACTGACTAAATCACCATCTGTCCAGAAGCCAGGACTATTTTGATGCTGTCCTCAGGAATCATCTGCTCCAAGGCATGTACGAACTAGACTCTTCCCATAAGCTCTCAGATGTGGTGCCAGGAATGTTCTGGCTGACACACCTGTCCCCATAGGAGTCTGCTTTCCCCTGGCTTCTCCTCGGAAGGCGACTTTTACAAAGGGACAATAAGGGATCCTCTAGACATTTCCATCAGAAAGCAACCAGACAGTTTGGGTGACACCTCTTACTCCTCTTGTTTAAATGGGAACATGTTAATCTGTATATTTATGATTCTACATAGAAGCCTGGAAGCCTCCATAAAGATAGTAAATATTATCCATCTAAGGGAGGACAGAAGCTTTTAAAAGTAGAAGAGATCTTCATCTGGCTGACTTCAATGTAAGTCCTATTGAAGGCTCCTGCCCAGAATGCCTGTCCTCTTCTCTCTACTAGACTTCCTTGGCCGTTCTCTAAGAGCCAAATGAAATTTGTCCCAACTACTTAGAGAAGCTTCCCCTCACTCTGTCTTTTTCTCACACCCATCCATTGGCTGTTTAGCACTGACTGACCTTTAATGGAGTTATTGCCCGTGACCTGTGGTCTTTCCATCTAAGCTGTGAATGCCGAAGTTTGGGCCACTTCCACTAGCCGATTCCTGGCGCAGCAGACACCCAGCACTGGTGGTCATGGCAGCACGGTTCTCTACTCGACAAATGGGTCTGCCATCACTTCTTTGTGTTAGTTTGTTCGTCTGTTCCAAGATCCATTACATGAATATTGAATGTTAACTCTTGGCCTGTCACTAATCTGGACATTGGAGATGCAGTGTCCAATGTGGCTGGAACCCTGCCTTAGAGCAGCTCACAGTCTAGTGGCGAGACATATGTTACTATACCAAAACCAAACCCGTTGCCACTGAGTTGAACTTACTTTATGTGTGTACGAGTAGAATTATGCTCCATGGTGTTTTTAATGTCTGCTTTTTCAGAAGTAGATCAACCAAACTTTCTTCCAAGACATCTCTGGGTGGATTCAAACCATCAGCCTTTTGGTTGGTAGCTGAGCACTTAACCATCTTAACTCTCTATTATCATTGAGTGAGCTAAAGGTAATTGTTCAAATGCTTTGGTGGCTACATTAGCCTCAGCGAGTTGGGAAAGACCTTACATAGGAATTGATCCCTGTGCCAATCTTCCTTGAAGCTCAGAAACACAGCACAGGCAGTGGGACGCTGAGAGAAAGAGCGATCCGGTGGAGAAGAATGCAAAGGAATAAAGGCACGAAGGGGCCCAGAGAGACCTTCTAAAGCCCAATGCTAGGTGTTTTTGCTGTGCTTGCACATCAGCTGGTCCCAGATGGGTGGCCACTTGACTTCTGCACATGGACAGGGAAGGTTGGAATCAGAAAAACCAAGGTCAGAAATACAGAGCTGCCTGGGGCCTCCCAGCTTCCCTTCCAGCTCCTACTCCCCAATTAGACTGAAAGTGGCTTCTGGGACACTGGGGTGCTCTCCCATTGGTGAAATCATAATATTGTATGAGTCACAAGTCCCACTGCCAGCCCTGCAGTCAGGGTCAGGGGTGTGAATTAAAACAACTAGGGGGGGGAGGGAAGAGCTGATACCAAGGGCTCAATAGAAAGTAAATGTCTAGAAGAGAATGAGGGCAACATATGTACAAACATGCCTGATTCAATTGATGTATGGACTGTGGTAAGAGTTGTACGAGCCCCAATAAAATGATTTTAAAAACAAAACCAAAACCACAGGACCTTGATTGCTTTGAGCAGGGGCTGCTGAGACCAACCGAAGAGCTTGCTTCCCTTTGTCACTGGGAATGAGGGTACTACCAAAACTTGATTTCAGACTCTTTCCTCAGAGAGCTTTAAGCACCTTGCAGTCAATATCCAATCATAATAGCATTCAGAGGAACTCTTTCATCAAGCAGTTTGTAAATAGTATCTCATGTAATCAGTACAGGATTTTAAAATGTAAGATTAAGTGACATTCCTGAGATCTCACAGCTCATCCTGATAGCAAGAATCTGAGTTCCAGTTTGATTATAATGTTTATGCACCACATCCTGCCACCATTCTGGATAGGAGTAAAAAGTCAAGAATAATCCTGGCCTGGATGAG
>NW_022111365.1:6064904-6073418 GCF_000313985.2 Echinops telfairi | reverse complement strand
AAAAAAAAAAAATGCTCATTTAAGATCTACCTATGAAATTGACAACAGCAATTCAAAAGATCTTAGATAAACCTTAGAGGTCAGCAAGTTCCTCTTAATAGGGAAAACAACGCAGAAAAGGCCAGGATGAATGGTTGCACATGCAAAGAATTTAGTCACTTTCGCAGAAATGTACCTGTAAAAACTTGAATCGGTGTTTTCACTATATATTTCCTCAAGAGCAATAGCAAAAATAGAAAAATCAAGGTAGTTATTTTTTTTAAGAGGCAAAGACCCAGTTATCATGAAGCTTGTTAACTATTGCTAAGAACCCTATGTCCTCACAGAAAACGATTTTGGCCTTTAGCCTGGATCCCCATGAAGTGACCCTGGGAGTAAGTGAGGTGTCTTTATCTGAAATCTTCAGACTGGACCTGGGGAGGTGTGCTAACAGCCCAGACCCTCAGGAGGCATGAGTAGCCTAACATGCATATGCAGTAAGGGTTCCATCAGGTTGGCTGATGAAAGCCCTGCCCATAGAGACTCAGAAGGACTCCTGGTTGGCAAAGGGAAGGTAATGCACCCTTTTTGGAATATGGAAGTTCCACCTTGGGAATCCTCCCAGACCTCACCTATATATTCGTCCTTATAACAATCCTAATGTGTATCCTTTTGCTTAGCCTAATCATATTACTTGCTGGGAATTCCATGAGTTATCCTAGTGAATTATCCAACCCAAAGCAGTAGGGGGAAGTGAGGAAACTCGGGGAAGTCCCCTGAGCTGATGGCTGGCATCTGTCCTGTAGGAACAGGGCGGGCAACTTCCAACATGTGACCAACAGGTCCAATGTTTGGGGTATCATGTGAACTCCCTAGACATGTGACTGGCATCTGCCTATTTAATAGTCTGGAGAATAATGTTCTCTTAAAAGTTGTGAAATCCACCCTAGCTTTGGGTAGACTGTGCTAGAAATAATGGAGAAATGAAAAAGTGGGCATTTGATTATTCTTTATATTCTAGTTCTTCCATGGCCATCCAAAACGTGCCCATCCTTTAATGTGACCTGTTCAGTCCTCCCACCACCCAGGCCAAGGCTGCTCTCCCTTCTACCATCTAAAGTATCTGGGAAGCCATGTACGGGGGACTGCAGTACACATCTTCTCCACAAGGCACAGACTTGGCCTTAAGCTGCCTCCCATGAGTAATGGGAAGATGACTGGCCAAAATCAGAACTGAATTCCCGTCTCCGTGCTACCATCCGGGTCAATTCATTTCTTCGTTTGTAATGTGGGAACATCGTTACCCGTTTCAGTGATGTGCTTTATTGAATGTATGACAACATTTTACAAAGGATTATACAAGTAGTACTCATCATGTATCTTCTGTCACCTAAGAAGGCCTCACGGAAATCTGGGACCTAGTAGGTGTTCAATGAAGATGAGATCGTTTGAACGGAATTGATTTGTAGCTTCCATTTCTCTTGCTTCTGATCGGCCTGTGGGCTTCTGAGGACGTAGAGAAACCTAACTCAGAATGCTGCCCAATGGTGAGGACCAAATGGGAAGGATGTGAAAGGATCTGGGAAGCCATAAATATCCAACTGCACTTGTTCTTGGGAAACCTCCTGGTACCCCTGCCCCCATTGTAGAGGGCTGGTAACGTCAGGGGGTACTGGGTGTCCGTCCTTCCAAGTCCTTGATCCTTTCTTTAAGGAAGAAACTTTTCCCGGTCTGGGCTTTCACTCTGTTCTAAGTGCCTGTGTCCACGATGGGACGTTCACCCTCATCAGTCCACGCCTCTCATTGCAGCACCCGTACCCCACGGAGGATGAGAAAAGGCAGATTGCAGCCCAAACAAACCTTACCCTCCTGCAAGTAAATAACTGGTGAGTAGCATCACTTGCCCCAAAGCTCTTAGATTCAGTGGTCGCTCCCTTGGCAGGGAGACAAGACTAGCTTGCCCAGTGCCCCCTGAGCCCCATCCCAACTGTCACACCAGGCCTCCCCTTGGAACCAGAAGCACAGCTTCTCAGCACCTTTTGTTGGGAAATCGGGTCACAAATGTCCCTGGAAGCTGCTCGCTGAGTAGAAAACCCAGAGCGACACCCCCCACCACCACCAGCTCCAGCCCCTCCCAACCCTTCACCCCTGCCCTGCCCGGCTGAAACAGACTTGATTTCCGGGTCAGTTCACTGGAGGGGCTGCCAGTGGCCATTTATCGACAGCCCTCCCCACTAAGATGGAATGTGCACCAACTAAAACATTCTGCAAAGCTGGAGTGGGAGGAGAGGGAAAGAATGGGCCCTTCTGACCCCACAGGGATTTCAACTACTATCCTATTCTCTGTGTCTGGCTGGGCTGCCAGAGATAGAAAGTTCAGACGATCCACTGTGAACTGAGAGAACTCACAGAGCCCCTTGGTTTTCTGGAGAGAAGTCAGAGGTTGGCACCAGGTGGGTCTGGGGCAGGTCTGTGACCCCCAGCCCTGTGCATTCTTGCTACTTGGAGGTCACCACAGCCTGGCTGACTTCTTGAGTGCCTCCTGGCCAAGGGGATTCCCCATGCTCTTTTAGACCCTAGATCAGAACCCCAGTTGGACCTCAATGACGGAAGAATAGATTGGTCTTAGAGAGTCTAAAACAGCTTAGACCTCTGGATCCATCCCTATCTCCCCAGCCCTGTTAACCTTCGCTTCCACATCACCACCTAATTTTTTTTTGAACCATTCTATTGGGGGCTCATACAACTCATCACAATCCATCCATACGTCCATTGTGTCAAGTACTTTTGTACGTTTGTTGCCACCATCATTCTCAAAACATTTGCTTTCTAGTTGAGCCATTGGTATCAGCTCATTTTCCCCCTCCCTCCCCAGTCCCTTCTCCCCCATGAGCCTTTGATAATTTATAAATTATTATTATTTTGTCATATCTTACACCATCCGACGTCTCCCTTCACCCGCTTCTCCGCTGTCTGTCCCCCAGGGAGGAGGTTATATGTAGATCTTTGTAATCTGTTCCCAGTTTCTCCCTCACTTCCTTCCACCCTCCCAGTATTGCCACTCTCACCACTGGTCCTGAGGGGATCATCTGTCCTGGATTCCCCATGTTTTCAGTTCCTATCTGTACCTAATCGGTAACCAACCAGATCTCCACCTTTAAACAATGCCTCCTCACATACCTTGCAGGTTCATCAACGCCCGGAGGCGCATCCTGCAGCCCATGCTTGACGCCAGCAACCCAGACCCTGCCCCTAAAGCCAAGAAGATCAAATCACAACACCGACCCACCCAAAGATTCTGGCCCAACTCCATTGCTGCAGGGGTGCTCCAGCAACAGGGTGCCCCAGGCACAAATCCTGATGGTAAGAACTGGGACTGAGTAGTGTAGGCTGGATGAGGGTTGGATGGAGGGCTTTCTGGCACTTACTCAACGTGTAAGTCTGAGTTGACTAGAGAAACAATTTCGTAGACACTTGTGTGTATAAGAAAGAGCTTTATATACAACAGCAATTGAATATTGAGAAAACATCCCAGCCCAATCCAGGTCAAGTCCCTAAGTCCGACATTAGCCCATATGTCCAAAACCAATCTATAAATTCCTCTTCAGACTCACAAAACACATGCAATGTTTCTGGATGCAGGAAGATTACAGCCCAGTGGGTGGAAAGTCTTGTGGACCCAGTGGCAGTGGAAACATCTCAGCACCCGCAGGGGTCTCCACGTGGCTCCTTCAGCTCTTGGACTCTAGTGTAGCTCCATGTGTCTTGTCCACTGGAAGGTCTCACAGGGAGTGAGCATGTGTCCTGCCTCCAGCAAGTTATCTCCTTAGCGCCTCCAAATGAGGTCATCAAGCTGCAACCTGAGTAACAGGCCAAACTCCACCCCTTCACTCCTAAGTCTCAAATTGACAACAGATCATGTAACTACCACACTCAATATAGGTTGTCATTCAAGGGATCACATCTATTCACTTGAATCTGAACCCCAACTCATTCACAATAATTAATCAAAGGATGTTCCTATGCCTTAAAGAATGAGATGGTTGTAGGTACTTTGACAAGCCAAGGCAACCTCCCAAAAGGGTGGGAGTGGTTGGTCCTCTGAGTCAGTGACTGCTCAGAAGAACCCCTCCTCACTCTCGAAATTTCCCCAAGTTTCTTATCATTTCCTTATGTCTAAACAGCTCTTCAGGAGCCCAGGCTATTTATACATACCAAGACAGGCAGCTGGCTTGTGAACTAAGGCCAGGGAGAGCTGTTTTCCCTGCTTCCACATCACACCCTCCAAATACACTTCTAATTGCTAGTCGCCTAGTGCACAATGAATAATTCAATGAGCCAGGCATTTTACAGCTTGGCATGTGAAGATAGGCACTCTGGATGGGGAGCGGGCTGAAGGAGGCCACATGTCCATGCATACCTGTATCTCTATGGTTGTGTACCTGTGTGATGGGCATTCATCTTACAAGTTATAATGGCAAGAAACAGAGTGGAGACTGGACTCACTTGAGAGAGAATCTCAACTTGGGCATCACAGAGATTTGATTTGTCCTCTTTAAAATGGGGACACTCATACCCGCCTTACAAGAGTGTTAAGAAGTCATACGTACTTGAGCTGTTTCCATAGAAGATGCTTGGCACAAAATGGCCAGGATTGCTACTGCTTGGGTTGGACAGAGAGTTGCAGGGAAGGAATGGAAGGGAGACTTCATACTAGGGAATTTTAGCTTTTAGACAGTCCCCCTTAGAAACAGTGAGCTCCCCATCCATTCCCACTCAATCCAACACTGAGGTTCCCAGGCCTGATTGAGCCTCTGCTATCCTGACTTCTCTCTTATCTCTCCTATCTCATGTAGGTTCCATCAGTTTGGACAACCTACAGTCCCTGTCCTCAGACAATGCCACCATGGCTATGCAGCAGGCTATGATGGTTGCACACGATGACTCATTGGATGGGACAGAAGAAGAGGATGAAGATGAGATAGAAGAGGAGGAGGAGGAGGAGGAGGAGCTGGAGGAGGATGCAGACGAGCTACAGACAACAAATGTCAGTGACCTGGCCTTGGAACACCGTGACTCCCTGGAGTAGCCCCACAGCCCATTTGACACTGATCACCGAGCAGGAGAGGGGTGTGTCATCAGGAGGCTTCAGGTGGGGGGCACGTCATGGGCAGGGAGCACCGGAGGAAGCTGGACTCTAGCCTCGGCCAATCAGCAGCTTGGAGGACTGAATGCAGCAGAGATACTTTCCTCCTTCCGTCCACCAAGCGTCAAGGAGTGCCCTCACCTCAGACTGCTGGGCCTTTGTCCCACGGGCCCATCAAGCAGCCGGTCGGAGAGACAGGAGGGAAATGAGACTTACCCCATCCCCAGGGAGCGAGGGAACCCATGGGCACTCCCATAGAAGGACTGGAGTTGTTTACAAGCCCTGCACTGTGAGGGGATCAATGCTGTTTTGATGAGGGCAGCACTGGAAAGAACGAGGAAGGCCGAAGGGACCGAGGTTCTGCTCTCAGAAGATTTTCAGCCCCTTTGAGTGTCATTCAAGGGCAGCAGGAAGCCCCAAATCATAATCAGAGGTTGGGCAGGGGGATAGCCTGCGGGAATCACGTCTTGCGATCAGAGTGAGATCTGGTTTTCACAAGTTTCTGCTGACTCCTCCAAGATGGTATTTCTGGGCCCGGGCAACCAGGTACTTTGGAGGGACGGGAGGGAACCAACAGAGCCTCCTCCTTTCTCTCCTGGAAAGTGATTGCCAGCTGTTGAGTTCGGACTAAGAGGAGGTCTTTTACTTGGGTTGGTTCCAGGACCCCAAGCGATGGCAGGATTGGGAACCAGAACAAACGGACCCTAAGTAGTCACAGAACTCACCTCACATAACAACAGGACAATGGGGTCTTCCCCCGGGGAGGTGTCCCAGCCCTCAAAAGGAGCTGATAGGCCTTCTGACAGAGTGGAGCCAGGTGAATTTGAAATCTTCCCACCCTGGCTCCCAGGCTGATTCCATCAGCCTGCAACCTCCCTTTTGCATTCCATCCTTCAGAGAAGGCAGAAGAAACAGTGGAAAGACGGATCCCACCCAGTGAAAAGCCAGGGATTGGAGAAGGTCCCACATCCCGCTTCCAATCATTTCCCCAATGTGGAGGAGGGCCCAGAGGAGCGGCGCCCTGGAGCTGTGCCACCAGCCCACCCTGCCTTGCCATTCGACCCGCCATCGTTTTACAAACTACTGGAGGAACTGGGACTCCCACAGGAGAAGGCTTCCCATTTATCCGTGCTAACACATCTTCCCACTCCAGTTTCCAGCTCCCCCATTAGCACTCCCTCTTTTCCACCCTGCCCCCCAGGCCCCTCGCGCCCCTATGGCCGTGAATGGCAGGACAGACCACATGTGTGTTTTAATTGGGTTTAATTTAATGGGCTTGCCATTTCATTTGTAAATTGCGCATTAGCCTCTTCCTTCCGTGGCAAGATGTGAATAGCTTACCTGGTTCCACTTGAGGGGCTCCTCAGGGCCCACTGGGTTTTCCCCTCCCCCGCCAGGTGGACTGAGCAAGAGGAAGGTTGTTCTCCTGAGGTCTCCCCGAAATGAATGTATTCTCCCCAAAAGAGCTGATGTTTAACATTTTAATAGGGATTTTTGAGAAACAAAGGACCTTATTTATAACCTGGGTGATCCACTCATTTTTTTACTCCCTTTTGATGCCATAGGTAGAGGAAAGCCTGGCTTTTTTGTTTTTTGGCGTGAGACTTTTACAATGTGTAGTGGGATAAAATACATTTATTTCCTCTTCTGGTGAACTTTTCTTGTTCAAACACACAGACACCCCCACAAGCCCTCCCACTTACCGTTTCGGACAGGCATCCGCCGCCACTACAACACAGGTTTACCTGCGTCCACATACCCACCTCTCCCCTCCGGTCCTTCCACTTGCCTAATGTTATGCAACCTCCTTCTGATGTATCCACCAAACCAGTACTGAATGTGGCTGAAAAGTTTTCAGTAAACCTTATTACCTACCGCTTGCCTGTAGTTGCCGTAGCTTCTTTCGCGGGACAGAGACCATCTGGAAGTCTCAACATACTCGTTACTGACCTTACAAAGGACGGGGTCTCGGTGACCCCGGGGTAGAAAGGCACACACTGAACCTTTTGTGTGTGCAGCTTCAGCCTCCCAGACAAAGACACGGCAAGGTCCTATGCTGCCCTCTCCTGACGAGTTCCCCCTACAGCAGGGGATAGTCCTAAATGTCCACCTCCCTGAAATGCCTTTGCTTTTCTAGTTCCGTCCTAGACTCAGCGGGGTTCCATCAGGTAAGCTAGTGCCTCTACCTGCTTCTCGCCCTTAGGGGCCCGTCCTTTTCGTCCAGTGAAAGGAAAGGAGAGCAGATCGATTTACTCCCGGAGCTAGGGTTCCGAGGGGAGCCTGCCCTTTGGGTTCCAGGGTCCCATTTCTCTGGGGCAAAATGAAATCCAGGAGCAGGTGATCTCTTCTAATCAATAAGCAGGAGGCTTGCTTGTTACTCTCACACACTTTCAGACCCGGTCATCTGCTAAGGTTCCATGTTTAGAAGTAGGGGGACAACGAGTTCCTCGGTTGGTTTTTGGTTGGTTTTTTAAAAATATTTCATTGTGTATTCAGTGAAGGCTTACACAGAAACTTAGGATCCCATTCAACAGTTTCTACATGCGTTGTGTCAGCGACATTGGTTACATTCTTCAAAGTGAGTGAATATTCCCATTATATCTGGTTTGGTTGTTTCATTTCCATTAATCTAGTTTCCCTGTCCTCTTACCTTCTCATTTGGGTTTTAAAGTAATTTTTAATCATTTGGTCTCATAAAGGTGATCCGTAAAAGGATGGATATTATGTACTGGTGATACTCTTTTTGAGCAAATCTGTTATTTAGCTAAAAAATGACTTCAGGTGTTAGTTTCAGTTCAAGGTTTGAAAGAGTATCTCAGGGCAATAGTGTTGGGAAGTCCTCCAGTCTCAACCAATCCAGTCAGTCTGGTGGTTTTGTTATTGTTTTGCTTTAGGAATTTAAGGCTCTGTTTCACATTTCTTTCCATCTATTAAGGTCCATCTGTTGTGAAGCTGATTAGTAAGTAGTGGTAACTGGGAACCATCTAGGTCTTCTGGCCTCAAGGTAATGCAGTTCCTTATTTTTGTTTTCCTTCCTTCTCTTTCACATGAGACCAAAAGTTAGATGTTAGATGTTGGCTCAGAAACTTTTAAGAACCCAAACTCAACTCACCCAAGTGGGAGGGAGAACATAACTAACTTTATTAACTGTATTATGCCAATTGACCAAGAAGTCCCATGACACAAGGGAGTTCCTTGTTCACATTCACAAAGGTTGGAGAGGCCGCTCTGACCTGTGGAAACACTACAGCCAAGCTGCAGCTGCAGGTGAGATGGTCACAAAATGAAATGAGCCTCTGAACAGTTCTGATGAAGACTCCTGGGATGACTGCTTCCATAGAGCTCAACTTCGTCCCTCACACCTAGAGTGTTCCTTACAGGGCAACAGA
>NW_022111365.1:6058767-6064021 GCF_000313985.2 Echinops telfairi | reverse complement strand
CACACACACACACACACACACAGTTTCGTCCATCACACCTAGAGTGTTCCTTACAGGACAACAGACACACACACACACACAATTTCGTCCATCACACCTAGAGTGTTCCTTACAGGACAACAGACACACACACACACACAATTTCGTCCATCACACCTAGAATGTTCCTTACAGGACAACAGACACACACACACACACACACACAATTTCGTCCATCACACCTAGAGTATTCCTTACAGGACAACAGACACACACACACACACAATTTCGTCCATCACACCTAGAGTGTTCCTTACAGGACAACAGACACACACACACACACACACACACACAATTTCGTCCATCACACCTAGAGTGTTCCTTACAGGACAACAGACACACACACCGTCTCTAAGAAGATGGAGAAAGTCTCAAGATTTACGAGATGACGATGCCTCCTTAGCAACTTACCTCCAGTCAGGAAGACAGCAGTCATCCAAAGCAGTGTTTCCCAAGTAATACGCGGATAGAAATATGCTAACCTGATCAAATACCACGGCCAAAGCAGTCTGGGCGAGGCAGCATAATATATTTTGCTAGTAGAGTCTCATAATACGCCTGTAAGCCAGTTGCAGGAACCTCGTGTGTGTGTGTGGAGTAGAGCTGTGCTACACAGGGCTTTTTAAGGCTGCTTTCTGGAAGTAGATCACCAGAACTTTCTTTTGAGGCACCCCTGAGTGGACTGGAACTTCTAACCTTTCTGTTAGCATCTGAGCATATTAGCCTTTTGTACCACCGAAGGACTCCTTATAATACACATTAGCATATTATAAGGTCTGAACAACCCTACCGAAAAATAATATATTTAACTTTGTTTAACCTAATGACTCCCAACTTTTATTTCCCTCCCCCACCCCCAATGTCTTTCAAGTTATACTGGTATTCCACAGAACGCACTTTAAGGACACCAATGCAGTCCCTGGAAAAAGGCATCCTCCTTGGTAATGGAAGGGTATTGAAAACGAGGAAACCATCAAGGAAATGGGTTGACATGGTGGCTGCCACACGGGATGGAACATAAGAGCAACTGTATGGATGCTGCAGGCAGGCCCAGGCAGAGTGTTCCCCTCTGCTGTGGAGAGGAGTGCTGAGTCGGACCAGCTCACCAGCACCAACAACAATCTGAAGAAAAGATGGTGTGTGCTGCTGCGGGCTCTCCCACCCCCGCTTATATGTTTCTGTAAAATTCTGCCATCTCCGGTTAGGGTAGCCTCCGCCAAACTGAAGCTTAGGGTCTGTGGCCGTTTGTTATCAGGGTGGCTGGTTAGATAGTCAATTACACTCCCTCACCACCACCCATTTTTTCTGGCCCTTCTGTTCAATATTTGAGTAATAGTTTTATGAAGGGAACTATTTCTCTATCTCCAAGAAGACATCCAGAGTGAAAAAACAATATAGCCCAAGAAAACAATATAGACCGATACAGCTTTGAAGGGGCAAGCAACCATGTACAATTGTCCACTACAGATCAGTAAGAGTACATGTAAACCAATGCTTACCTGACCTATTGGGTTGCCTGCCCCGTGGAACCTGCATACTGTTTCTGGGTCTTACATCTGGGCAATTTCACTCTGAGGCTTAAGACAGTTCATGTAAACCAATGCTTACCTGACCTATTGGGTTGCCTGCCCTGTGGAACAAGCATGCTGTTTCTGGGTCTTATATCCGGGCAACTTCACTCTGAGGCTTGCTGCTTCCACAGGGATTCCCGAGACTTGGGCATCTGGATCACCAGAGCTGCTTATCATCGATGTGGGTTAGGTTCCTCCAGAGCTAGAGCTCTCCCAAGACTTGGAAACAAGACTTTGCAAAGCATATTGTCAGAAAATGGTTTTTAGTTGCCTTTTAGAAGTTATTATTTTATAACTAGGGAGTCCCTGAGGGTGCAAACAATTAGAGCTGAACTAGCTAAAAGGTTGGCGGTCCAAAGCCACCCCGATGGGGCTCAGAAGAGAGCTGGAGACGGTCTGTTTCCCCAAGTTCACAGCCGTGAAAGTCCTGGAGAGCCTTTCTACTCTGCACCCACGGCTCACCAAGAGTCAGTCAACAACAACTAGCAACAAAAACTTCTCTTTCCATATAGACTACAACCCCGAGTCATTTTGTTTTCACTCACCATTCACAGGCGCCTACTACGTGCAGGTCCCTCACTGCAGAGAAAGCAGAATTCCATTTTTAGAGAGTCACAGGTAAAGGTATTTGGCCCCGAGGACTGGCAGGCTGGTGGGAGGGAATGGGAATGAGCCATACACAGAGCATTCCCATTGTGGCCTTGTCTTTCCAGCAGGTTTTATGATCCCACTTCGGCAGTCTACGGATCTTCTACCTTTGCATTGCCTCATCTCTCTCTGGGCCAATCTCATGTAGGCCCTTTGCAAAGGCAACGCGTGCCATTAACCGGAGCCCATTGGGACAATACCCTCCCACGTTGCGTCTTAGTACAGCTTTCCTTTTAAGACCAGGGTTTGATTTATTTGTCAACTCACTTCACTCTTTTAAATTATGTGCATCTCATTCCACTCAGTCACCAAGGCAGCTGATTTCAGGTGTTGACATTACACCCAGTATTACCTGGCAAGAACATGACTTTTTCCCCCCATTACAAGTCTTACAATTTATGTACATCTCATTCAAGATGTACATAAGCCTTATGTCTCATTAAGCAGCCACTTAAGACAATTCCCTTCCGTTGTTTATACCTCATTATAGCTTTTCATTTTCAGGTTCTCTTCCCATCTTATTCGATCTGAGCATCACTCAGAGACCTCACTTCAGTGTGCATCCACCTGTTAGTTCAGGTGCCTTTGTGGTGGTGACTTCCCACGCTGCAATGCAGCATTTGTGTTATTCCAAACTCCTTGAAGACCAGGTCCACTCACCTGTGGGCCTCCCATGATTCCTTTGCAGGGGAAGGAAGAACACCAGGTTCCACTGGATTTGGTCAAGACTCAGCCAATATAAGTCCCCCTTACACACACCCAAACCAAACCAAGTCCACTACTGGTGAGTGGCTTCTGACTCAGAGCCGCTCTGAGTCAGCGCAAAGGAGAAGGGCCCACTGAGTCCCCAAGGCTGTGCTTTTATGGACGCAGGCTGCCATATCGTTCTCCCTAGGAGCAGCTGGTGAGTTTAAACCACTCACCTTTCAGTTAGCAGCCAACTGCTTTGACCCGTGGATATGAAGTTCCCTTTCAGTTAATAAACAAGGAAATTCTAGTACTGTGGCTGACCGAACAGCTGGCTGCAGCACCTCCTGGGGAGGTCTTCTCTCTGGATAGGCTACACTTCTGCTGGGAGACTGAGATCAGCATCCCTGCTCAGGCTGGGCGGATTCTTTCACATTGCTGTCATCCTTCTGGCTCCGTGACACTGTGCCTCCGGGTGTCGATCATTTGAGCAGAGGTGAAATAACTCTGCTTTCTCATGATGAAATCGCCCCAACCCCTCCAGGTCCAGTGCTATCCGTATCATTCCTCCAACCTTCAACCAGGGTTGACCACAGGAGTGTTCCTTTAAAATTGCTAAGCAACCTTTTGAGATTTGCAGGTGCCCACGTTTCTTTTTAACTTACTAAATCAGAATCTTCGATGGTGATGTCCAAGCAGCTGAATTTTCAATAGCACCACAGAAACCCGAGCCACTACCTTACCCAAACCTGATCTCATACAAGCATCTGCAGTTTAGTTGGTGACGCTGCGCTGAAAGGCTGGACACTACCTCTCAGTATTGCCCCTCCCAGTCATATATGCATTTTAACAAGAATTAAAGCCTCGAGGGAAAATAATCATTTCTCAGCCCTGGAAAGGCCAGCAAATCTAACACACCCACCCAATATAGGATGCTATCTACACATACCATACGTTGTTATCCATTTGCATCTGAACACCCTGGCTAGAAGGAGCTCCCTGCCCATCCCGCCAACTCCTACCCCGTGGTCGGAGGTCTGCCGTCAGGAAACAGACGGCATATGTAGAAGCCCTCTCAACTTTTTGATTGTGTTCTTTAGACCTATTTAACACGTGGGAGAAATATTTTAGGGTTCATCAGCAGAAGCTTTCTCAAGCCTCTTGTGTTAAGCCACATGCTCTCATTCGTCCTGCCTAATCACGAAGCATGTAAGCTTTCCTGCGTGTGCCTGGAGTGGTCTGTGTTTCCTCTTGTCTTCTACCTCTCTCCTTGCCAATGAAAATGAACGTTTTTTTCTAAGCTCAAAAATAAATGTGACTTTTCACCATTCCTCTTCCACTTCTTCTTTCGAATGAGCCTGCTGGGAAAAAAAACCCCACCTCTTTGCTTTGCTTCCTGGTCCAAGAGGACCTGGAAGTTCCTGGTTTAGAATCAGCAAGTGTGAAGGGCCACGACTGAACAGGATGTGTGTGCTGCGACTACAAGTCTGATTTTAGGAGAGCATGGTTTTAAAGGACAGCTGCACCTTTGTTTTTATTCTCAGGTCTCCTGTATCTCTTCCACTAAAAAAAAGACTTAAGAAGCCATGAGGTCCAGCCCTTTTTGTATGACAGACATTATTGAATACTCAGAACAACCCTGAAAGAAAAATAACAGTACTATTAATATTAGTACACTGATTTTTAAAATGAGAAAACTGAGGAGCAGAGAGATTAAATACTTTTCTGGAAATCATTTAGCTAATAGGTGGTAGAGCTGGAATTTTAACTCGGGCTCCACCTCCTTAAGTCTCAGCGTGTAGGGCCACCAGGAGTTAGACTCAGCTCCGTGACAACTATCAACGAGAAACCTGGGCATGCCGAGGACAGGCCTCGAGAGTCAGTGTCAGAGCCCCTCTGACTGCTGTTGAGTCCACTCTGACTTGCAGCGACCCCAGAGGACAGGGTCGAACTGCCCCAGTGGATTTCCGGGACTAGCTTTTTACAGTAGTTGAAAGCATCCTCTTTCTCCAGTGGAGCAGCTGGTAATTTCAAACTGCCAGCCTTGTGGTTAGCAGCCTAGTGCATAACCCACTAACTACCCCACAAGGTCCCTGTGTTAGTCTAGGTACTTTAGAGAAACAACTTCATGTATAAGAGAGAGTTTTATGTATAAGAAACTTCATGTATAAGAGAGAGCTTTATATAAAGGTTAAGTGCGCATCAAGAAAACATCCCAACCCGGTGCTGCCCAAGCCCACAAGTCCAACATTAATCCATATGTCTGACACCAATCCACGAAGTCCTCCTCCATCTCACAAAACAGACGC
>NW_022111365.1:6047424-6057597 GCF_000313985.2 Echinops telfairi | reverse complement strand
GAGAGAGAGAGAGAGAGAGAGAGAAAGCAAGATAGCTGAGGAAGGAAGCAAGGAGGGAGAGGGAAGAGGGGGCAAGGGGTGAAGAGCAAGAGAGGGCAGACACAGGAGTGCCCTTGGCTTTGGGGTTTCAGACAAAGCTTTTATCAAAATGCCAACAATTTGCATATTCCGTTTCCTTCTTCAGAGCAGGCTGCATATGCATGAGGTCTTGGGGGTGGAGGGCAGAGCTCCTAGGCTGCGGGGTTAAGGTAGCTTGTTGGTCTTTGACAAGAGAGGCGTTACTATGAAGTCGAAGCTCCTTCTTGGTCAGCAGAGTGGTCTCTGTTCCTTTCCCCACAGAAGCCCCCAGACAGAACTCCTAATTGCTCTCCTCTCATCGTGTCAGGGAAATAAATAATCAGCTGCCATCTGAACATGAATATTTCTTCTTCAAGAATAACACTTAATTACTCTCAGGTCTGTGCATGCTAATCACGAGGCTGGCTCAGTGATAAGAGTCAGCTCTCCTGGCTTCTGTAGACCGGGAGCAGCCTCTCCTCTCCTCTAATTTCTGCCTCAAGGAAAGCTGGGCCCCCTGGGGCACTCCCTGCTGTGGGGAGACCCAGGTAGCTCTCAGGGGACAGGCGTGTTGGAAGTATGTGCTACAATAGATGCTCGTGGAAGGACATCGGACATCCCTAAGGACCTGGTTTATAACTCGCTTTAAGATAATTAGGGAATAGCACCTTCTTATTGACAGTTCCCATCTCGATGGGAGTGATACTCCATATATTATTTTTCCATTGAGTATGAAAAAGTTTATTTAATTTGACAACTCCAACATGTCCCACACACTTTAACTAGAGCCGCAGAAACTTTCCCTTTGGGCTTCCCATGTCACATCTGGCCCCAACTGGAAACAGTGGTAAAATGACAGGGAATGTGGAGGGATTCTACTTGGGGTTTTCTGTTTAACTCATTTTAGTGGGGACTTGTACAACTATTATCACAATCCATCCATCCATCCATCTATTGTGTGTCAAGCACATTTTTACATTTGCTACCATCATCATTCTCAAAACATTTTCTTTCTACTTGAGCCCTTGGTATCAGCTCATTTTCCCCCTCCCTCCCCAGCACCCTCCGTCATGAAGCCTTGATAATTTATAAATTAGTATTATTTTTTCATGTCTCACACTGATCAATGTCTCCTTTCACCCACTTTTCTGTTGTCCATACCCCAGGGAGGGGGTTATATGTAGATCACTGTGATCGGTTCCCCCTTTCTCCCCCCATCTTTCCCTTACCCTCCTTGTATCGATACTCTCATTATTGGTCCTGAGGGGTTTATCTCTCCTTGATTCCCTGTGTTTCCAGTTCCTATTTGTACCAGTGTACATTCGCTGGTCTAGCTGGATTAGTAAGGTAGAATTGGGATCATGATAGTGGGAGGGAAGGAAGCATTAAAAAACTAAAGTTGTATGTTTCCTTGGGGCTATACTGCACCCTGACTGGCTCGTCTCCTCCCCGGGGGATTCTATTTCGAAGGTAGTGTGTCTTCACATGATAATTTGCTTTAATTCTATACAAACAAAAGTCCTTTGGGCAGCTTTGTTGGCAGATCTTGAATGAAAAAACAGTTGCCAACAAGTGAGTTCAAACTCATGGAAATCCCATGCTTGTCAAACTAGAACTGTGCTCAATAGTTGACTTTTTAGAAGCAGATCACCAGAAAGCATGCCAGTCCAGTCCAAGCCCAGAAGTCCGATATTAGCCCATATGTCCAATAACAATCTATAAAGCCCTCTTCAGACTCATGAAACACATGCAATGACACCAAATGCAGGATGATCACAGGCCCGTGGGTAGAAAGTCTTTGGCTCCAGTGGCATTGTAAGCATCTCAGCAAATCTTTAAGAGGGGAGATAGCCTCATCTTTCTCTCTTGGAGGGGCTGATGAGTTTGAACCACTAATCTTGCAGTTAGCACCCCCCACATTGCCCCTAGGCCTCCTTTAATTGATGGGACCTACCTTAGTTATAGTACCACTAGCCAGACAGACCTACCTCCCTAGACATCAGCTTGAAGACCTTACCTTCTCTCCATAGACCCTTGGCTAAGTGTGACCATCCTAGATAGAGGTGGAACAGTTCAGGCTGACTGGAACCTGAATTATCTCACCGGATGGAAGAACTGAGTTGGAGGCGCCTGTTAAAGGCACTATACATCTGTTCCTCAAGTTCAGTCTGAAGAATCAGGGCGCAAACACTTCTGAAAAGCTAGACAAAGCGTGCCAAACCTAAAAGCAGACATCAATCAATCACCCGGAGATCTTATTAAAATGGAGATTCCGATCTCTCCACTGTTGGCGGTGGCAGTCTGAGGA
Source organism: Echinops telfairi (assembly GCF_000313985.2). Lineage (NCBI taxonomy): Eukaryota > Metazoa > Chordata > Mammalia > Afrosoricida > Tenrecidae > Echinops > Echinops telfairi. The sequence goes on along the minus strand of NW_022111365.1, from coordinate 6,055,232 downwards.
GGCTGGAGGGCGAGGTGAAGCGATCCCAGGAGGAAAGGGTTTTCATATCCCTGGGGATCCCTGCTGTGGCCCAGTGGAGGGAGGAAAGAGGGGCCCCAGTTCTCACCCTTCCCTGCTCACTTCCTTTCTTGAGCGTATCTTTGACACTTGAGATATATTTTTAACTGCCAGTGACTTTGATTGGCTTGTATTTGCTGCTTCAGACACCTGCTAGCAGGAGAGGAGGGCTGACCCAGATCTGACAAACCCAAGACAGGAAGGCAAGCTTTGTCAGGATGCATTGCTTTCCCATTGCTGAAATGTGTTAAAACCTCATACCTGGCAAAATGCCAACCTTGCTAATGACCTCACTACCCATAACCCTTTGCCCCTACAGCCTTCTTGGCAATGAACTACAAAATGTAAGTCGCCGCTTTTGTCAGAGACGAGGTGTATGCCAATTTGCTGAATCTGAGAGTGGCACCTGAGGGTTGTTTCTATGTTCCTTAAGACTCCCGATTGACACAGATGCTCTGCACTGGGGATTGCTGAGCAAGAGCTCTAGGCAGTGAGCAGTCTTCCTTGTTGGGGCTGGCCGTCTTCACTGCAAGGCGAGACTGCTCCGGCTCTGTAGGACTCCTCCCAGCAAAGCAGAGGCCCAAGAATAAGTGGCCAGCACCAGGGACACAGTTGATAACCGGCTCTTCCTGTCTCACTTCCATTGGACCACCTGCGGAGTTTCCAATGTAATAAAGCCTGGCTTTTCTGGCCGCATGTTCGGTCAAAACGATCATTAAACTCTTTAGACTCAGTCTAAGTTTCATTAGATAAGTTCCCTAAGTGACAGTCTGACTACCACTTTGTGGCCTTTGCTAGCCACCTCTAAGTTTCCTTGGCAGCAAAATGGGACACTGCTAGTACTTACAGATCTCCCTGAATGATACAAATGGTTGGCTTCTAACCAAAAGGTCGGATGTTTGAGTCCACCCAGAAACATCTCAGAAGGAACATCTAGTGATCTACTTCTGAAATCAGTCACTGAAAATCCTATGGAGCACAGTTCTAGTCTGACATACAGTGTTGATTCAAAGGTATGTCACTATACACTGTGGGGTTGCTGTGATGCGAGATAACATAAAGAGAGTAATTAGGCACATAACTAGTGCTCAGTAAACAATTTTTGTTTTACGATAGGGACTATGGGGATTGGCAGAATTAGTCCATCCAAGTCAGAGGTTGAGTTAGTTCATTGTGCCAGCCTGGCCAATAATCACATGTGGGGCTAATTGAAAGGCGGAGGGATAAATGGGTGGTGAGCCTCGCCTTTCTAGTTCTCGGGTCTCTTGTTTTGTGATGGTTGCACCAGGGTGCAGCTGCCTTAGCAGTTCCCTGCTTCAGCTTGCAAGATTGACTTCCTACAAGACATCCCCAAGGAGAAGCTACATGGACCTATCCCGATGCAGCCCTGGGTGCTGGAGCAGCCGTGTGGAGACCCCTGCTAGTGCTGAGATGCTTGTTCGTTCACTGACTCAGCTTTCCTCCTGCAGTCGGCATCATTGCCTCTGTTTTGTGAGGTGGAAGACTTTGTGGACTGGTGTTGGGTTAATGGGTTAATGTTGGACTTGTGGGCTTGGGCAGCATTGGGTTGGGATGTTTTCATGATGCACATTTTCTTTACATAAAACTCTCCCTTATACATGAGTCGCTGTGGATTTGTTTCTCCAAAGTACCTAGACTAATACAGAGGTAGAAGACAACAGAATTTGGGTTGTGACAAAATCAAGTCAGTATCCAAGATACAAGTTCTATCTGCTCACTGCCTGCCATATACTTGGGGCAGGACAGAGGGGCCAGAGCTGCTGGAATTTGGGACCTGCAGGGAGGGCATGCAAGGTCAAAGGACACGGTTTCAGGGGGTTCTTTGGGACAGCCAGGGCATGAAGGGGTCTCTAAGGGGAGGAAAGGAGCAGCAACACCCATGTTGGGGGGAGTTCAGCACAACTGGTCTCTTCCAGCCCCCAAACCTCAAACCCTCCATGTAGGGATGCCATGTCTGCTGAATTTACAGCCTCCCCAACAAGTGTGGCAGCCTGCAACAAGCTAATTCTGGCACTGCAGCGTGTAGCTCTAATGTTCTGGGGATGGTTCCTCCTGCTTCCTATAACACATACAGCCCCACTGCATCCCCCAGGGACCATAGCAACCCACAGCAGGGCATGCTCCTGGTCCTAACCATGTCCAGGTTTCCAGAGGCCACATGACCTCCTATGAGTGCAGCTCCATGTTCTTTCTCTAGAGGGGTTGGAACAGAGGGCCAACGGACACCACACTCCAACACATGACACATGTTAATTAAATGGAGGTTTATTTCAAAATTAGTCTTAGAGGGTAAGCTGGGTTTAAAGGCTGGAGCCGTACTACATAGTGAGTGGTGAAAACATCTGCCCTCCTCCAACATAGAAAGAGAGGGGGCTCCATCACCAGCCCCGCCCCACGGTCATGCATCCAATGGTTACTAGGACTAGAAGCCAACAGCTAAGGGCCCCGTGCTGCTCAAGTTGAACCCAGGTTAAGCTATACAGGTTTAAATACACATTGGCAATTACATGGTGTCATGCAATCCCTGTGGTGGAATGACTTGCTTGGCGACCTCCTGCAGCAAGGCAGCTCCAAAGAGCAAGATTAGGTGGGACAGAGCACTGAAAAGAGAAGAGAGGAGAGAGGTCAGGGCACAGCATGGGTCAGCAGCTGTCAGCCCAGGGTGGCCTTGGCAGAGAGCACGTGGCTTCTCTCCAGTATTCTGAGCAGAGAACGGTCCCGCCCAGCCGGGGGAAGTATGCAGTCAGGTCTTAGTTCCAGGAGGAAAAAAAAACAACGAAAGGTGGGTTGTTCCATGTAAAGATTAAGTGAGCAGTCTCGGGGTTCAGATCTGACCACGAATCACTCTCTGACTTCCAGGAATTCCTTAGCCAGCTGTGTTTACTTCTTTGTCTACACACACACACACACACACACACACACACAAGTGCCTGCCTTTGACCTTAAAAGGTTGCTGAGGGGCACGTAGAAAGTGCTCGATAAATGTTAAGAATTATGTATGAATGCATTGGCACTTCAGTGGATCATAAAGAATAAAGTCTAGCCTTCAGACTCTTAGGCTTTCGTAAGGCTCCTTTGAAATTCTCCTTTGGGAAATTTGTCTATTTTTAAAAGCTTTTAAGAGTTCCTTTTTCCTTTTTTTTTTTTGGCCACTGTTTCATCTAAATTCTTCTGCTGAAAAGAAGATTAATTTCTCTGATCTGTATGGAAACAACATAAGGGGGTTTCAGAAAGTTCCTGAAAATGTTTCATTATCTTTTGATTTTATTTTTATATAGACTTTTGGCAGCTCCCACATGCAGCTCAAGGGGATTTAGGCTGAGCTCCACCAACCTTCTGCAGTTATCCAAAGCTTTATGTAGGTGTGAAGCCAAACCCGATAGACTAAGGAGTCCGGGAAGGGAATGCTCAGCAACGATCATTCACATCACAAAATGAAAGACAGCCAGACAGCATCCGAGTCACATTGTGCTTTTTCCTCAATATATCTGAAGCTGAATCTAAGCAAACTTATAGATTTCCCAGTTAGCAAGATGCAATTAGCAAAATCCAGATTGAGGAAACTCTATGAGATAAGCAAATAAATTTCAAAGAAGAAGAGAGGAAGAAGGAGGAAAGGGTCATCTAGAGAGTCCTTATTATCCAATTGCAATGTATATACCATCTTTGGAGGCAGATTAAGCCAAAAAAACGTATGGGAAAATTTAAACACTGAATATTTAATGATATTAAGAAACAATTTGTTTGGTTGTGGTGGCAGAATTGTGGTTGTGTTTCTTAGAGAATCCTAACGTTGAAGAAATGTGTGCTAAAATATGTATGTATTAAAAAGCACAATGACTAGGATTTCAATGCTATATGGAGAGGAGAAAAAACTGCATGGGGTTATAAATAAAACAAAATTGGCATGAGTCCATTTTTGAAGCCAATGATAAGTATGTGAGAGTTCATTCCACCACTCACCTTTCTTTTTTGTATATGGTAAAAGATTCCATCATACTCCAAAACTCACTGCCATCGAGTCGATTCCAACCCATAGTGACCCTGTGAGGCCGGGTAGAACTACCCTAGGGTTTCAGAGTCTGCGACTCGTTACCAGTGTGCAAAGTCTCTTTCTTCTCTAGGTGAGTGCAGCTGGTTTCCAATTGGTAAATTTGTGATTAGCACTCCAACGCAAACTACTATACCTAGGGATCATGTATTCCATAATAAAAGGTTTAATTTTTAAAAAAAAAAAGAAGTTATGAAAGAATGCGCTATTCATGACTCCAGTTTCCTCTCAAGTATTTGAAAAGCACTAACGTTTTCCTCGGGTTTTGCTTTCTCTTAGCCAAATAGGCCAAACTGTGCCACATTTGTACACCCCTGGGTTGGTTTCTCCTCGTGCCATAATGGTGACTCCTTTTCAGGCATCCTGGCACTATCTAAAAAAGGGCAAAAGCCATCCCTGGGTGGGGCTCACACTGTCCACTGAGTTCCCCGCAAGCTGCCTTGACATGGGTGCTCTTGGAAGTCTCAGTTCAACACTGGTACCATAAATCCCCGGGGAAAGTCCCGCAAGACAGAAGGCCTGGGGCTGCCCTTACCTTTTAAAATGTAGTCTGTTAGCAAGGAAGGCACCTTCTCATTGTCTTCCTTCATGGCAAAGAGAACTAGGAAAGGAGAGAGAGACGAAGACATCATCATGGCATAAAGCTTACTTCTAGGGGCCACCAGCCCACACGCCCAAGGGGATGAGAAAGGATGCCAGGAAAAGAGACATTTACTGAGGACCAAACTACCTAAAATCTCGAAGTCGGTCGGAGTCTGACTAACGTGGCGACAGAGGAAAGGACATCAAAAGAGCCATCGTCAGGAAGTCGGGGCAAGCGCCATCACGAATATGTTTCTTTTCAAAACTTTTATTAAAATTTAAATCATTGTATTGGGGGCTCGTACAATTCTTATCACAATTCATCCATCCATCCATTGTGTCAAGCACATATGTACATTTGTTGCTATCATCATTCTCAAAACATTTGCCTTCCACTTGAGCCCTTAATATCGGCTTTTCAAAACTTCTTATTTTTTGCTCATTATGATTTCTATAACATGTATTCAGCATGTTTTAATAATCATAAAAATGAATAAAATAAAGCTATGAAAAAGATCACTATTAAGGATAATAGTGGCCACATTACTGAATCACAGAACTTACCTGTAACAGCATTCTATTGATATAAAGAGACATTTTTAGAAAATATTTCACCTCAAATTCATTATTAACAGAAGCATTCAATTTAAATATTTAATTTATATTCTCAGTTGGTCACCATGCTAGATGTGTAGCTGCAAAAGAATAGGGGCCCTCAAGGAGTTTTAAAGATTTTTGATTGAAATAGTACATAAACTATATAGGAAACAAATAGAGGGGAGGCTCAAATTTTTAAAAAATAGTTTTACTGCCATTAAACTAGTGTTTTTCTATATTCATATGAAGGAAATTCCTTAAGAAGGTAGCTGGACATTATTTATAATATAAAAAAATGGAGGGTGGTTGTGTATCCATCAATACCAAAACTCAACTTAACTCACTGCCAATTCACGGTGATCCTATAGGTCAGAGTAGAACTGCCCCTTTGGGTTTCTGAGATTATAACTCTTCCAGAAGTTCAAAGCCTCCTTTCCCCCGCAGAAAAGTTGGTGGTCTCTAACTGCTTACCTTTCAATTAGCAGCCTGATGCGTAAGCACCAAGCCACTAGGGCTCCTGTATCTATCAAAATAGTGGTACATCTACTCAAGGTAGTCCTATATAGTTTTACTGGAAAGCTAAGTAATTAAATGTACACACATATCTACTTATACATATATAGATACACATATACATGCATATAATTTACTCAGTAAAAAATGGCTGAATAACACGTGTTATATTTTTTAACGAATAACTAGATCCTAATAGTCAAAAAAACACCTGGAAGAAGGTGATTAGCATGAATGACCCCAGTCAGTAGAGAAAACCATAAAGACCTCTGGCATGGATAGCGGATGTCAGGAGACAGCTGTGACAGCAGTGGGATCCTCAATCCATGTCCCCATCCTCACCCTCATTGATGACCTCACCTATTCCCAGGCAGATTAATGAAACCTGAATTTAAAAATTGGGAGTGGGAGAAAGAGAAGAGCTAGCCAAGAGCAGTCGGCACCGGAGGCCAAGCCATAGTCGAACGGCCTTCCCTTCCAGTCCTCCGGCCCCTGCCCTGGCCCTCCTAGGCCTCCTCCCAGCCGGCCCGGCGCTCCTGGGCCCGCCCTGGGCCCCTGTCTTTGCACTCCATCCGGTGGCCCCATGAGGAGGGACGTGAACGGAGTGACCAGGGCAGGTTTGAGATGTTTTCAAATAGCGATGAAGCTGTAATCAATAAGAAACTTCCCAAAGAACTCCTATTACAAATCTTCTCTTTTCTGGATGTCGGAACCTTGTGTCGCTGTGCTCAGATCTCCAGAGCCTGGAATGTTCTGGCTCTCAGTGGCAGTAACTGGCAACGAATTAACCTGTTTGATTTCCAGAGGGATATTGGGGGCCGAGTAGTGGGAAATATCTCACAAAGACGTGGTGGCTTTTTGCGGAAGTTGGGGGCTTTTTGCGGAAGTTGAGCCTTCGTGGGTGTCTTAGAGTTGCAGACAGCGCATTAAGGACTTTTGCACAAAACTGTAGGAATACTGAAGTGCTGAGTCTTAACGGGTGCACAAAGATGTACACAGACGCCACATGTACTAGCCTTCACAAGTTCTCTTCCAAGCTCACCTTGACTTGGCTTCCTGTACATCAAAACAAACCTGTCTCTGAAAGCTCTGAGTGAGGGATGGCCACTGTTGGAGCAACTGAGTATTTCCTGGTGTGACCAAGTAACCAAGGATGGCATCCAAGCACTAGTGAGAGGATGTGGGGGTCTCAAGGCCTTAGTCTTAAAAGGCTGCACACAGAAGATGAAGCTCAGAAGTACATAGGTGCACATTGGCCTGAACTGATGACTTTGAACTTACAGACTTGCTTGCAAACCACTGATGACGGTCTCATTACTATATGCCGAGGATACCATAAGTTACAGTCCCTCTGTGCCTCTGGCTGCTCCAACATCACAGATACCATCCTGGATGCTCTAGGTCCGAACTGCCCACGGCTTAGAATACTAGAAGTGGCAAGACATTCTCAGTTAACAGATATGGGCTTTACCACTCTGGCTAGGAATTGCCATGAACTTGAAAAGATGGATCTGGAAGAATGTGTTCAGATAACAGACAGCACATTAATCCAACTTTCTATACATTGACCTGGTCTTCAAGTATTGAGTCTTTCTCACGGTGAGCTGATCACAGATGATGGAATTCGTCACCTGGGAAATGGCGCCCATGACCAGCTGGAAGTGACTGAGCTGGACAATTGCCCACTAATCACAGATGCGTCCCTGGAGCGCTTGAAGAGTTGTCGCAGTCTCGAGAGGATAGAACTCTATGACTGCCAGCAAGTCACACGGGCTGGAACCAAGAGACTTGGGGCCCATTTACCCAATATGAAAGTCCACGCCTACTTCGCACCTGTCACTCCACCCCCATCAGTAGGGGGCAGCAGACCGCGATCATGCAGATGCTGCATCATCCTATGACGATGGAGGTGGTCATCCTTGGTGAACTGAGTATTTAATGACACTTCTAGAGTTACCGTGGAGTCTCTCCAGTGGAAGCGACCCCC
>NW_022111365.1:6045099-6047006 GCF_000313985.2 Echinops telfairi | reverse complement strand
GCAGCTGTAGTCCTTCAGGGTCCAGGAAAAGCAAACTATGACGCATCCAAGGACCAGAAGGACAATTTCTTTGCATCCTCGAAATGGCAGCCATCCGTTGTAAGAAGACTACAGAGCGTCTGTGCATTGTTGTTGCCATGCCAACCTGCTGAGACTCCTCACAAAGAAGGCTCATCCATTCCTCCTGTGCTTTAGTATTTGGCCCAGAGGTTTCCCAAATGGTTGCACGGAAATCACTGTGGTCCAAGTGTGATGACTCACTCAGGCACACTTGTGCACCTGTCTTCCATTTCCCATTGCTCCCTCCTGACCTCTTGCTCAGTCTGTCACCTCTCCACAATCTGCGTACGCACACTCAGTTGTTACTAATTTGCTGCTGTTGTGTTTACAACTTGAATTTTGGATGATTAATTGGTGTTACCATTTTTAAGAGAGTCATGCTAAAATTTTTTCAAGTCTGGATTTAAAAATAAAAATTAGGAGTAGGTGAGTAACAAAGCTGGACAGTGGCATGAAGTCAGGGCCAGGTCAGAAAAAAGAGGCTGAAAGCGGGCTCTCCCGGCACTGGTAGAAGAAAATTGCTGGGTCCTTGTTTCTTCTGTTTTGCTCCCTTATTCCCCTGAATCTCAGACGAGTACTCATTCCAACTTAGTTGGCTGTGGATACTTTACAAGCAATAAAACACACTGAGAATTTATCCATTAAAAAAATAATCATTGTACTCCATCAAAATGTGTTGAAGTTGATCTCCAAATTGCAACTTTCCTATCAACTGTACCGTCACAAGAGTTATGTTAATCTCTTACATAAGAGACATTGTTCGCAAATTCATATAAGGATTTGCACAAAAAGAGAGAGAGAGAAAGTGCACTTTCGTAACTTTCATGAGGACCGGCTTTCAGGAAAGATGGCAATGTTTTCCTTTGTTTAAAGAAATCAAGCAGGGACTTTGGCAAGATGGCCAACTATGAAGACACACACTACCCAGACCCTCTATAAAAGACACACGAGACTGGATGAAACAGGTGCAGACGATGAGCCCAGAACCCGTGCTTCAGAGGAAAGGATAGAGAAGTGGATTGACTACTGACTCAAAGAACGGGGACCTCCTGCCTTGCTTGCTCAGGAACAAGGTATACCTTCACCAGAGGCTGAGATCAGGAAAGGTAATCAGTCACATCCTCCAGCATGGTGCCTGACCCAGCAGCTGATTACACCCCTTTTCTCACCCTCGCCCCCATAATAGCCCCTGCTCTGCCTAGGGTCAGAACTGGGTTCTCGTGGATCAGCTGTGAGCAGCTCTTGGTTCCCCATTACACATGCATGGCAGGTGAGCTCCATCTCATCCAAACAGCAGAAAGCCAGTGCCTGTTGCAAACCACCCAGGATGGGCAAGAACTCCTAACATAAACACCTGCTTTGCCACAGCTGCCCTCTGAGCCAGAAAGAGTTCCTTTCTGGGAAAATCGCCCTGACCTCTGCTACCGTGCGAGCCTGTATGAGCTGTAGATCATGTTCCTGAACCTAGATAACAACTAGGCCAACAGGAAAAGCATCTCAGGCAGTCTTGCCACCCGTTCACCCTTCATCCCCATCCCATGAGCTTCTTGGCAGGTGGGCAGAAGGTGCCAACCCGAGTGGTACCCCAGTGCCCCAGACTTTTCTCCTTTCCGTGTCCTGCCTCTGCCCCATTTTTCTGCTCTTTTGGGTCTTTTTTTCTTTGCTTTCCTTTGTTCTTTCTCAGTTTTCTTCTCTTTCAATTTTTCTCTTTACTATTGTCTTTTTGTGTTTATTTCTCCCTCCCTATTTTGCTTATTGTAACTTTTCCTTTCTTCTCTTTTTTCGTCTGTTCTTATTTTTACTTTACTTTTACTAATAATTAATTTTTTGCAGTTGTTTGCCAGCTT
>NW_022111365.1:6029393-6032428 GCF_000313985.2 Echinops telfairi | reverse complement strand
CCTTCCCCAAACGCTCGGATAATTTTAGCAAGTCGTCACCCCCACTCTTTGTTAAGGAGGCCTGGATGTAAGAGGCTGGAAGCAAAGAGACCATCATACCTGTTTGTCAGTCCCTGAGGAGCCAAAGGTCTGGCGGATGCTGCTTTGCAGAATGTTAGAGATGCCCTCCATACTGAAGCGCTGAGGGAGAGGAGAGAGAGACTCAGGAAAGGCAAACGATTCCTGCTTGATAGCATCCCCAGGGACATCTGTGTCTGCCTGAAAGGGCCCCGACTGGCCACGAACGAAACTGGCCAGGTCCTGCCCCAGCATTCTGTGAAAGTAGAGGTAAGACCTGAGCCTGGGCCCAAATACAAGCCCAGGGCTTGAAAAAAATAAAGTGTATCCTCAAGACTGTCTCGAAGACCCTCTTCTTTTCCCAGGCTTCCTCATTTCATCTGCCATCAGAGAAACAGAAGTACAAAGCCATACATTAAAACATAAACAGACGGTGATGCAAAGGTGTTGGGGAATGGGGGTGGGGGGTTTAAGGGTTCAGTTACTAGGAAGGCCAGGTTAGAAGAAGCACCTGTCCTTATCTGGGAAAAGTTTTTCAATTCTGTTCCTGGGTGGTAAAAAAGGTCAAATACTCAACTGTCAGCCAAAATGCTCCTTAGCAAGGATGGTGCAACTTCATGTCACCTGCTTTAGACATGTTGTCCGGAGAGACCGGCCCCTAAAAAGGGCCAGCACGCTTGGTCAAGTAGAGGGGCAAAAGAGAAAGTGCAAAACCCCCCACAAGATGGATTGGCACAGTGGCTGCAACACTGGGCTCAAACCTAACGTCGTAAGGAAGGCGCAGACCCAGGTGGTGTTTTGTTCTGTTTCTATCTGTAAGGTCACTGTGGGCCAGAACTGACTGGACAGCACCTAAGAACAACAGCCCCAAAGTTGGTGGTTCAAACCCAAGCAGATGCACCTGGAAAGGCAGGCTTGGCGATCTGCTTTTGAAAAGTAACAGTAACTGAAACCCCTTTGGAATAGTCCTTCTCTGCACACACAGGGTCATCCGGAGCCCAAATCGACTCTACATCCATCAACAGAACAACCCTCCCTGAAACCCTATGCCATCGAGTTGTTCCTGATTCTTATCGATGCTATCGGATGGAAGACTGTCCTTTCAGCTTTCCAAGACTTTAAATCTTGACAGGGCAGACCTCCTCATCTTTCTGCATGAAGCAAGAGTAGGTCTAATCCACAGATCTAGCAGTTAACAGTTCAGTGCATCACCCCCAGAGTTCCACAACAAAACAACAAAGAAGTCCACCTCAGGGGGTGTGGGATGGAGTGCCTCCAGAGATCCTGCTGAGCTTTCCTGATTAAGAAAACTGTCGATGTAACAAGAAGGCATCTGATAATTTCCAACCCCAGAAACGTTCTACACAGACCCTAAATAGCTGAGTAAAGAAAATTAGCCATGCCAAAGCCGAAATTCTGACCCAAAGTCCTCAGGCACATCCCCATTCAACACAATAGACCTTCACCCCACCTTCGAAGGTCCTATCAACAGAGGACACATGCCCTGCTCAATTACTTCTTAATATTTATATCCTGATTCTTCCTCCCAGTTAGATCATGAGTCTTGGGGGCACATAGAAAAGACTGATGCTATCGTCCCCCATTTTGTGATTCCACTGTCTCTCTTAATACTTTGCTCACCGGCCCTTCTCAATACAGGTTTGTTTGTAAAGAGTCTTGACAAGAGTTGCGTAGGCAGCTGAGAGAGCTGGGCTAGGGCCGGACACGGTCCCGGGCTGGACTTCTCACATACCTTGAGGGGCATCTGGCTTCCCTTCTCGATTCGGCTGTTCTGCAGGCTCAGTCCCTTCTCTTTCCGCCTCTTTTTCATTAGTTCTCGCTGCTCCTTCTGCTTGTTCTGAACCTCAATAAGCACCGTAATGAAGGAGTTCTTCACTTCCTTCTCAAATTCCAGCTCGTCCCGGTGGGCAAGCTGTTGCACCAGCTCCTCGGAGAAGTCTCGGATGGCCGTCTCCACCTGATCCAGCAGCTCGGCCAGCTCGGGTCCCGACATGTGTCTCAGCCCTGCGGGGAGAAACAGCCTGCAGGCAGCGCTTGCATCCAGGCCAGATTCCACCAGGCGCGCCACCATGAAAGATGGGGCTCTCCTCCGAGGGAGGCCCCGTCTAATCTGTAGATTCCCCAAGAGACTGTCACCAGTTTGGAGGCATGCTAGCAAGGGAGGGACCTTCTGCAAAGGAGAGCGCCACCCTCAGGCAACCAAGGAGGAAGAAGAAAATCCCGTAAAAGCCCAGGGGCCCTGTCCACAAAATGATGGGCACATTTATTTGATCCCTGTTCTACCTCCCTGCTTTTGCCTTTGTCGCTGTACTATTCCTCCTGTGAAATGGGTCAAGAACCAAGCAAAAAAAGACAAAACCAAGAGGTGGGTTTTTTTTGGTTTCTATGCTGAAGAGCAATAGAGAGGTTGTGTTTATTCCCAAGAACTGATCAAGATCTCACCAACAGCAAAAGCAGCCGGGATCAAGGTGTTGGAGGAGGAGGGAGTCCATGTTTAGTAAGCATGGAGTTGCTATTTCTGAGGATGGCAAATTTGGCAGTGGATAGTGGTGATGGTTGCAGAGCATGACGAGTGTAACTGGCGTCCCTAAATGGCTTTCCTAAAAGTGTTAAGTAGGCAAATGTTGCGATCTATATATCTATTCTCAGCAATCATTTAAAATAAGTAGTTACAATCCTCATATAGACAGGGAAAGAGAGAGAGATCTGAGGTTTTCTTCAGGCCTGTGGTTCTGTCAGGGTACAAGTATTCAACACAACATGGAGTCTGGAAGACAGCAACGTGTACTCAAAACTGACATCTAACTACAACCCCAGCGTGTTCTACTGCTCCCAGAAGAAGAAAAGAGCTTGCTATCACTGGAAACCACGAGTTCAAATTCTTGTCCCTGAGAATCTGCATTTGGACCTGGTCGGGGAGGAGGGAGGCATGTTTTCTAATGCGCCCCTTTCTAGTG
>NW_022111365.1:6021479-6022818 GCF_000313985.2 Echinops telfairi | reverse complement strand
GTGGTACAATGGTGAAGTGCTCAGTTGCTAACAGAAACCAGCCACTGCGCAGAGGAAGATGTGGCATCTGCTTGGTAGCGATTACAGCCTTGGAAGCCGTGTGAATCAGAACTAACTAGATGGCAGTGGGTACGATTTGATGTTTAATGTCCCTCTGCAAATCACAATGGCATCTATTATCTCCTGTTTTTTAAAAATCTGATTGTATCGAGTTCCCTTCAACCTCTTAATCCCTACCCATCTCAAATTCCACCTTTTTATGACAAATATGGCGGCATTCCCTCTTCTAAGGAGCCTTTTCTGGCACTAAAGGCTCAGGTGCAGGTTTATAAGAGCGCCTTTGGAAACTTTGCATAATAAGGAATCTAGGGTATTAACAATATTCTTGCTAAGCAAACAATTATTAAACTCAAAGTATAATTAACTCCAACAAATGTGAAGCATTATACATATTTACATGGACAGATGCATCAAAATTTTCAGTGGTCTATGAAATACAAGAAAACATTTGTTGAATGAAGAAAATTTTCTAAAGCTGATTGTGGTGATGACTATACAACTCTTCTCAGTGCAACTGAACTATTTAATGTATGATTTGTGAGTTAGATGCCAATATAACTTTAAAAAAAAGAAAAGAACACCTTTGTCATACGAAAGCTTCCTCAACTATCCCTATTTGTGGAAGGACGAGTATTTGAGACCCTTGTGTAGATATCTTCAAATCAATGAATTATTGGCTCCATCAGGGGGTGAAGCCAATGAACACTGGGCTTGTCTCTGGCGGTTCTCAAAGAATGGCACCCACCCAAGTGCCAGAGATTGCTACCAGTTTGCTGCAGTCACATCCTGGCATCTGGAAGCTAACACATAAGGAGACATGAACTCCCTTAACAAAGATCCTCTTCATCATGGGCACAGTCACCACGAGTTGGTGTGTTTCACTTCCGCCTTAAAAGAATGTGTGCTCTTACACTTTGTCTCGAGCAGAAAAACAAAAGTCCCAAGGGGAAATCTAGAAACATACTTTTACCTGATCTGCTGTGAGTAGAGGTTCCTCATTGATACCAGAATCATTTTCACTCTTCTCATTGAACTCTTCTTCATCTTTATCATGGATCTGAAGGGAGGAAATGGAATTCTGCACGACCATTTGCCGGCTTTTGTTTCCCTCCCGCCTTGGCTTTTCTCAGCCAGGTGATGCTGGCTGAGAGACCACACCAGCCACCCGCTGTGTGAAGAGATGCTGAGGCGGTATCCAGAATTCCATCAACTCACAAACGTACCCTGATCACACAGCATGCACCACGGAGCCCAGCTTGATGAGAGAAGGATGATGTAG
>NW_022111365.1:6019167-6020875 GCF_000313985.2 Echinops telfairi | reverse complement strand
ACATCTGAGTTAACTGGTCTGCAGTGGGGTTCCAGTATCAGTATTTTTTAAGCTCTTCAAATAATTGCAATGCACAGGCAGAGTTAAGAACCTCTGGTGCAAAGCAATCCTGCAGAAACGCTCCTCCAGCCAACAGTTTTTCTCTTTATAGCTTCTCCCTGTACTGGTTGCTAACTCAATTATATTCCAAGTCCAGATGTTCTTATTATCCTTTGCAAACAGTGAGGAGACAAGAATGTTTTAGGAGAGAAAGACGATGGTGTTCTTGATTACAGCCTATCTGGATGTCTTAGCCATATTCCTAAGTGCTATCTTGTGGCATTTTTGCTCAAATCCTATACAAATTAAACCAGTAACCCAGTTCACAAGTAGCCCGTGCTCCAAAGTTTGATTTTAAAATCATGTAGTGGAAGAAGCACACCAGCCTGTGTGATTACAAGGTGTCAATAGGATCAGGTATCAGGCATCAAAGACCCAGAACAAAAAAATCATATCATTGTGAATTATATGCAGGGGGAGTGTGCCTACAGTGGAGACCCAAAGCCCATCTGTAGGCAACTGGATATCTCCTTACAGAAGGATCACGGGGAGGAGACGAGCCAGTCAGGGCTCAGTAGAGTACTGATGAAACATACAACTTTCCTCTAGCTATTTAATGTTTCCTCCCCACCACTATCATGACCCCAATTCTACCTTACAAATTTGGCTAGACCAGAGCATGTACATGGGTACAGATAAGAGCTGGAAACACAGGGAATCCAGGACAGATAAACCATTCAGGACCAATACTGAGAGTAGCCATACCAGGAGGGGAAGGGAAAGGTGGAAGGAGATAGGAGAGCCTATCACAATGATCTACCTATAACCCCCTCCCTGAGGGCTGGAAAAAGAACAGTGGGTGAAGGGAGATGTCGGTCGGTGTAAGACATGAAAAACTAATAATTTATACATTATCAAGGGTTCATGAGGGAGAGTGGAGGAGGGAGCAGGGAAAATGAGAAGCTGATACCAAAGGTTCAAGTAGAAAGCAAATGTTTTGAGAATGATGATGGCAACAAATGTACAAATGTGCTTGACACAATGGATGGATGGATGGATTGTGATAAGAGTTTTACGAGCCCCCAATAATGATTTTAAAAAAATAAAATAAAGTCATGTAGAGGATTGGTAAGAAGTGTCTCTAGGAAGCCTCTCAGCAGAGTCAACTCTCAACTGGGAACTATTTTCCTCGCTCCCCAGTAGCTGGCAGACTGATCTCACACATCCCTCAGGAAGCCCACTTTCCTACTTCTAGCAGTACACAGTCCAGTTACAAGCAACCATGTTAGAAACTTCCCTCTTTTTTGAGCTCTGCCTTTGCAGACACCTCTAACCAAATGGGTCACCACTTATCTCAATTGGCTTAAAACCAGGAAAAAACTTTAAATAGTCAAATATATGTGAATGGTCACCTGCCTTCCATGTGAATAAGAGGTAGTGGTGGGTGGTAATGGAGTCACTTGGGGGTTTCTGTGCCACATGGTGATTCTACTTCTGCTTCTAACTCATATGCTGCTCTCTCTGCCAAGTCTACCACCGGTGGTAGCTGCCTGGTTACTGCGCTCCCCACTATGCACTCTTGGAGCCATAGCTTGTTCACAACTACAATAATGGAGCTGAACTCTGCTTAAGAAAGCTTGAAGGTAAACAAGCGGCCATCTAGCTCAGA
>NW_022111365.1:6013739-6016374 GCF_000313985.2 Echinops telfairi | reverse complement strand
TGACAAAATAATAATTTATAAATTCTCAAGGGTTCATGAGGGAGGGGGAGTGGGGAGAGAGGGGGTAAAATGAGGAGCTAGTGCCAGGGGCTTACGTGGAGAGCAATTGTTTTGAGATTGAGGAGGGTAACAAATGTACAAATGTGCCTTATACAATGGATGGATGGATGGATTGTGATGAGAGTTGTATGAGCCCCCAATGAAATGATTTTTTTAAAAAAGAAAAAATATCTTTGCAGCATATTTAGCCTTTATGCATAATATTGTCCTCTTACTGCCATGGAAGGTTGCCTACCTAACCAATATTCAAAGAAAATAAATGTACAAAAAAAAAAACAAACCAAGAAAACAAATGTACATCTTCACCCGAATCCTCTCGCTTCCTCTCGGAATCCTCCCAGGACTCTAGCAGCCAGGTTCATATTCCTTAAGCAGGAGTTTAAAAGACTTTTCTTTGGGAACACTGCCTCCCCAAAATGGCATGAAGGTACCTACCCACATGTAAGGCCTCCAAAGAAAATGCTCATCTTCTTATTTGTCACTTTGTAATGTGATCAAGCATGAGACAATCCCGGAGCCCCACAAAAAAGCCCGCACTTCGAGAGCCTCACTTTTAAGTATGGAAAGATACCCAAGTGTTGTAGATACTTGAGGACAGTCCTCAATGTGAAAAACTGAGACCAAAACAAATATACACAAGAGAACAATCAAAAAGAAAGCAGCAAAGAGAAGTTCCTTTTGCCCAAACACCATTACTGCCCCCTAGAGACACAAAACACTGGTTCCTTCAAACATGACCGATTTATAGGAGTTAAACAAAGAACCAGAAAGAGTTCTCAGGAGTTAAAGGAATTATCAAAATTTTTAAATCTTTACAAGAGCATATAGCCTTATCCTTCTCCCAAAGAGTAGCTGTTCGTAGCTGATCCCTCAAGAGTAGGCTTCCATGGGTAACAGAAAAGAATTTTAAATGAAATAACAATTTCTGAAATCAACTAAAAATGAAAACATAACATAGCAAAATATTCTCTCACTGCCCTCAAGTCAATGCCAACTCATAGTGACCCTACAGGACCGAGAAGAAGAACGCTCCCCGTGGGTTTCTGAGACTGTACCTGTTTACAGGCGTGAAAAAGCCTGGTCCTTCTCCCCAGGAGCAGCTGGTGGCTTTGAACTGCTGACCTTGCGGTTAGCAGCCCAATCAATGCATAACCCCATAACAATGCACGGGTCCTCGCAAAATATTCTGGACAAAGCAAAAGTAGTATTTGGAGGAAACTCCAATACTGTATAGCAGTAAACACAACTATCGATAAAATAACCAAACCAACACCTTAGCCGAGCATCTCTAAGAAAAGAATAGCCTCCTCACCAAAACCAAAAAGCCTCCAGGCACCAGGAGAACAGAAACCAGATTCGAGCAGGAACAGACAGCAATCGAATCGGCAGGACTAACAGTTGGTTCTCATGATAAATTAATGAAGTTGACAAGCCACTGACCAGTGTAAGAAAGGAAAAGAAGCAGAAGATGCAAATAACATAAATAAGAAATTAAATAGGTGCTGTCATTCCAGAACCAACCAAAGTAAAAAGAGTAATGACAATGCTGTGGAGAATTGTGTTCCAACAAATTTGAAAACCTAGACAAAATGGAGACATTTCTAGAAACACATGGCCCACTCAAACTAACACAATCTGACATAGAAAATTAAACAGTTCAATCAACATAAAGAAATTGATCAGATCATTCGTTTTTGAAGTTCTCAACTCACATCCCCACCCCTCAAAAAAACAGCCTTGGCCCAGCAGGCTTCACTGAGAAATTTTACTAACCATTCAAAGAAAAGCTGACACAAATTCTCCTCAAACTATTCCAGAGCATAGACAAGAATGACAGACTCTCAAACGTATTCTATAAAGTAACCATGGCCCTGACAACACAACCGGGCAAAGACATCATTTAAACATTGTACACCAATGACCTTCATAAGCATTGACATAAAAATTCTCAACACAATCCTAGCCAATAGAATCCAACAATATATCAAAAATTGATACAATGTGACCAAGTAGGATTCAAACCAGGTATGCAAAACAAAATTTAAAAAACAGATCCTCCTATCAAGCAATTCCAACTTGTAGCAATTCTCTACAAGGTTTCCAAAACTACATTTTTCCAGGAGCAGAGAACTTCATCTTCTCCTGAAGAGCCCCTGGTGAATTTGAACTGTCTATCGTCTGGTTAGCAGCCCAAGATCACTAGAGTCGGTTCAACCCTTAGAAAAACAATCAACGTAAGCCACCACATATATAAAACAAAGAAAAGAGACATGTGATCATTTCAATCAATGTAGAAAAGACATTTGATATGACAAAGGGAAAGTATCAGAGCTTAAATTGTGAATATGCAAATTGTAGAGCGCAATGGAGGAGAGTGAGAGCCCAAAATCCATCTCCAGAACATCTAGTCAGATTAAGCCTCTGGCAGATCCCCTCTAGTCACAGGCAAGGGACTTGAATGGCTTTACTACCAGACAGAGATTACTGTAAACTTGATCATGGTAGATCAAACATGATATGATACTTGGTCAGTTGACCTCCCTCTTGACCCATCCTGAATTTGGCTTAGGTTGAA
>NW_022111365.1:6006794-6013307 GCF_000313985.2 Echinops telfairi | reverse complement strand
AAAAGCAATTTTAACCATGGAGGTGTAAGTATAGTATTTACATTATATGTAAATATACTATATCAAGAAAACTACTTTTAAAAAGAGAAACCAAATTTGACCAGTGGTTATTTTGGGTGAAGGAGAGAGTTGTTGCTTAGAGAGCATTGAGTTTATGTTAATGGTGGTGGAATCATTTGGATAAGGATATCAATAATGGTTGTACAACACAAAGAGTATAATCAATGACAACGAATTATTCATACTACACCATGAATATATACAGATTTGACAGGAAATTACTACATATGTACTGCTTATATACATATAGAAATGAACATAGTAAACACACAGAAGGCAAAGTTATGAAAACCTAGCAGCCATAACCAAATATCTTGAGAGAAATGAGTCACTGGGGCTACAGGCTCAGAACATAGTCTCAGGAGACATTCGGGTCAATTGACATAACACAAGCCACTGGATTACTGTTCTGTGTCCTATTTTGTTGAGTTACAAATGGGATCCTCCAAGACTGAGTGGCCAACTAAGGTGCTGCAAATAGGATTTTAAAAGATTATGATTGGCCCACTAAAGTACCACTACTAGTTTCTCCCAATCCAGAAGGAAACATAAAACAGTAGATCAGAAATCCAAACTAACAATGAGTCCAACAAACATGGAACCCCAATCTCCACCACCCTAAGACCAAAAATTTTAGACAGTGTTTGGCTTCTGGGGTTGACAGTTCTGAAAGAGATCACAAGGAGAGGTACTGTGTAGATGGGAGAAAATAGGAAGCAAAACTGAAAAATCATAAAATAACATCAACATTACTAGTGTGATGGAGATTGGTGAAAGCCCCAAGACAATGGGACTTGGCCCATGGACCACTCTTCAAGACCAGACCTGAATTCACCCCTGTGGCTCAACCTTCAGCCAATGATAAAGAAGAGTAACACCAGGAGAAACAGACGCAGAACTATCAACTATACCATATGAATCAGTATTTGCCTAGAGACAAGATAGGATAGCAAAAAATGTTGAAGGAATATGGTAAACACAGAGGAAGTGTGCTGTTCTGAGAAGTATAATCAATGTCAACGATGAAACAAAGTATTTAATTTAAAAATGGAAAAAAATTAAAATAAATTCAAACACCCCCCAAAAAAAGATGAACATACATATATGAATTGTTCAATGGTAAATGAATTATTCAGTGAACTTTAACCAAATTATAATTTACAAAAAATATATAGAAGTTTAACAGAAGATATTTCTACATTTGTATTTATTCATGCTACAAATATCTACATGAATACAGTAAAGCATACAGGGGACAAAATTATGAAAACATCTTGTTATTGTTGTTAGATGCCACTGAGTCAGTTCTAACCCAAAAAAACCCCTGTGCACAACAGCAGGAAACACTGCCCAGTCCTGTGCCATCCTCAGAATGATTCTTATGTTAGAACACATTTTTCGCAACCACTGTGAAAATCTATCTCCTTGAGGGTCTACCCCCTTTTCACTGTCCCCCTAATTTACCAAGCATGATGTCCTCCAGGGACTGGTCTCTCCTGACACCATGTCCAAAGTACCGTATGTAAGATGAAGTCTCGCCATTCTTGCCTCTAAGGAGCACCATGGTTGCACTTATAGCAAGCCAGATTTGTTTATCCTGTGGCAGTCCCTAGTACTTTCAATATTATTGACCAGCACCACAATTCAAACTCACTGATTCTTCTTTGGTCTTCGATTATTCAATGTCCAACTTTCACATACATATAAGGTAAATGGAAATATCATGGTGTGGCTCAGGCATACCTTAGTCCTCAAAGTTTTAACATCCTTGCTATTCAATACTCTAAAGAGATCTTGTGCAGCAGATTTAACAAAAGCAATATATCTTTTGATCTCTTGACTACTGATTCCATTAATTCCATGAGCATTGATTGTGGAAGCAAGCAAGACATAATCCTGGACAACTTCAATCTTTTCTCCATGTATCAGGATGTTACCTATTGGTCCAGTTGTGAGGATTTGGGTCCAGTATGGCTTTGTAATCCATACTGAAGACTGCAGTCCTCTATCTTCATCAGCAAGTGCTTCAAATCCTCCTCACTCTCAGCAAGCAAAGTTGCGTCGCCTGCACATTACAGGTTTTTAATAAGCCTTCCTCCAATCCTGATGCCACAAACCTTTCCTGATATTAAACCATGCGGTACTCCTTTGTTCTGTTTGCACAACTGCCCCTCGATCCATGCACAAGTTCCTCATTAGCAAGTTCCTCAAGCTATCAATACATCTTGATTGCATGCTTGATCAATTTCTGACTGAAATCGTTGGTAGAATTCTTAAATTTCTTCATCACTAGATTTTGTGATTGGTGCATAAATTTGAATAATAGTTGTATTGATTGTATTTTCCTGAAGGTGGATTGATATAATCCTATCACAGACAGCACTGTACTTCAAATAGACCTTGAAATGTCCTTTTTGACAATGAATGACATGCCATTCCTCTTGATTGTGTTATTCCCAGAATAGTAAATCATGTGATTTTCTGATTCAAAATCACCAGTACCAGTCCATTTCAGCTCAGCAATGCCTAGAATATTGATTTTTATGCATTCCATTTCATTTTTGATCACTCCAGATTTTCCTAGATCTGTACTTCATACATTGCAAGTTCTGATTATTTGTAGATGTGTGCAGCTGTTCTTAGGTTGTGCTCCATCAACGAAGGATCCACTCCCACAGATTTTACTCCATTCATTTTACCATGACGACTCTACTATAAGAAGGCAACTCCTCAGTCACATTTTTAGTACCTTCCAACCGGAGGGGCCCATCCTCCTGCACTATCTCTGCCAATGTGTTGCTGCCATTCATTAGGTCTTCAGTATCTGATAGTGTCTCCTAGCTATGCATAGGGTTTTCAGCAGCTACTTCCTCCCAAGTGGACAGCTGACTCCTTCTTCCTAGTCTGTTCTTGGTCTGGAAGCCCCACTGAAACCAGTTGAGTTAGCCATAACAAAACGCTTTTAGAGAATGAGTTGTTGGGCCTTGGTACTCAGGGTCAGAAGGGGGAGGGGGGATAACCAAGGCAATTAATTTAACAGTCCACAAAGACAATGTTCTACATTCTACTCAACTCACCCCATACTTCAATTTTCAGCCAAACAATAGACAAGTCAATAAAGTAAACAATAATAGTAGGAAGATACACACTCCTTAGTACAATGAACCATTTGAGATCAAAAGGTGTGTATGTCAATGGACAAAGTTCAGAAGGCAGGAAGGGTTAAGAAAGAAGAAGGAATGGAAACCGGAAACAGGAAGGGCATAAGATAAATGACATTACATTATGGGAATTGTGATCAATGACATAAAAAATGTATAGGTGTTGTTAAATGGAAAACTAATTTTTTAATCGTTTTATTAGGGGCTCATATGACTTATCACAATCCATACATACATCAATTGTGTAAAACACATTTGTACATTCATTGCCCTCATCGTTCTCAAAACATTTCCTCTCCACTTAAGCCCCCCGCATCAGGTCCTCATTTTCCCCCCTCCCTACCTCATGAGCCCTTGATAATTTATAAATTATTTTGTCATATCTTGCCCTGTCCAACGTCTCCCTTCACCCACTTGAACGGAAAACTAATTTGCTGTGTAAATTTTCCTCCAACTCATAGTAAAAGTTTTTAAAAATTTTAATAAAGGAAAACAAAAAAGGTAATTATTAGAAAGATTAAAAGGCAAGGCAGAGAATAGGATAAAACATTTTCAAACTATATATCAAAAAATGATTTATATCTAGATTCATAAAGAACTCATATAAGTTCATAATTTAAAAGTAACAATTTATTAAATCATGGGTAAAATATTCAAACAAGATCTTCACCACCAAGACATAGTGGTTGCAAATAAGCAAGCATATCAAAATATGCTATCACTAATCATTAAAAAAATGCACACTAAAATAATTTTTAAAAAAAAGAAATCACCAAAAAAATGCACACTGAAACTACAATGAGATACTATTATATACTTACCATATGACCCAATCATTCCACTCTTATTATTTTACTGAATAATAATAGAAGCAAAGGTCCACACAAAAATTTATAAAAGAATGTTCATAGCAGTTTTCTTTGTAAAATTCAAAAATAGAAACAACTGAAATGTACATCAATAGTTGAACAAATAAGCAAATCATGGTATATCCATTAAATGGGCTACAAAATTTTTCTGAAGATCATCCAACAACAGTTCCAGCAGTATACTGACAGGGCACTGCCAGAAGTTCAAGCCAGATGCAGAAGAAGACTTGGAACAAGGGATATCATTGCTGATGTTAGATTAATCTTGGCAAAGCAGAAAATACCAGAAAGATGTTTATTTGTACTTCATAATACACTGTGTATAACCTTGAGAATGATTGTAATTCAAGAATACTTCATCATGCTCACGCAAAACCTGTACACGGATCAAGAAGCAATTGCTCGAACCGACAGGAAGTTGGGTTACATGAAGAAGAACGTGGCATCAGGTTTTGAAGAAGGCTTATTAGCAACTCACAATATACAGCTGACACAATCTTACCTGTTGAAAGTGTGAAAGACTTGAAGCACCCGCTGATAAAAATCAAAAATTGTACCCTTCAATATGGATTAAAACTCAATGTAAAAAAACAAAAACAAAAACACCTCAATGTAAAGACAAAAATCATCACAACTAGACCAATAAGTACATCATCAAAAAGAGAAAATTTTGAAATTGTCCAAGGTTTTGTCATGCTTGGATCCACAACCAATGCTCCTAGAAGCGACTGTCAAGAGATCAAAAGGCATGTTGTGTAATGTAAATCTGATGTACACAACCTCTTTAGAGTATTAAAAAGCAAGCATGAGTGAAAAGCTTATAACCCAAGCCATACTAGCAGCCTTAAAGGAAACAGATTGGATCTCTCAAAAGCCCATAAAACCAAAGACAGAGTTCCGATTCAGAATAGGCAACCAATGCACTGGTAGAATGAGTGCCCTCGGCGAAAAAGTAGAAGCACACCACCAATTCTTAGTCTAGATGGCGAAGGGGGGTGGGCTTGTTCCCCATCAGCCCACATGAGCCCTAGGTCACTGTTAAAATAGGGGGTAAGCTGGTTAGTTTTTTGGTAGACACAGGAGAGTCTCATTCTATCCTAACTTCACCTCTGGGGTCATTGTCCTTGGACTCCACTGTGGTCCCAGGAGCCACAGGAAAACCTCTCGATGTCACTGGACCACACAGAAAACTGTCAACCTGGGGAATCACACTGTAACTCACTCTTTCATTACAATGCCTGATTGTCCCTTCCCGCTGTTGGGTTATGACCTGCTTCAAAAGGTCCATGCCACCACCTCCTGCAAAGACCAAGAGGCCTGTTTATCAGTGATCTTACTAACCTCCCTTTCAGAGGAGTATTTGTTGCAGACCAAGGTGCACCCACGGGATACCATGGACGAGTACCTGGAATTCCTCAAGCATACCTTCCCCAAGGTATGAGCACAGGATAATTTGCCTGTCTGGACTAGCCCCCAGCCTCCAGTAGTCATGCAAGTTAAGGCTAACGCCTCACCAATCCAGGTAAAACAGTACTCCACATCCGGGGAGGCTCATCCCTCACATCAGACAGCTCTTAACAGCAGGAATCTTAACCACATGTCAGTCCCCATGGAACACTCATCTCTTGCCAGTACTCAAGGTTGGGACTCATCCATGCATTCCCATGTCTACCACCAAATGCCAGGTAAGAGAATTCCTGGGAACCGTTGACTATTGCAGACTCTGGATTTTGGGTTTTGCAGAACTGGCCAAACCCCTCTACCAAGCTACAAAGGGAAATGGGGGCTTAAAGGAAACAGACACTGAACAGAGGGACTTCATGGACCTAAAACAAGCCCTTGTGCAAGCCCTGGCTCTTGCTCTACCAAATGTATCCAAATCCTTCCTCCTGTTCATGCATGAACGATCTGGAGCGGCTGGAGGAGTCCTCATCAAATGTTGGGGCCTTGGGACAAGTTGGTGGCATACCTGTCCAAGAAATTAGCCCCCTGTGGCTTCTGGGTGGCCACCATGCATCAGAGCATTGACCACTAAGGCCCCCTTAGCCAAGGAAGCTGATAAACTATGAGCCAGAAACTGGCTGTGCTGGCCCCCCACTTGGTGGAAGCATTACCACCAAGCCCATATGACTGGTGGATGACTAACACACAAATCACCCAGTATCAAGCCCTTCTACTGGATCAATCTCGAATAAGGTTCCTAAATGCCTTTCTCTTAAATCCAGCCACCCTCTTGTCAGAAGTGGAAGTGGACCATGGTTGCACAAACGTGCTCAAGGAGGTCCACATGGCAACACAGGACCTCATGGACAGTGCCTCTTCTAGACGCCGAGGTTGAGCTGTTCACGGATGGAAGTAGCTTCATCGAGAGTTGCACCAGGTACATATGGGCTGCCGTTGTTTCTCTGAATTCAGTCATCTGG
>NW_022111365.1:5998324-6001717 GCF_000313985.2 Echinops telfairi | reverse complement strand
GACGGAGTCACCCCGTGGGCCCACCACTCATACCTAAAGCCTGCACTGGCAATGCAACGCCCAATCTGTTCACCTTTCCCTGGGCAATTTGCAAGGACCAAGGTATTGTTTCATTTCACCTCAGTGTAAGTTGTCTCAGTCTGGATTTTCTGCATATTGTCACCAAACTATCAAAATGTGTCACCGTGGATCAAAGCGTATTTTAAGGGTCCCACAGGAACATGGCTTTCTTGCTCTCTTGGCCTTACCACCTGCTTGTCTACTTATGTGTATAATACTTCAGAACACTGCAGAGCTTTGTGTGTGAACGGGACCAAGGCTTAGCCCTGATAACACTCCTGAAGACCCCAGACACAAGCGAACCCCTATATTAACCCCCCTTTAACAGGACTAGGTATTGCAGGTTCTGCAGTAACAGGTAAACCCAGGGCAAACATTAGCAGACTAGAAACTCCCATGTCAGCATTCTCAGAGCAAATCGCGTCCTTAGCCCAGGTACCCTTACAGAACAGACAAGATCTTAATTTATTATTCTTAAAACAAGTGGGGTTGTGCGTAGCTTTGGAAAAAGAATGCTGCTTTTATACTAATAAAACTGGAGAAGTCTGGGAAATCCTACCCCGAGTTAGAGCAAAGTGTAGAACAAACAGGAAAAGGTTAGAATCTACTGAATATTGGTATCAGAATTGATTCTCCTGGTCCCCCTGAGTTATCACTCTATATTTTGCTACTGTTAGGGTTTATAGTTGAACCATGTACATCAAATGGTCTAACCAAAATGATACAAAACAAAATTGGGTCTGTCAAGCTTGTGGTGTTAAGAACTCAATATACAGCCCTAAATCCAAAAGATGTTGTTGATGAATCAACTATTTGATTCCCAAATTAAAGCAGGAGGGGATGAGGCAAATGAGCCATAGTAACTGCTAGGTGACCTGCTCCCCTTGCCCTCCCTTCTCAGAAAACCCCACTGGCATTGGTCCCAGAATGTACCCTGCCTACCCAGAACCAGGATGCTATTCAGAATAGTAAAATTAATTTTGCTATTCTTGCTTTTGTAATAATTGCATGCTTTGAATGTAGAATCAACCATGCTATTCTTATTTCTGTAACACTTGCCTGCTTCATAGGAAAGTCCCTATGTGGTTTTTGCCTTTATAAGCCCGTTTGTAACTGCATTTAATTGCTGCAGTTGAGAAGAAATCACTGGATCCCTCTGCAGACGGCTAGCTTAATAAAAGACTCTTCAAGTTTGGATATCATAGTGGTCATCATTTATCTGAACCCACAAAAAGCACCCCGAATCCCCAGCTTTCAGGTTGCAGTTGCATGCTTTAACCATTGTGCCACCAGGGTACCTGGAGGACGAAGAGAAATGCGAAGTGAACCCCAGGAAATTCCCAGGGAACATATGTGCAGCAGACCTAGAGTACAACCGGATAATTTGTAACTGAAAGATGATTAGGGTAGTGAGAAGAGACCCTAGTTTGGGTATCTTCAATAAACAAAAAAATTAGATTGGTAAAATACTTGATTTTTTAAAAACTAATTGTAAGATTTAAGTTTAGTCAAAGAATGTGGGGTCGCACTAATTATTTGTATATAGGAAACTAAGTAAATGAGAGAAACACACACACACCAAACAAGATAAATTCTCAGCTAAACAAAGAGCTGTACAAGAGAAAATATTCTTATAGGACACTAAATGGTTCCGCTGGGAATGGTACTTGCACCATTATAAAAAGGTGCATACTTAATATTGATTTAACTGTAAACTGGAGATAACCTTATATTAGAATATAAACCCTGGTGGCCCAGTGGGTTAAGCTTTGGGCTGCTAACTGAAACCACCAAGCAGCTGCTCCATAGGAGAAAGGTGTGGCAGTCTGCTTCCGTAAAGCTTTTACAACGTGGAACCTTTTGGAAATGGTGCTACTCTGTCAGCAGCCCAACCCCTAACCCATCTGACTACCAAGACTCCTAGATGGTGCTATAAGTTTCTAACAGTATGAATCCAGTTAATAAATAGGATAAAAGAATAGACTTAATTCACTCACTCTTGATACCTTGCCCTTTTCCTTCAAGTTAGGTGGAAGAAATTCTACAAGGAGAAGAGCTCAAGATCAACCTTTTCAAGATCACTTAATTTGCTCTGAAGATAAAAATCTGCAAATGATAACTTAGTTCTTCTGGATGGAAGGCTATCCTATATATCCATGACATACGTTGGAAAGGTGGGGAAAGAAAAAACAAAGCAGTCTACCAAAATGATGATCCCGACTTAAATTCGACAACTAGATTATTTCCTCAGTGCCTTCCACTTCTCTGCATTTTTGGTAACTACCAAACACCATACATATAAAAACTGCAGAAGAAAATGAGCAGTCAGGAGAACCCTTCGCACCAAATCTATCTTCTCAAAGTCATCATCTTACCTGCCCCCGTTAACTGAGGTTCTGGGTACAGTGTTGGAAATCCACAGTGGGTCCCTCTGAGTCAGCCTCGGCTCAATGGCAGTGAGTGTTGTCGAAGTAAAAGCCCTAGAGGTGCTACGTTTCAGTGCCCAACTGCGGACCCAAAGGCAGCAGTGGGTAAGTAGACCCTCTCAGCCAGCCCTCAGGAGCGAGATGTGGCGGTGTCTGCTTCTGTAAAGACTGCAGCATTGGAAACTGGGTACTGTGCCACGGTGTTCGATGGGGTCACTATAATGAGTGGAATCCACCTGACATAATGGGTTCCTTACTAAGAATGAAGGAGACTATAGAGACACCTTTTCAACAAATCAGCCCACTGCTGGTCTCATCACTGGGCAACACTCTGGAGAATACATACTCCCACTCAGGGGAATCTGTTTCTACGGTTCTGGATAACAGAGGAAGGTTTGATCTTCCATCTCCTTCATTTGCTGAGTCTACACAGCTGTGACAGCCCTTTGGGATAAGAAATTCTCAAATTTCCGTCACACGTACAACTAGAAAACCAAGGGCCCAAATAAGCTTTTAGCATGGAAGAGCCATCAAATGGTTTAACCATTCTATTCCATACCAGCCACTGCCATTGAATTGATTCCAACTCATAGTGATCTTATACAGGGCTTCTGAGACTATAAATCTTTACAGGAACAGACAGCCCCATCTTCTCCTAAGGAATGGTTGGTGGGTTTGAACTACTGATCTTGTAGTTAACAGTTGCATGCTTACTATACATGGCCTAGGAGGGACAATCTGGCTGTTCAGGACATTCTCCTCAAATAAACTAAAAATTAGCATCTGCTTTATTTCTCAGAAGGAGCCCTGGTGATGTAGTGGTTATGCCTTGGGTTGCTAACCACAAGGTCAGCAGTTCGAAACCACCAGTCGTTCCTCGGGAGAAAGATAAGGCTTTTTACTCCAT
>NW_022111365.1:5997119-5998224 GCF_000313985.2 Echinops telfairi | reverse complement strand
AGTGATCTTATACAGGGCTTCTGAGACTATAAATCTTTACAGGAACAGACAGCCCCATCTTCTCCTAAGGAATGGTTGGTGGGTTTGAACTACTGATCTTGTAGTTAACAGTTGCATGCTTACTATACATGGCCTAGGAGGGACAATCTGGCTGTTCAGGACATTCTCCTCAAATAAACTAAAAATTAGCATCTGCTTTATTTCTCAGAAGGAGCCCTGGTGATGTAGTGGTTATGCCTTGGGTTGCTAACCACAAGGTCAGCAGTTCGAAACCACCAGTCGTTCCTCGGGAGAAAGATAAGGCTTTTTACTCCATAAAGAATTACAATCTCAGAAACTCCTCTCGGGGCAGTTCTACCCCATCCCATAGGGTCACTCTGAGTTAGAATTCACTCAATGGCAGTGCGTTTGAGTTTCTGGTTATTTCTCAGAATAAGGCTGCTTTCCTCTTTGACATCAATAATCATATAATGTCCCACTGGGTGAGTTTCATAAAGAATTTCTCCCTGTGTGTGGTCCCCTCATCCAAACCTAGGCTGCACTCCAGTTATCAGCCTGACTGACAGACAGCTAAATTTGCCAGTCTTTACTCTCAGCGCTGTTTGTGATGCAACTAAACCGTTGGTTTTACAGGAGAAACCCGCCTTCTTCATCAGATTGAAAATGACGATCTTTATTTGAAGAGGACCCCTGGTGGTGCAGTGGTTATGTGCTGGGTGATTATTTGAACAGTCAGGTTTCTGCAGAGTCAGCAGTTTGTAACCACCAGCACTCCAGGGTAGGGCTGGGTGGGAAGATTGGGTTTTCTTACTCTCATAACAGAGACAGACTCGGAAGCCCACGGGGTCGCTATGAATCAGCATCGACTTGGTGACTGAGTCTGGTTTTTGGATCATCGTTTGAACACAAAATGAGTCTGTGATACTCACTCACTTCCCCTTATTTGAAACCCCTTATTTTATATGTTACAGAAGACAGAATGAGAAAATTGTCCAACAATATTATTCCCACCACAGGCAAGTAAAATCTTGCTTAAGATAATTTAAAAGCTCTGGCAGCAGCACACTGACAGGAAGCTGCCAGAAATACAAACTGGGTTCAAAAG
>NW_022111365.1:5994982-5996909 GCF_000313985.2 Echinops telfairi | reverse complement strand
TGTGGAACAAGAGATACCATTACTCATATGAGATTGATATAGGGAGGTGGAAGAGTTATCCTGCTGTTAATCAATTCTGGAAAGTAACAGTTTGTTGAAATTTAATTTGTTAAAAGGGGCCTAGGCCCACCCTCCCCTAGAATAATTTTTTTAAACCCATGAATTATTTAAGGTCTATATCTGTTGAAAAAAATGGTTAAATGTTCAGTATGCTCCTAATTCAGGAAGGGGAAGTAGGGCCATTTAATAAGCATGGAGACAGAAAGCTTAGTGGAGTACTAGTCTGGCAGTCCCTGGAGTAAAGTAGATATGAATTGATGGTTTGGCAATCCTAGGTAAGCTCTTTCCTGTGAAATGTGTTCCCTTTTGTTCCATGGCTTGAAGGTCCTCTGATCATTGCAAACCTTGTTCACTATTCCCACAACTCCCCAACCCCTCGCTACACCACCGTGACCTGCCACCAAAGTTTGGGGGGTATAACTTGTTCGATTGTCAGTGCATCTTTGAAACAGCTCAGAAGCAGAAACCTGTTTTCCTCCTGTAATTACTTGCAGGAATAAACGTGGATTTCTTGAATCAACCTGATCTCTGTTTTTGACTAGTCAGAGGGCTCTCCCAGACCCCTTGCAGTCTGACAACAAGACAGATCATGGATGAAAGCAAGGATTACCACAAAGAAGTTTACCTGTTTCATTAACCAGTGCTTGAAAACTCATGCTTGGTAAAGCAGAGAACCAGTGATAAAGAGGTAGACCCTCAAGAGATGGATTGAAACAGTGGCTGCAACAATGGGTTCAAATGTAGCAGAACATTTTACAAGCAACCTTTCCAATCACTTTGTATATACTGGGGGTCTCCTCACCACAGTTTTCACCCTCTTCTAGTCCCGCCCCTCAACTTCCCAGGAATACTTTGAGTTATTAAAGACCTTCATTACTTAATGGGAAAGAGTTTTGAATTACAGAATGTTTCCTTAACGGAAAACATTTTTTCAAACCCTATTAAATAGGGGGCTCCTGAGAGGTACCTCAGTGTCAGAGCGGTTGCCATTCAGAGCTTCGATGTTTGGGCCTCTCCAGTCTTCTGCGAGTGAAGGGAGGTAATTGTCTGTCAGAGCGTCCCAAACCCTGTAAACAAAGAGAAGCTCTCATTAGCACACATCTGTGGCCTGGCTGTGCCTGGAGGAAGGAAGAGCAGAGCGGGGCAGAGAGAGACTTCCATGTGTGCCAGGCTGAGGTCATCTGCCCTCCAGCAGATGCCGGCATGCAGGCAGAGCAGCTTAAAAATGAAATCAGAGGCAGTGGTGAGGAAGAGGATGCAAAAGGATATAGCCTGTTCAGGGGCTTCTGTGTTAAAGTGTTCCCCTGAAAAAGAAATTCTGCACAAGAAACACGAGAAATAAATCTGCCCCTCAACCCAGTAGTGCATGCTGCATGAACAGAACAAGTGCCCACAGGTTGCCTTTC
Source organism: Echinops telfairi (assembly GCF_000313985.2). Taxonomy (NCBI): domain Eukaryota; kingdom Metazoa; phylum Chordata; class Mammalia; order Afrosoricida; family Tenrecidae; genus Echinops; species Echinops telfairi. Next base: position 5,995,443 of record NW_022111365.1, on the reverse strand, counting down.
CTACATAAAGAGAAAAGCTCGGAGGAAAATCTGGAAAGACTTTCAAGCTCAATGAGTCCTTCTCAGTAAGATCAGGGTCATCATTTAAGGATACTCATTTCAAGAGGACGTAACATAAACTGTTACGCCTAAGGCGTCTACATGGGTAAGGGCGTACTGTCAATGGGGGACTTATTTTGTGCTCTTTGTTCCCAAAAATGCTCAAGTGAGGTTGGCAGTGGCACGATTCTATGGTCTAGCATGCAGAGTCTCCATCATAAATGTCTCCATCCTAACTACGCAACGATAAATATACGAAAGTAACACAATTCTTAACTCACTTCACACAAAGCTTAACTCACTTTTTTTCGAATTTAACCAATTTAATTTCATTTTTTTAAAATCATTTTCTTGGGGGCTTGTACAACTCTCATGACAATCCATACATACATCCATTGTGTCAAGCATTTTTGTATATTTGT
>NW_022111365.1:5987963-5992763 GCF_000313985.2 Echinops telfairi | reverse complement strand
GGCACCATCAGCCTTCTTCACCACACTTACTTATGCACACATTCGTCTTCAGCGTTTATGTGGGGTAGGTGGTCACACAATGATGGTTTTTGTTCTTTGGTGGATTTGTTGAATTCTTATACATTGTGCTACGTATATTCTCAACAACAATAACTAAATATACAATTAGAAAAATAAAGTTAACTATGGGGTGAAATAATATACTAAGGAAAATTCTGAATTCACAAACATGAATTTGCATAAATAACATGAAAATGCATAAGTTCATTAACATCAAGAGATTTATATGTAAATTAGTAACTTAACTCCTATAATAATGCCACACATGTAAGCCAATGGCACATGAATTGATATTGTTGTTAGGTGCCACTGTGTTGGTACCCACTCACAGCAGCCCTGGGAACCTAAGACATCCTCACAATCGCTTCTACGTTTGAGTCCACTGTTGCAGCCCCTGCTGTCAATCCATCTCTTGAAGGTTTTACTCTTTTCCATTGACTTTCTACATTATCAAGCATGATGGTAGATAGCCATCCCATCCTGAAAGCGCCTGATCTCTTCTGATCTCAGAAACACAATGTTTTTCTCCAGGAACCTTAGTCCACCATAGCTCCTTAGTCCCTTCTGATAATATGCTCGACATATGTCAGCTGGAGTCTTGCCATTCTCAATTCTACGAAGCATTCTGGAAGCACGTTTTCCAAGAGAGATTTGCTCATTCTTTGTGAATACTGGTATATTCCATATTCATCGCCAGCATCATAATTCAAAGGCACCTATTCTTCTTCAGTCATCTTTAACCATTGTCCAGTTTTCACATGCATGAGGCAATTGGAAATACCATGACTTGAGTCAGGCACACCTTAGTCCTCAAATTGTTATCTTTGAATTTTAACTCTTTGAAGAGGTTCTTTCCTTCAGCAGAGTTGCCCCATGCAATGTGAGTGCATCGTTTGCTTGTTTGCTGCTGCTTTCAATGGCATTGATTGTAGATCCAAATACATGAACTCCTTGAAACATTGTTATTTTCTCTGTTTATAATGATGCTGTCTATTGGCCCAGGTGTGAAGATTTTTCCCATTTACATTGAGTTATACTTTAGACTGAACACTATTATCTTTCATCTTCATCAGTAAGTGGTTCCCCTTCACTTTCAGCAAGTAAGGTTGTGCTATCTACAAACCTCCAGCTGTTAATGAGCTTTTATGCAATTCTACTGCTGAGTTCTTCATATGGTCCAGTTTTTCTGTTGTTTGTTTGGTTGGTTTGGTTTTTCAGATTATTTGCTCAACATAATTATGGTGAAAAGATACAATCCCAACATGCTTTTTCTGATTTTAAACATCACAATATCCCTTTGTTCTTGTTGAACAGAAGAGTCTATTCTGTTCTCTTGGTCTACATGCATTCAGGTTCCACGTGAGCACAATTAACTGTTCTGCAATGCCATTCTTTGCAATGTTATATATAATGTGTTACTATCACACAGTCGAATGCCTTTGCACAGTCAATAGAGCATAGGTAAACACATTCTCAGCAAAATTTTGCTTGCATGTGATATTGATGACAATGTTTGACAATTTCTGAAGGCTGTTGCCTCACCTTTCCTTGTAATGAACACAAATCTCGAGGTCTTCTTTAGTCGATTAGCCAGGTAGTTATCTTCCAAATTGCATTCATAGACCTGTGAGTACTTCCAGTATTGCAACTACTTACCTATTGAAAGACCTCAAGTTGTTTTCCATCAATTTTTGGAACCTTATTTGCCTTTCAGTGCAACTTGAACTTCTTTCTTCAGTGCTATCATTTCTTGGTAATATGCTACCTCTCCTTTTAGGTACCAGGGTTTGGGTATTATTTCCATCTTCTTTTGATGCTTCCTGAACCATTCAATATTTTTCCCATTATAATCCTCCAATATGGAAAATCTAGATTTGAATTTTCCAGTTCTAGCAGCCTGTGAAATGTTAAGCATGTTCTTCCCCTTTTGTTTTATATATAGTTTCTTTTATTTCTATGTATTCTATCTGGTAGGTCCGTGTGTATTGTTGATATTGTGTTGTTGAGAAAGATATTTGCAATGAAGAAACAGAAGACTAACTGGTCTTCTATCATATGACCTCTGACATTATTTCCATCACCAAAGCCATACCTTTTCCAACTACTGATCCTTTGTCTTCATTCCCAACTTCTACACTTCAAGCACCAATAATTACCAACGCAACTTGCTTGCATGCTTGACCAATTTTAAACTACAGAAATTGGTAAAAAAAACAACAACAAAAACACTTCAATCCCTTCATCTTTGGCATTAATAATTGGTGCATACATTTAAGTAATAGTTGTTTAATTGCTTTTCCCTATCAATGTATGGATATTGTTCTACCACTGAGATCATCATATTTCATGGTATATCTGGAATTTTTTTGGGGGGGTGGGACAAGGAATTTGACTCCATTTCTCTTCAATTTGTCATTCCTGCCACAGTAAGCCATGTGATTCTTCTGATCCAAAATAGCCAGAACCAGTCCATTTCAGTTCACAAATGCCTAGGATATAGATCTTTAAGTGTGCCATTTCATTTTGATGACTTCCAATTTTCCTAGATTCATATTTCATAATTCAATATTCTTGCAATTAGTGGATGTTTGCAGCTGGGTTTTTTTTTCTCATTTTGAGCAAAATATCAGCATATGATGATACTGAACCTCTCACTCTATCCACATCCACATTATTAGCCCTACTGGGAGGAGACAACTCTTCTCCAATGGTATTTTGAGTGTTCATCTGGCACTATAACACACATGCTTACTGCTATTCATGAGGTTGTCTCTGCTCAATTCCCCTCCCTCCTCCACCTTCCACCCCGCCCTCTGGTCAATCTTTAAGAAGTAGATTGTCAAATCCTTCTTCTTAGTCGGGAAGTTCAACTGAAACCTGTCCACTATGCGTGACCTGGTATCAGAAATACTGATAGTACGATTGCCAGTGTCACAGCAATGCAGAAGCCACCAGAGTAGGACAAACATTGGAATGTAGACAAGGATTGCAATATGAGCTCTTAGTCATCTGCATAAGGATCCTTGGTGGGACAGTGGTGACGCACGTGGCTGCTCCGCCAGCCACCCTGCAGAAGAAAGATGTGGCGGTCTGTTTTCAAAAGACTGTCAGCCTTGGGAACCCTGTAGTGAAGACTCTACTTTGCCTGTAGAGTTGCTATGAGTCAGATTCGGCCCAAGAGCGGTAAATTTGTTTTGTGATTATACCATCTCCTTCAGGGTCCTGTGCATGCCAAACATCAGTACACCCACGAGACCAAATATTTAGATATACTAACCCAAAGGTTTAGATACACTAACATTAGAACACAGTCATCCTGGTGGTACGGCTATTTTTAAGTGTTTGACGACTAATTCTAAGGTCCATGATTTGGATCCATCAGACAAGGATGAGGCTCTCTGCTCTGTCAAAGATTCACGAAGCCTCAGAAACCCTAGAATACAGAGCCACTATGAGTCAAAGTCGACTTAACGGCAGTGGGTGGGCAACATAAGAAAATAGGCACTTAAAAATAAGAAATTATGTATACATGCAGATCAAATTCAAAATAGCAAATTGTTTTGAACTATGTCAAAGGAAAATGCAAAACAGAGTACAAATAGTTGAAATGAGATATGCGTAATACTGGAGGGAAAATATGAGAATTATATGCCAATAAAACTGTTAAAAATACTGGATGGAAGAAAGCAAATGTTTTGAGAATGATGATGGCAACAAATGTACAGGAGTGCTTGACACAATGGATGTATGTGTGGATTGTGATAAGAGTTGTACGAGCCCCCAATAAAATGATTTTTTTAAAAGAAAGAAATTAACGAAGCTCATTAAAAAAATACTGGATGGAAAGAGGGTCATTGCTAACATTGCTAACATTGATTTGTGATATAGGGATATATATATAAACAAAGAGAATGCAATTAGGGATAAAACAAAAAGAACACATGAAAATATAATGCAATGGCTAATTGGCACATCCATTTATTCTTTATTTTCCTACCATTTCAATAAAGCACTTTGAAAGAATAACTTAAGTGCTCATTTACAAGATTCCAGAGCCTACATCTTAAACATTGGTCATATCCCAAGGTCCAGGGGTCCATTAATTCAGGCTAATTTTAACAGAAGTTCCATTAGCATTTAAAATCAAGAGGCAAATGTTATTTGCTATCTCCAAGACACCACACCTACGGGAAGAATCTAAGGAGAACTGTCCTTACATCACTGCGTTACCTTCGATGCAGATTAAACCACCAGTCTTGACCTGTAATGCTTTCTTTAATCCCAGTCCCCCCACCCGAAGCCATGCCCCAGCTCTAGACACTGCCAGAAAGAACTACACACACGCAAAGCACTGATCTCCACATGTGTCCTGGCAAGAAAGGCCTGGAAAAGTGACCTCAGTAAAGCCCCAAATACACAGGAGCCTTTTGTATCTGTCTTAGGCAGAAAGGACACTGGAACCTCCAGTGGACAGCATTAACTTTCTAATGACCTTAACACTACTGAGCTCCTTAAAGTGTGTCCCCACATTTCTCATCGAAGCCTTCATTTGACATACACTGGATCTCATTTTCCTATTACAGGTTATTTTAGTGACAATCTTCTAACCCTTTATCTGCTTGGAGTTTCCAACCATCCTTGTTCCCTCTCTACCTCCCTCCGTCTTCCTTCCACCCTCCCTTGCTCTCCCCTCCTTCTCTTTTTGGTCCAAGCTTTTTTCTTATTTTATGACTTATATTT
>NW_022111365.1:5985874-5987338 GCF_000313985.2 Echinops telfairi | reverse complement strand
TTTTTTTTTTTATCCCCAGAGAGGCCATTTAGCCCATCACAATAAATTGTTCTCTTCAGAGTAGATACATCTCCTTACATAACTGACCTGAGGTGGACTGCAAAAATTTGCTTCTTTGAGAAATCTCCTGGTGTTAACTCTTATTTTAGAGAAAGGAGACTTTAAAAGCTATCTACTGTAACTTTACTAAGATTAAACAAATTGTGTCTGTTTCTGCCCTCACGCTGCCCTGGCGTGAATCAATTTGCTCTCTCCGTCCTTGTAATAACAGAAACACCTTTCATGTGCATACTTTATGGCTTGGCTTAGGTACCTGTGGACTTGCCTAAACTACCCTTCACCATAGAGAACTAGGGATGCTGGCAGAGGATAAGGAAACCTAAGGGAATAGGTTATAAAAAGTTGCAGATCCTGGAAGTGGCACCATGGCCAGCAAGACTATATTCCACTGCCGCCAAGCCAATCTCCACTCATAGTATGGCAATCCTATACGCCCTAATATATTGAGATATGGAAGCCATGCTATAGGACAGGGTAGAGGTGCCCCCTATGAGTTTCCAAGACTCTAAATCTTTACAAAGTAGAAAGCCTCATCTTCTTCCCTCCGGGAAGCTGGTGGTTTTGAACTGCTGACCTTGTGGTTAGCAGCCCAATGGCAGAGAGGCTTTAATGGAGGGTCGGTGATGGTGACGCGATAAGGTAACATCAAATCAATTTCATCTCTGGACAACCTGCATACAGCTGTACAAAACGTGACGCAGTCCTGTGCCATCTTTGTAAGCACCAGCATGTTCTAATCCATCACGGCAGCTACTGTGCCGTTCCACCTCTAAAGGATCTTTCACTTTCTCGTGGGCTTCCATGCTTTTTCAAAACTTGCCATTATTTAACTCTATCCCTAAGGACCCACCAAAATACCTCTATGTTAGACAAAACATTTCTCTAAATACTTAGCAAATTTATTACAAAAACACTAGAATTTTGCTTGAGAAGATGAGAACCAGGTAAGACTTTAAGCAATTCTTTTCCTTTACTATTCCATAATTTTTCAGGAGAAATATCTGGACAAGTGTCTACAAAACCAAGTATGTAATTTTAAAGTGCTTTTTATTTTAACTTGTAAAGAAGCATTAAATACACTGAATGTCTGGAAAACGCAGCATTAACTTTATCTCTAAGGAATTATCAAACAGCGGGTCTCTTAGCTGAAGCAATCAATGAGGCAGACAAGGTAGGAAAGTTAGAATGAGAAGACCGTGTAATGACAATTAACATTGAGTGGCCTCTGCTAATATGCTACAAAGAATAAGAACCCACTCATTGGGCCTTCATCCTCAATGAGACAGAGGGGGTGTTGGACAAAAGAAAATTATTTGTTACGTACAAAAGAAGTTATTTGCATCTTAAAATGTCATTTTCAGAGCACTGCCTTGGAAAAATAAGAAGTTAGGGTTTTTAAAAGTC
>NW_022111365.1:5975784-5985357 GCF_000313985.2 Echinops telfairi | reverse complement strand
GGAAGGGAAGGGGAGGGGGAAAAAAAGGAAAATTAGCGGATTCCGGGAACCCAAGAGGCAAGCGAATTTTGGGAATGATGAGGGCAACAAATGTATAGGTGTGCTTTACACAATTGATCTATGTATTGTGATGAATTGTATGAGCCCCAATAAATTGATTTTTTTTAAAAAGCCCTAAAACTATCCTTTGTTAGAAGCAGATTATAACAGGCTCAGAATAAAAAAATTATCAGTTTAAAACTTAAAACTGAATCAAAAAATAAAACCTACAGTTATAGTACTGGTCATCAAAGTGAAATGTTCTCTGTGATCATATCTTCAGGCAAGAATTAATTAAAATGGAAAGAAGGTATTGAGCCCAGAAAATATAAGATGTGCCCACAAGTCTAACTATTATCATTCACCTGGTTAATTCGATATTCAATGTTTCATTCAAAAATATTATTCTATTATTACTATGGCATATACTAGGCAGCAGTCCGGAGATCAAACAACACATTGAATTAGGTAAATACACTGCACAAGACCTCTTTAAAATGTTGAAAATCAAGAAAAAAATACCATAAAGTGTTGAAAATTGAAGATGTTACTCTGAGGACCAAGGTGCACCTGACCCAAGCCACAGTATCGTCAATGGCCTCATATGTATGTAGACGATGGACACTGAATATGAAAAACCGAGGGAAAAAGTCAATGCATTAAGTCATGATTCTGATAAAGAATATTGAAAATATCACGGACTGCCCAGAGAACACCCGAGAACGGTTGCAGCAGGACACTGACAGCGAGCTGCCCCGGCTGGATTCAGAGGGCCTTGGAACAAGGCACATCATAGCTGATGTCAGACAGATCTTGGCTCCAAGCAGAGAATACCAGAGATGCGTTTACTTGTATTTTATCGCCTATGCCAAGCCACTCCACTGTGTGGATCATAACGAATTATGGGTAGCCTTAAGAAGAATGGGAATTACAGAACACTTGATTGTGCTCAGGCAGAATTTGTACATGAATCAAGAGGCAGTTGCTCAAAAATGCACGGTATACTGCATGGTTTAATATCAAGAAAGGCGTGCACAAGGTCATATCCTCTCACCATACCCATTCAATGTGCATGCTAAGCAAATAATCAGAGAAGCTAGAGTCTATGAAGAAGAGTGTGGCATCAGGATTGGAGGAAGGCTGATTAACCACCTGTGACATGCAGAGGGCACAGCCTGGCTCGCTGGAAGTGAGGAGGACTTGGGGCCCTTGCTGACGAAGAGCAAGGACTGCAGCCTTCACTGTGGATTGCAATTCAATGGAAAGAAAACCAAAACCCTCCCATCTGGACAAATGGGTAGTATCACAGTAAACAGAGAAAAGATAGAAATTGCTTGCATCCAGAATCAATGCTTATGGAAGCAACAGTCAAGAGTTCAAACAACAGTAGATCAAGACCTCCTTAAAGTATTGAAAAGCAAGAATGATACTTTGAGAGGTAAAGTAAGCCAAGCCACAGTATTTTCAATTGTCTCATATTTATGTGAAAGTAGGACATTGAATAAGGAAAACTGAAGAAAAACTGATGCATTTGAATTGTGCTGGAGAAGAATATTGAAAGTACCAGGGACTGCTAAATGGACAAACCAATCTGTCTTGGAAGAAGTACAACCAGAGTGCTCCTTAGAGGCACGGGTAGCAAGACTTAATCTTACATACTCTGGACATGCTGTCAGGACAGACCAGTCTCTGGAAAAGGACATCACGCTTGGTAAAATGAAGGGCGTTGAAAGAAGAAGGCCCTCCTCCGTGCTCTGTGGTGCCCCGGGTCACTATGCACCAACTTGATAGTACCTAACAACAACAACAGCCAAAAGAACAAATGAATCTGTCTGGGAAGAAGTATGACCAAAATGCTCCTTAGAACCCAAGCTGACAAAACTTTGTCTCATGTACTTCGACACATAATCAGGCGAGGCCAGTCCCTAGAAAGGACATCATGCTTAGGAAAGCAGAAGGTCAGACCTTCGACAAGACTGACTGACACGGTAGCTGCACCAAAGGGCTCAACAAAACAACAAGTGTGAGGACGGTGCAGGACTGGGTAGAGCTTCATGCTGTTACCCACAGGGCCATATGAGCCAGAACCAACTTGCTAACAACCAACAATAACAACATGTACATATTCAGCACTGTATTAGAAAGTGAGTGTGTTAGACAGAGTTCTCTAGAGAGACAAAACCAGATTGCTAGTAATTTTATATATATATTTATAAAGATAGATAAATATATAAAACAAGAAATGAACTGTCAAATTATAAAGCAGTACAAATGGCTCAGTGCAAGTCACTCCCATGAGAGAGAGTTGTGAGACACTGGCAATCCTTTGAGTCTTGAGGGCTTCTTGGTAGTCCTCTGTAGGGAGAGAGCTAGGCTATATCAGCACAGCAGCAAATAGCAAGGTAGGTCACCAACTGTCAGCCAGGTCACCAACTGTCAGTCCCCAGCTCCAGAGATGTCTTAAAGGGACCTCAACTTACAGCGACACAGTCCACAGGCTAGACGTCCCACAGGTAGTGTAGCCTGTAAATTGAGGCACAGAACAAGCAAGGCAGCCGCATGGTGGTCCGATGATCAAAGAGTGAGAGACAAGAAAGGAAAAGCTTGCCAAGCCATTTATCTCTCCACCCTTCAATTAATCCCAGTTGTGTTTATCAGCCAGGCTGGCACAATAAACTAACTATCTCAGTGAGGATACAGGTTCAATCCCCCAAAGACATGCCTTCTTAGCCCACTTATTTGGAGACCTGGCGGCATAGTGGTTATGTGTTGGGCTACTACTGCAAGGTCAGCAGTTCAAGCCACCAGCAGCTCCAAGGGTGAAAGATGAAGCTTTCTAGTTCCATAAACTAGTATTGGAATTGAGCTGGAATCAACTCAGTGACAGTGAGTGGATGTTTTGTTGTTTTTTTACTCCAAGTCCACATAAAGAAGAACTAAAAGTACAGCTGATCCAAACTTCTATAACCAACTACTTGATATTTCTTGTGTGATTCTTAAAACACAGTTGATGCATAGTTAAGCTTTACTGGTATTTCATGTTTGTTTTCTAAATGCCTATGATACCCTTCTTTAATTTATGTAGCATATAACAAGCCCTTCCTCTCTTTCTAATCCTTCATCGATTGGTACTTTTCTCAGATTCCTTTTCTATACTACTGTTAAGTTCCTAAAGGGTAGCACGTAAGTGACGTAAGGAATCTGGGTAATCTAAAGCTATGGCATCTAATTGTCACCTTTATTTTTTTCAGAGTAATTCCTTGTATTCTTAGTTCAATTTTTATGCTTTAAAATTAAGTGATGCTTTAAATTTAAGATATTTGGACACTACTAGATAAATTTTCAGGACTAAGGGGTTACAAACTTTTTTGAGAGTTTTACAATTATGGTGTTTCCTGAAATAAATTGACTCAATGACATAGGTTCCTCCATCATAGTAAATTTTAAGTATCTGGGTAGGTGTGATAGGCTTTTCTTCACCAATATGGCCCCATAGGAACATGTGGGAAGAGTTTAGCCTATCAGTCAGGTCGCAGCTTGATTGGCGAGCAACCAAGATAAATGGCTCACTGGAGGCCGGCCCCTCTCTCTCTGCTTTGACCTTCCTGTTGACAAGCCACGTGAAACCATGCTGATGGCAGCCAGAGCCCTGGAGATAACTCCCACTACTACTGGATCCACAAAACTTTGCACCCACTGGCCTGTGGCATGTGCTGCGTGAGTCTGAAGAGGGATGTATGGACTAGTGTCTGACTTATGGGCTAATATCAGATTTATGGACTTGATCTAGACTGGGCTGGGATGTTATCTTAATATATAATCACTCTTTGATATAAAGCTCTCTCTTACACATATAAGAGTGTCAACGAATTTGTTTCTCTAGGCGATCCAGCTTAACACTGTAGGTTACCGATAATATGAAGAAAGCTGAAAGTAGACAGATCCCATAAGTTTACCATACTCCTGAAATGCTCATACTAGGAAAACCTTCCTATTAGCTAAGAATCCTTCATTTCTCTAAAGTTCTTAGAACGCTGCCCGACATTTTCTGTAGCCGATCTAAAGGGACCTAAAGAGAACAATGCCAGCAATTAGCGAGGTACTGTCCCACTGAGAGCAAATACATAGCTAAGTAGTGTGAGGGTATGTGAAAAAGGATTGCTATTATCATTCCCGTTATGGGCTCATTCCAAACAAAACATGTTTAAATCCATGTCTGTGACTGCAGACAATGTCTCTGGTCTCATGGGAGTGTCTTCAAAATAGGTCCAATCCAAACAGTAGCTTCCAAAGGGGATTTGTGGAACCAATCGAATGTAAGATAGAGAAGTCAGCTCAGAAGGTTAGGGTGACTTTTGGGGTTTTGTTTCAATCTCAAAGGGGTAAACTTGATACATTTTCTCAAAGGAACCAGGATAATCACCGGGCTTATTGTGAAGAAGTTGTAATCAACTCACAACTATGTTGGTAAGAGAATGGCCAGGAAAGTCGCACTGAGGATTTTTCCTATTGTGACAGTGCAGCTGCTCGTTCTTCGAGTATACCAAGCACAGTCCTGAGGGGATTTTGTTGAGAAATCTGACCCCCATCCACCCTAAAGCCCGGAGCTTACACCTCCAGACATTGATAAGGAAAATAATTTGAGTCCCTCGAGGATGCCAAAACTACTGCTTTGACATCTTGTCAATCAAAGAACAAAGAATTCTTCAGAAAGATTTAGAGAAACAGAAACACTTCTTTCATAAATGTATAGACCAAGATAGAGGACACATTGAGAAACAACAGCTTCATATTTTGATATTTTTGTTTAACAAAGGTTTCTATGATTTTGTAGCAATACTTTTTCACTTCCCTCAGATGCCATAAACCTACAGATAAGTACTAATCCTGTGTCAAAGAGCTCTAGTAGCACAACAGCTAAGCACTTAACTGCCAACCAAAAAGCTGTAGGTTCAAACCCATCCAGAGGTTTTCTACAAGAGAAAGACCTAGTGATTTGCTTCCATGAAGATGACAGCCAAGAAAACCCCATTGGGCAACCCTCTGTGGGGTTGCTTTGAGTCGAAAATCAAACCAAAGGCAACCAACAACACTAACAATAATACTATGTCAAGGAGCTAGTCTGAAGCAGGAGGACAATTAAGACTTCTTACTCCTCATCCTGCAATGTCTCCTCTTCCTCCTGGATCTGTAGCTGGTTCTTCACGGGCGCTAGGTTCTCGGTCTTGGCATTGTAGTTTCGAAAACAGACATTGAGCTTCTCATCAAATTCATTCACGAGGTCTTCCATGGACTTGAAGCTGATGATTTCAGAAGAAAAATTCTCCAGCTCAGAGAGGGAGGGGTCTTCTAGATGGTGGGGAGATGAGCCATAGAAACATCGAGGTTTCTCTTCTGGCTCCTCAGAACAGCAGGGGCGAAGATCCTCAAATTCTTCATCCAAACTCACTAGTGGGGCCTCCATGCTTGCACAACAATGGACCAGCAGCAACTTTCAGGATTTGCTTATCTAGAAGAAAATGTGAGGTCATATGAGTTTTCTCTCTATTACGCATAACCAGATATTCCCTTATTTTGTGATTCCACTCTACCAGCAACCATTGTCCCTGTGTTTGCTCCCCACCATGCATTTAGGAGTTCATATTTCTCTGTCATTGTTATCACTGCTAACCTAATGTAGTACACTTCAGAGACAATCCTGTTTTTAAGTCCTTACTCTAATAATAATAATAAATAGTGTTCAAGTATGTAGCCCCTGGTGCCAGGCTGTTAAGGTTTGAATCCTGTTCTGCCCTTTACAAGCTGCTATCTTAGAAAGTTATTTAACTTCTCTCTGATTCTCTTTAGTTTTCTATAGATAAAAATAATACCAAGACCCATCTCAAAGGGTTGTTAGAAAGAGTAGGCATGGGTAAAATGTTCAGAACAGTGTCTGCTGAATAAACGTTCAATATTACATAATAACAAAAAACTTTTCTGAAATTTTATTAGAACTCATTTTAGTGATATCACCTTATCTAACACACTCATTTAGCCACTGAACCTGATATATGGAAATATGAAACTTTATGACTTTCATTTATTCCCCTTATTATGTTGCTAAGTAGCCCTGATGGCATGATGGACTGTGCTGGACTGCTAACCATGAGGTCAGCAGTTCAATTCACCATCCACTCTGCTGGAGAAAGATGTGGCTTTCTACTCTTTGTTTTAATCGTTTTACTAGGGGCTCATACAACTCTTATCACAGCCCATACATACATCAATTGTGGAAAGCACTGTTGTACATTCATTGCCCTCGTCATTCTCAAAACATTTGCTCTCCACCTAAGCCCCTGGCAGTGGCTTTCTACTCTTGTAAGGAGTTCCAGTCTTAGAAACCCATATAGGCTTGCTATGAGTCAGAATCAACTCAATGGCCATGGGTTGGGTTTTCTGAATGAGTTGCTACAGAAATACTTTCAATGTTATTATTTTAGGTGTTGCTGTCCCAGGCTCTAGAAGCCCTGGTGGTGTGTTGATTACATTGGGCTGAGAACCACAAGGTCAACAGTTCGAAACCACCAGCTGCTCCTCAGGAGAAAAACCAGGCTTTCTACTCCTATAAGTAATTACAATCTTAGATGCACACAGGGGCATCTATCCTACTCTATCCTATAGGGTCACTATAAGTCAGCTTTGACTTGATGGAAATGAGTTTGATGATTTGTTTGTTTGTTTGTTTGCCCCAGACTCCAGGGATTGGTATGCAAATTATGCCCTCTATGACTTCCCAACAAAATTTGAAGCAATCTGAATTTTGAAACATGAATAGGCTTTAGGGTTTTAGATGAGGATTCATGGACTTGGATATTACTATTCTCATATCTTAAAAACTACCAGAGAAACTTTACATCCAGTACCCATGTTTTTCTCAGACACGGAGCTTATGCCTATAAACATAGAAGTGGATGAGATGGTCTACTGTAATCATGTAGGAGCCAGAACAAATTACCAGGTGCTTCAAGCCCAGACTCCATTACCATGCTGAAGCTCCTGAAACCTCTTTGCCTCAGGGGGATTTCTTCATGCGTTGCCATCAATGTATGTGTACATCCAGACCTGTCCCTAATTTTAAATTAAATTACTTCAGGACACAGATGTCCTCTGGATATCCTCCATGGCTCTTAGCACACACTGCCCTGCAGCTAGGAAATCAATCAATCTGTGTTGATTAAAAATGATCTCTTGTCCCCTACATACAGCTTTCCACTTTCAACCCCAGGCAGCACAAGCAGTATTGTGTATCACACCCTTCTATTCACATTCAGCTTTCTTACCCGTAATACAGAATGGCAACCAAACTTTTATCTCCTGTCTCCGTGTTTCTTGATCCAACTATATGCTTAAACTGGAATCTATATGAGTTGCAATGGACTCAACAGCAATGGGTTTGGTGGGTTTTTTAATTTGATTTGGTTTACCTGAGCAAAATCCTATAACAACAGTCATGGGGTGTCCATCCTTCACCTCTATTCAAAAATAAAATTCTACCTGGGCAAGACAAGTAGCATAGCATGTGATCTAGTAAGATCTTTTCACTGAGATTAAAACCAGTTACTATCATCATCAAAACATACTGTGATCCTTTACAGTTTGCAAAGGCAATATGATAAGTCCTTAGAATACAAAACTACATGATCAAAACAATGTCCTAGAAAGGGCACGCACATACTGAAAGCCAGCGGAGCTGCCAACAGCTGACTGAATGACAAGTATTATGGGTCCCTCATTTGCAATCATGAAGTGTTCATAAAGCACTAACACCTTTGGAAGTTAATTTTTTAATAGTAATTTTATTTAATCCAGTATGAACAAAGTATTATCATTTCAAAATACATTTCATGTTAAAATATTAATTAGACATTTCATATTATTTTGTTATACTAAGTCTTCAAAATCTAAAGTGTATTTCATACTTACAGTATGTCACCATTTGGACTAGCGACATTCAAGGACTCAGTAGCCCCATGTGACTGCCATATTGCACACCGCAGCTCTAAAACACTAAGTGACTAATTTCCAGGCAGATATTCTATACTTAGAATCCATAGACTCCTAACTGCTCTTTCAGTTTCAATGCAATGTTTCAATGCAATATAATCCTTTGTAAGCCTAAGTATCTTATTTTATATAGAGAAAAGCAAGATTCTGAGAAAGAATCCATAGGCTTCTCCACACTGTCAAGAAGGAACATGGTGTGCACACAACCACACACACACACCTGAAGGGTGAGTTTAAAAGAAATCACAAAGGGTGATGGAGAGTAGGGAAAATATTTATGTTAATTAAAGTGATACTGTTGGGTCTCTGTGAACAAGAAGAAATTCAACAGTGACAGGTTTGGGTTGGGCCTTTGTGTTTTCTCTTGTTAAGTTAGTTGAGGTGGTTCTCTGTGATGGGTAGGAGTCTGGACTCAAAGATTCCTATTCTGGTTCTATTAGTTCCCTGCTTTTAGATTTTAGGCAACTATCAACCAGTCTGTGGCTCTGTTTCCTCATGTATAAAATGGGGTTTTAAATAGGATGTAAAGCTCGCTTTGAGCCCTGGTGGTATACTGGGTTACGTGTTGGACTGCTGACCTCAACGGTAGCCGTGCAACCAGCCATCAGCTCTGTGGGGGAAAGAGGAGACTTTCTGCTCCCGCAAAAATGTACAGTCCCCAAATCCAGGGATACAGATGGTAGCCAACTAAAAAGGGGGAGCAGAGGAACAACACATGGGTAGAGGAGGATCAGAGCACTAACCCACCAAAGGGGAGAGTGTTGTTTATATCTCCACAGGGAAAGAGGGACCAGACTTCAACCTGGTGCGCCACAACGTGAATGCAACATACCAGCATGAAGCAGGGAACCAATAGAGAGGTCTGAGGGGCCAGCCCAATCCCAACTACGTGAACAGCGCCCCTCCCCTGAGAAGAATTCACATCAAAGGACAACACTGACGCTACAGCTCAGGGAGAGGGACACATCGAATCAGAGCACACAGGAGCAAACAAAGGGGAAGGGAGAGAGAGTGGAGCACATCCTTGCCCACCAAGCCCTGAGGACAACATTCCTGCTCAGAGCAGCCAATGCACAGAGAAGACCATAGAGCCGGCCCCACCATGAGTCATGACATCCCTCAATGACCCATAGCACTACAAGGACAACAGTGGATACACAGTGCAGGAATTGTGCCCAATATGACCCCATCACACCGAGGCGAAACACTAAAGAAATTCAACAGAACAGCAAGGGGAAAAGAGTAATGAAGTCCCCGGGGGAATACCAAAAATAGACCTTGGGGCCAGAGCATGGCACCCCATCAGACTCGACCGGAAAACACTCCTGAAGGTCAACAAACAGGCCTGGAACTATTTACAGGCTTTGTTGTTGTTGTTGTTCTTTTGTTGCTTTGTTTTACTCCCTTGTTTTTGTGGTTATTATTGCCTCTGCATGTCTATCTAGATAAGATAGGCAAAATAAACAACCCAGAGGAGAAAACAATGGGCCA
>NW_022111365.1:5964898-5974624 GCF_000313985.2 Echinops telfairi | reverse complement strand
AATTTATAAATAATCAAGGGTTCATGAGGGAGGGGAGGAGGAAGGGGGAAAAGTGAGAAGCTGATACTAAGGGCTCAAGTAGAAAGAAAATGTTTTGAAAATGTTGATGGCAGCAAATATACAGATGTGCTTGATGCAATGGATGGATGTATGGATTGAGATAAGAGTTGTACAAGCGCCCAATAAAATAATTTTAAAAATATATATATTATAATTTTCACACACACAAAAAAGTACAGTCCCAGAAACCATGGAGCGGGGCAGTTCTACTCTGTTCTATAGTGTTGTCATGAGGAGAGATCAACTGATGGCAATGAGTTTTGTTGAATTCTGCATAAAAGTCACTATGAGTCATAATTGACTCCAGGGGAGTGAGTTACAAAATATGTTATGCATTTGGGCTGCTAATCTTAAGGTCTGCAGTTCAAAACGACCAGCTACTCAACAGTAGAGAGTTAAGACTTGATGAGGTTTTTCTATTCCTGTGAAGATTTGCAGTTTTGGAAACCCATAGGGGCAGTTCTACTGTGATGGTGCACAATCAACACGATGGGATGAGTTTTTGTTTGAGACCCTGAAGATTAAGAGACCATCTTTGAAGTGCTAACTAAGCACAATGTGTAGAATACAGACAGTACCTAATAAACGTCAACAATTCTTAAAAAATGAGGACAACTTCCCCAGCTGGAAGTATATGGTAGAGTGCTGCAATAAAAAGGAAACTTCCCTTACTACTGCCATGATGTCCTACAGGGGCAAAGCTTTAAAATATGTGTGAAATGGAAGAACTCTTGCTGGCTGAATTTTAGCATATTTTGTACTAAGGCAACTCTGATCTTTCCAATTCATTTGACCAAAATTTCTTGGGTTGCTGATTTCATTCCAGAAAAGTTAACCAGTTTGTATTCGAGATATTTGAAGATTCTTTAAATTCTTGCATTTCACAAGAAAGTGAGGCTCAAATAAAAAGGTGACTCCTGTGGTGGCACTGATTTGAAATGTTGCAGCCTGTGCTGTGTACCAGCACAAGAGCCTAAACCTACCAGAATCGATGGTTTACCAACTTCAAGTGTTGGTAAAGAAAGATTATGCTAAAGTATCTAATCTCAGCTCAGGCAAGCTCTGGGTAAAATAGATCCATCCAGAAGATTCTAAAAGACGAAATTAATAATCCAGATCTAAAGCTCAGAAAAGGACCTTAGTGTTGCAGTTCAGTGCTTGACAGGTAACCAAAGACAGTCAGTTCGAAATCATCAGCCACTCCAACGGAGATAGACGTAGCTGCTGGCTTTCTGAACACTGGGGCCTTGGAAAGTGTGCGGGCAGTTCTCCTTTGCCCCGCAGGATCTCTATGAGGCAGAATGAACTTGATGGCAACAGTCTGAGTTCAGAAACATGGCCATTTGAAACCATCCATAATATGCCAGACTAGTTTCATCAATTCCTTATCTAAAAGGCCCAAACCACTGCCACCAGGTCAAATCTCATAGGGACCCATTTGGGACAGAGCAGAACTCCAAAGGGTTTTTGAAACTGTGCAAGAGTAGACAGCCCCATCTTTCTCCCCCAGAGGGACTGGTGGGCTTGAACCACTTTGACCTTAACCCACCATGTGACCTTTACTCGTTACCTAGGAGGCAAAAAGTGCTCCATGAATGACCAGCTGGGGATGAAACTAGAACTGAAACTCTCTGTTGCTGGTCTTATATCCCACCCAAAGTGAGCCTAACATTTGCAGAAAGATACCGGGCTGAAGCAGTTGCCCTAACCTCAAGCTGAGGTCTCTGGATTGGGCTAGCATTCCTCATACCTTTCAGCCCCTTGGTTTTGCTCTTTCATCTTATAGGCTGCTCTTGTCCCTGCCTCCCAACCCTCCCCTCTAAATTTCCTGAAGCAACCTCGCCCGTTCTGCCATCTCAGAGGCCCCCTCCCCTAGAAGCTACGATTAATACAAGTAATAGCTTATTCTCTTTCTCCATCCTACACAAATCAATTTTAAATAAACACATGAAAAATAGCAGAAAAGAAGAGTCACCCTTTCTTTTTTTAATCATTTCTTTTTCTCTGCAATGTAAAACAAAGTGCAGGCCTGGAATTGTATTATGCCCTATAATCAATTATATTGATTTTGATTTCCAATCCAAAGTCAAAAAACACTGCCAGTATGTGAATTCTGCTTCATAGAGGCCCTATAGGGCAGGGTAGAACCGCTTCTGTGGGTTTCCGGACTCTGTGAATTCTTACAAGGAAGCAGAAAGTCTCATCTTTCTCAAGCGGAGTGGCTGGTCGGTTTGAACAGCCAGCCTCGACTTTAGCAGCCCACTGTGCAATCCACTATGCCATCAGGGCTCCTTTGGACTTTGAATAGCTGGTGCAATTTAGAAAAGACAGAGCCAGCAGGAAGGTATAAGCCTCTTCCTGCGATATAATGATGCACTGGCTGCAGCTTGAGGCTGCAGTGCAAATTACCACCCCCTGCTTTGCCGAGCCGACCAAAGAGGTAGAGGTTTCATGATACCTCCACACCTCCAAAGAGGCCTCATTCCATATCCCCTCTTCCCATTACTTGCCCCACAGACCAATTGGTCTGTGCCCCTCGCTAATAGTCAACTATTTTCTCCCTAAAACCTGTCCTCCATTGATCCACCAGTCGATATTCCATGTTAGTGACTGCTCCGCATTTTGACAGAAGGGGAGGATTGTCATTGAACATAAGTCAGCAGGCACCCCTTCTGGAGTAGTAGCTCTCCTCCACCCCACCCCCACCCTCCCTTTCCGGTTCATTTGCAGCACCTTTCACCTCCATCTCAGCTCCCCTTGCTCCTCCGCGCTCATTGAGGGAAAGAAAGTCCTGCCCAGGAAGCACAATGACTGGACTGGAGCTGGCTGGACGCCAGGATTGCCCTGCGCAGGCCGCAGAACACCCTCCACAGCCCTTGGGGCCCAAAGGGACCGGGACCGGGAGTGAAATGGGGGTGGGGGCGATGAGCAGTGAGGGGGAATATGGGTAGGCGCAATAGAAGAGGGGCCTGAGATAACACCCTGCAGGGCTCGGTCTAGAGGGCATCTCCGAACCCCAGGGGTTCAGAACCCACCAGGCGGCAGCGCACCCCGCCGGACACCCCCCCACCCCCACACCACCACGCTCATCCTTTCTCAGACCGGTTCCAGTGGTCAAACAATCGCTCCTGCAGCGTCGGCCACTGCGGTCGGTCGCCAGCGGTCCCGAGCCTGCGGAAACGTGTGGTTCTGGGGAGGGACATCGGTGGGGTGGTTCTCGGGGTCAAAGATTACTCAGAGACCGTTAAGGAGGGCCAGGCCAGATAACAGTCCTAGGATGAAGTGGCGACTCACTCTTCCAATACAATCAATCACACACACACACACACACACACGCATGCGCGTGCGGTGGGCCTGGAGCTCTTCCTTTCTGATCCCGGGATGGGCTGGAGAAGGGAGCTGAGGGTGAGGGCTCCGGCACCCCTACATCGCTAGCAGGACAATCCCGAACCCCGGGCCTCCTCCACCGCCTCCCGTCCAGCTACCACCCCGGGCAGTAGTGGGGTCCAGACTAAGGTCGCCCCTCTCCCCCGATGGCACCTGTGCAGCTCCTGGCAAAGGGAGGCAGATCCCGAGGTCAGCCGGACTGCCCCATCCAAGGGCCGCGATGACTCCCTGCCGAAGCGCAGAGAGGGCGGCGGCCAGTTACCAGGCTGGGAGAGCTCAGCAGGGATGGGCTCCTCTCTCTTCTTTTTACCCTGTCCCTCCTCCCTCCTCCCTCCTCCCTCCTCCCTCTCCTGGCGCTTGCGTCGGGCTCTTGGGCGCGCTGGCTGGCTCGGGCACCCGCCCCAACTGGCACGCGCAGGACACAGACGTCATCTTCTCGTTAACATTCCCGGCCTTCCCTGGAGCATGTAGCCCTCCCTTTATTAATATTTATGAATTACTGTCTTTTCCCCTTTAACACTGGCCTTTCTACCTCCCTCATGAATATGCAGCAGCTCCAAAACGCATGCAGCGCAATAACTACCAACATCCATCATGCACAGGGGCTGAAGCTCCCTTGCTTCTAGATACAAATACAGGCTCTTGGCTGGCAGACGTTCATGGACACGATCAAAGACCTCTCCGGACTTTCCAGATGTCCCAATCTACTGGACACTGAAGTGAGAATGCTTAGGGAGGACTCCAGCTTTAAGGGGGTTCAAATATTGGGCCCAAGGTGAGGAAGCAGACAGAGGCTCTGCCCCGGGATGAGTGAGAAGGATTCAAGGCCAAGAGAAGAACTTGAGATAAAAAAGAACAACAAAACTCAAGTGGTAGATTGAAGGAATGACCTTGCTGTCTCATGGAATTTCACTCTTCCTTCATTCCTCTAGACTATTATATACACAAGGAGCCCTGGTGCTGCCGCAGATTAAGCCTTAAGCTGCTACCTTTGCTTATACTGGTTGCCCTAAAGTGGATTCCGGCTCTGGGTGACTCGGTGTGAGTCGGGGGAGAACTGTGCTCTGTAAGATCTTCAATGCTGGAGTTCACAAGTAGGTGGTCAGCTCTTTCTTCTGAGGGGTATCTGGATGGCTCTAGCTTCCAAGTTTGTAATTAACAGCTGAGCATAGTAGTATTTACACCACTCAAGAACCCGTCTGTGTTTATAGATGCTGTGAGTGCAAAGTCTAATAATTCATAAAAGCAGGCAACTAAGGTAGAACTCAAGAACTAAAAGTATCAAAAGAAAGCACCAGGAAAGCCATGTCGGTTTGGAACAAGTACTTTTGTAAGTTTAAGGCACAGGACTGATGGTGGCTAATTGGTGAAGTACGCCTAGGACAGAGTAGGTCAGCGAAGGTTCGTTTGTTCCACAAACATTTAAATGATCTGGTGAAAAGAAAAATATATATATGCAAAATAAGGGAATGTCCTAGAGATGAGAGGAAGAGTTGGAAATGTTTTTCCTTCTGAAGATAGGTGATTTGGGGGGAGGGGGGGTAGATAGTGTTTTTTTTCCTGCTAGAGAAGATAAGAGCATAAGGGTTGAAAGATCGCTGGCAGTCTTGTTTATATCTCCACAGGAGTGGGAGAGAGGGCCCAGACTTCATCCAATGCACCGAGACATGAATGCAACATACGGGCATGAAGCAATCGCACCTATAGAGAGGTCTGCGGGTGTCATAAGATTTTTGGTATAAGAGAGAGAGACCTAGCAGGGTCAAATATTCTTTGGGCCTTCTTCTGCCAGAATCAGATCTTGTGCCTAATTCCTCAGTAAACTTGCCTGTCAATCCCAGGCGTTATCAGTAGACTACCAAGAGAGGATTCCTTTAGCCAACTTCAGACCTCTATATCCACCAGCCTATGTCCCCTGCTGTCTCTACTTCATCAGCCTGCTTCCTGTTCATCAGCTTCCACGTGTCAGGAGACTCCAGACATGAACAAGATTGGACTTACCTATTTCTACCATTGTGTACGTCATTTCTGGATATGAATTGTTTTCTATATACGACATGTACAGGCACCACTGGTTTTGGTTCTTTAGAGAACTCAACCTAACACATCATAGCACTATAAAATTAGAAACCAACAATGGAAATATCAAGAAAAAATACAATACATGAAATCTAAACAGATAAAGAACAAAGTTGAAAATTCCTTGTAACAAATGAAAACAAAAATACAGCATCCTCAACCTTTGAGACAGACATTTATAGCAATAAACACATAAATCAAAGAAGGGAACCAAAATCAACACCAAAAGCCATTATCTCCAAAAATTAATATAAGAACAATGAAGAAAGAAATAACTAGCCACAAGAAGAAAGAAATAATACAGAGTGAATCCCTCTCCAGCAATCAGGAGGAAAACATCAAGAGAAAGAACATAAGGTGCAAGCAGTCTTGGAGAACAGATAGGTAAGTAACCTGTGCTCCTCCTACCCCCAGATCTAGAGACAATGGGAGCAGGCAGAGGCCAAAAAGAAAGGGTAAATGTACCCATGTAAGGGTAAATGTGTCCAATGTACAGACTTAGCCTTTCCTCTAGCCCACCCAACTTCTTGAACTCACCACAGGCTGTGTGGCCACCTAGCTCCCCAGGGGATATGCACATCATATATTCTAGCCCCTAGACTTCCTCAACTAGTGCAGGAGTCAAAAGCCTGGGCTCAAATGTCCCATGTGTCTTCCTTTCTTTCTAACCTATGTGCATACTGCTCCCTCCAGGCCTCTGGGGGCCTAAGCACCACCCACTCTCCCAGCCTCATCTCCCAGACAGCACCACAGGCCAAGCAGGACAACAGGCTGCCCTCTGGGATGGCTCATAATCTCACCCTCTCCCTCCTGGACCATCTTGAGGGACCGTTTCCTCCCCCTAGATGGTACCCAGCTCTGCTCCCTCCTCTCTTGGCCCTTCTGGGAACAGCATGAAACCTGCTCCCTCCCACCTGGTGCTTCCTACTTGACCTTTTCTCCTTCAGCAAGCCTGCCACACCTCCGCTCAGCCCCAGGCTGCCTTGAAAGACCTCTTCATCTCCCAAATGCCTGGTGTTCTGTTCCTTCCACTCCTGCATGCACTTGACCCCCTTGCCTGCAGGCGAATATCCTGCCTAAACCTTTTCCAGCCACTCCAAGCATCGGATGGGGTGGAGCCACTTCCTACTGGATGCTGCTTGCAGTTGCTCAACCCATCCTGTCCTCACCCTGCTTGCCTCCAGAAGCACCTGGGTCTCTCAGCCATACCAGCTACAATGCTCCTGAACAAGCTTAGATTTCAAACACACAGCAACACCTGCTCCTTATTTTCCTTTTGTTTAAAATAAAACCTTGTTCTGTTTTTATAATTACTCTTCCTTTAGTACCCTTTCTTTCGTTCTTCTTAGTAAAAAATAAATTATTTTTACATTTCTTAAATTTGTAATGCCCTCCTCTCCCCACCAGTATCATACTCGCCTCACCCTGTAAGAGTTTTTCAAACCTGCTTTATTAACTGTAATAATACAAATATTCCAAAAATATAAACAGACAATAGTGTTGTACATTTCAGTTTTTGAATACAACAAATGTATCAAACCTTGAATCGGTTACCAAGGTAGTCAGACTCTCACAGCCTCATCAGAGTGGGAAGCAGATGCTGACTTCCAACAGCACCCTGATAGGCAACAGCACCCTGACAAGGAAAGTGCACACGATGGACTGGCTCAAACGGAGAGTGCTAGCAGAGAAGTCAAGGTGCCTGCAGGGCTCCAGGGCAGATCATACAGCAATAAAGGGATGGGGTGGCTCGCTGGCACCTCTGACCTCCCCTCCTCTGGCTGAGCATCCATATTAACAAGTGTATTAAGTTCAAAAAAGGAAAACGTAAACGAAAACTCTGTTTTACAAAAATGTAGCTGATTGACCCCAGTGCCAGTAATCAGTGTCACCTCCCCAGATTCTTTACCTGGCTGGGGGCTGGCAGCAAGGCAGCCTTGGGGGGACTGCCCACCAGTGAGAGGGTGGGGCAGCAAAAAAGTAAACAACAGGTCTGTTTCCCAGGAATGACTGCCTGGACACGTCCTGGGCTTCAGCACAGAGCAGCCTCTGGGCCAGAGTTAACAAGAGGTCAATTTACATATTGACAAATGGTCAACATCTTTGGGAGGCAGGAGGGAGCTAAATGGAGGGTCATGTAAATTTATGTAAGATTTCCGATCTATTCAGCAATTTCTTAATTAGATGACTGCTTGCTTGGAAACAAACCTTTAAGACCCCAGATACTGTTCTAATTTCTTCATCACACTCTGTTATGGCACTCATCTCTTCTGTACTTCCTTCAGGCAGGGCTATGTCATAAGAACTAATTGTTCTTAGATTGGAGCTGGGTTTAAGTGTGAGCCCCAAATCCACGCCTGGATCTATGATTTTTATCTGCCTCTGGCTCCCCTTAGAGACCTCCTTGTTAATGTATGGTACCTGGAGCATAAAGATCTTCTGTTAATAGTGTCATTGCTCCCCGCTCCCACTAACATGACTCGAATTCGACCTTGCAAGTCTGGCTAGACCAGAGGATGTACACTGGTACAGATAGGAACTGAAAATACAGGGAATCCAGGTCGGATGAGCCCTACAGGACCAGTGGTGTGAGTGGCGAAACAGGGAGGGTAGAGGGAGAGTAGGTAGGAAAGAGGGAACCGATTACAAGGAACTATATGTGACCTCCTCCCTGGGAGACAGACAACCGAAAAGGGGTGAAGGGAGACGTCGGACAGGGCAAGATATGACAAAATACCAACTTATAAACTATCAAGGGCTCATGAGGGAGCGGGGAGCGGGGAGGGAGGGGAAAAATGAGGACCTAATGCCGGGGGTTTAAGTGGAGAGAAAATGTTTTGAGAATGATGTACAAATGCGCTTTACACAATTGATGTGTATGGATTGCGATAACAGTTGTATGAGCCCCTAATAAAATGTTTTAAAAAAATAGTGTCATTGATTAGCCCATGGTACTGATTTTTAAAACACTGATGAGAGAGGGAGATGGAACAAGTTTAAGCTAACTGCATATTGCAACACCTGAATTATTCACTTGTACGGGATGAATCCTTATGTGGCTGGACACTATTTATACAAACAATGGGAGTGGGCTGTCAGGCAAAATTTACCATAATATTCGCTGACAATGTCAATCACAGGTCTGCCAGAATAAAACAGATTTTCATACAGCAAGTAGGAGATTGATGTACTAAGTCAATATTGTTCTGCCTTCTAACAGTTCAAAACTCTTAGTATAGCTGTCTACTGCTTCTTCACACACCATGTAATTTCAGTGTTAAGTCCTCAGGTTATACGGGTGTGTGCAATACAGTCTAGTTCAATGGTTCTCAACCTGTGGGTCACAACCCTTTTGGGGGTCAAATAACCCTTTCACAGGGGCCGCCAGATTCATAACAGTAGCAAAATTACAGTTATGAAGTAGCAGTGAAAATAGTTTTATGGTGGGGGTGGTCACCACAACATAAGGAACTGTATTAAAGAGTTGCAGCATTAGGAAGGTTGAGAACCATTGGTTGGTTCATCTAGTGGGGTTTTCACAACAATCCCTCTGGTGAGGCGTTTGTAGTATGTGGTGTGCCTTGATGATCCAGAATTCAATGCCCAGTGTTCTACAGCATTTGGTCTGGGTTCCTAGAGGGGGCACAGAAACTCATACAAGTGTGCCTTGTTAGGTGCATATTACCAGGCATACTCCCATTTAGGGTCCTTAAAAGTATTGTTAGTCTTTTTTGTCCCCAACTTGGAAGTTGGTCTTCTCCCTTTTTCTACCAACATACAAGCTTTTGTTTCCGCCTAGACCAGTGGTTTTCGACCTGTGGGTCACGACCCCTTTGGGGAGCGAACGACCAGTTCACAGAGATCGCCCAATTCATAACAGTAGCAAAATTACAGTTCTGAAGTAGCAACAAAAATAGTTTTATGTTTGGGGGGGTCACCACAACACGAGGAGCTGTATTAAAGGGCCGCGGCATGAGGAAGGTTGAGAACCACTGTCCTAGACGGATCTGCTCCCTTCCCCCTCTCCTGGGGTTATATAAAGACTACAAGCCTTCATCTTCAGCAGCAAGTACTTCAGGTCCTCCTCATTTTCAGCAAGGTCTTGTCATTTGCATATCGAAGGTTGTTCATCAATCTTCCTACAATCCTAATGCCACATGCTTTTTTTTAAAATCATTTTATTAGGAGCTCATGCAACTC
>NW_022111365.1:5960495-5962537 GCF_000313985.2 Echinops telfairi | reverse complement strand
AATGTTTTTTTAAAATAAGATTTCAAAAAAAGAGAAAGCATCCCAACCAAGTCCAAGTTGGGTACTAGTCCATAAGTGCCTCTTCAGACTCATGCAGCCACATGCAATGATGCAGAATGCAGGAGTCAAGAGGTGCAGAGTGGTGTGGATTCATCAGTGGTGATTCGTCACATTCATGGTGGTAGCCACATCACAGGGCTCACACAGGGCTCAGGTGGCTCGTCAACAAGGAGGTGAAGGCAAAGAGAGGGGGGGTTTCCCAGAAACATCCTTATGAGAAGGTCATGCCCACAAGAAGCTATCATCAGACTGTGACCTTATTGACAGGCTAGACTCCACCCCATACACTTTTATATCTTCAAGTTGACACAAAATTATGTAAATAGCGCACTCATATGCTACCAATGAAATGGTTGAATATTGATTAGTTCTTTTTGGTACATTGACGTGTATTATTTCCATCTTCTCTGATGTTTTCTGCATCATTCAAAATTTTGGCCATAGACTCTTTCAATATTGTGTCTTTTTAAATTAAATTAATTATTTCATTGGGAGGCTCTTACAAATATTATAACAGTCCATCATTCAATAGCATTAAGCACCCTTGTACATATGTTGCCATCAACATTTCCAAAACAATTTATTTCTACTTGAGCCCTTGGTATCGGTGCCTCTTTTTTCCCCCTCCCTCAATATTGCATCTTGAGGTTTGAATGTTTTCGAGTTCTAGAAGCAAGAGGGTAGATAGTTGTTAATTTCAGTGAAGAAGAGGAAGAATAGTTGTTGAATACAATAATTTTCTGTAATGAAAACCCTACTTATTAACAATAGAAAGTGTTTGGGGGTTTTTGTCTTGCTTTTAGAAATCAAATCATGCATAGGGCAAACCTGCTTCAAAGACTTCTTCAAAGTGCTAAAGAGCAAAGATGTCATTGGAGGACTAAGGTGGCCTGAGCCAGCCAGGGCATTTCCATCATCTCATATCCATGTAAAATTGTACAATGAATAGGGAAGACTACAGAAGAATCGATGCATTTGAACTATGGTGTTGATGACGAACACTAAAAGCACTATGACCTGCCAGAAAAACAGACGAATCTGTATTGGAAGAAGTACAGCCAGAATGCTCTTTAGAAGTGAGAATGATGAGACTTCATCTTACATACTTTGGACAAGTTATTCAGCTCTTCTCGTCATGTGGATTAATTATCGCGTTCCGTGATTGGTAAACTGCCTTTTAACTGCCAAATCTTAACTCTCACAGCTCACCCTTGTCAACTCAGCACCTGTAAACATCTATAACCCACACATAATCTCTAGATAAAGACCATTATAAAGTCATGCATGCATCTAAAATGATACATATGTACAACCAAGAATGTACTAACCCTATTTGCATCTTCTATTGTTAAATGAAGAAAAAATATATTAGAAACATACATACAAGGAAAGTATTTGAAACAATTATTTTAGCAACTGTTAAAATAAAGTAACTCTTAACAATTTCTGTCTTTGTTTCTGCAACTGATCACATGGCCATAACTGGTATTTAGAACTACCTTCTTCCACCACTCATAAACGCCCTGGCAGTGCATTCCCTTTGCCTTCAGCAGGCAGCTTAGCTGGCTGTGCTTCTTTGCTTGATGTGTTGACTCAAGTCTTCATTCCTAAAGGGTGTGGCCCATTAATAGTGTTGTCAGCATTCGTTTGTTGCAGTTTTACTTTGTCTTGAATAGCAGAGCATATTAATACTAAGAAAGGCATAAAGAATCTCCTATATTCTGGACATACTTTTGTCTGCTTCTATTGTGTAATATAATTAGATTTGCTTTTGGTAATTAGGTTCAATTACACCAGCCAAAACAATAACTCTCTATCTTGCCTGTTGATTGAGAAATATGTAGAATCCGGGGGGCTGGCCCCAGTCCCAAATATTAAGTGGATGCCTGCCCCTCCCCCAGAAGAATTTATTTCAAAGGATGGCATTGAATCTACAGCTCCAGGAGAGGGACATATCTGATCTGAGCACATGGGAGCAGATG
>NW_022111365.1:5954013-5955714 GCF_000313985.2 Echinops telfairi | reverse complement strand
TGGAATCAGCCTGCCACCCAATTGCTGACTAATCACCTTGACGAATGGTCCAATATTGTGGACTCAATGTGTGTCTCTGCTGCTGGCAGATTAAGCACGCAGAAGTGGCTGGAGCTAAGTTAGCCTGGGTGAGTGGAAGTTGATGTTTCTGAACCCATACATAATCTCCATCCCTGTCATTATGGCCACTTTACTCATGAGCTCATTGGGCAATGACAGAAGAGCCTGGGGAAAGACGGTGAATGGTTTCCATAGAACACATTATTCTATCCACTTGGTTGTTAAAAATATTCTCTGCCAGGGTAACCAATTGGTAAGCATTCATGTGAAACACAAATATCTTAACTTCTTGGGCCATTCAGAGATATTGTGGCAGTTATATAATCGACTGTCAACTTGAGTGAAGGGGTGGAGTCTAGCCTGTCAATCAGGTCATAGCCAATGAGGCCTTGCTGTGGGTATGGTCTTCTTCTGAGGTTTCTGGGAATTCCTGTCTTCCTCCAGGAGGTAGGACACAAACTCTCCCTGCAAAACATTCCTGTTGACAAGCCACATGGAACTACACTGATGAAGCCAAAGCCCTGAAGCTGGAAGAGCCACATGGAGACCCATGTCAGCACAGAGATGCTTCCACCACACTGAATCCACAAGACTTTCCACCCACTGGCCTGTGATCTTCCTGAATTCAGCATCATTGCATGTGTTGCATGAGTCTGAAGAGGAATATTTATAGATTGGTATTGGACATATAGGCTACTATAGGACTTGTGGACTTTATCTGGACTGAGCTGGGATGTTTTCATAATATACAATTACTCTTATAAGTTACTCTTATAAAGCTCTTTCTTATACACATATGAGTGTCTACGAATTTGTTTCCCTAGTCTACCCATCTAACACAGATATCTACTTAGATATTATTTCACCAAACCTTCTTGTGAACAATTTTCCAATAATGCTTCTTCTAAGTTCCTTACCAAGCAGCTCATAACTCAGTATACAATTGTACATTTGGCTTTTTATACCTTGCAAGGAAAATGAATAGCCAGATGCACTGCTCAAATTTCTGCCCACGGGGAGAATTCCCTTCACCATTGTCCGGCAGGGAAGTCTCAGAAAGACTGAAGTGTTGCCACTGTCTACTCTCAAATGGTGCTTCTATATTATGAAGAACCACCTGCAATCCACACACACGTTTCCTCTTCCTCAGTCAAGTTATGATAAGGAATTACACATGATGCCATAGGTAGACTGGGAGAGAGAAGGTAATGTGATAGGTGTGGAGAACACAGACATTTGGGCCACTTTCTTCTGCAACTGACTTGTGCCTCCTGCTCAAGCTTGAACTTATAAATTCCACTTCCATTTATTAATGGAGTGCTGATTCACATACTCAAATTTATGACTCTGTAGATCAGACAACTTCAAGTTTGTAATGGGCAACTCAGGATAGACAAGCATATGAAATAAGACTTACACTTGAAAAATGTTTGAGCTATATTACAATAAGTATTATTTCACATGTCAGTCTTTCTTCTTGGTCGCCACTTTCTACACTTCAAAATGTATTTTAGGGTGGTGAGTTAGTTAATTGTGCCAACCTGGGCGATAAACACATGTGGGGCTAATTGAAAGGCGGAGGGATAAATGGGTGGTGAAGCCTCGCCTTTCTAGTTCTTGGGTCTCTTGCTTTGTGATGGT
>NW_022111365.1:5946076-5953318 GCF_000313985.2 Echinops telfairi | reverse complement strand
TCTGGGTTCAGATCGCCTCATTGTTCAGCTACAGAATGGCTAGTGGGTTTGAACCACCAATATATATATAAATCATTTTTGAGACTCTTATAGCTCTTATGATAATCCATACATCCATTATGTCAAGCACATTTGTACATATGTTGCCATCATCCTTTCTTTTCAAAACATTTTCTTCCTACTTGAGTCCTTGGTATCAGCTCATTTTTCTCTCCCTCCCCCACCCTCCCACTCTCATGAACCCTTGATAAATTATAGATTATTATTATTTTCATATCTTACACCACCTGCTGTCTCCCTTCACCCATGTTTCTGTTATTTGTCGCCCTGTGTGTGTGTGTGTGGGGGGGGGGTGTATTATACATCACTAATTGCAATCAGGAACTACCAGTCTTAAGGTTAGTTTGAACCATCGGCCCTAGCCCAGGACACCACCAGCACTCCTCATGGAAGGTATAGTCAAAAAGAAGTTTTAAAAGAAGCATTCTTATCTCTTTCATATCTATCATTTTTATAACTGATCATATCATGTAGGCCATGGTCTCACAATCTATAAAACTTGATTCATACATTTATACAAAAACTTTCATATACATGTTTATAATGCTTTATTCATAACATTTTAAAAGCTTGTGAGATGAAGGATTAACTTTACTGAAATAATTTTGCCTTTGCCCCAGTTCCTGGAAGATAACTTGTAAGCCTAAGATATTTCACAAGTGGTTAAATTGGTTTTGTTATTAATGGGGGGCACCCAGATCACACCTGATTTTTTATGCTAAAGGCATGATAGATTAGAAGCTAGCCAAGCCAAAAAGACACACCATGTGATAATAGCCCAACCTCCAGGGAGGTTGGTGGGGCACTGGAAGCTGAGTGCAAGCAAATGACTGAGGATTCCACCAATCAAGACTATATAATAAAACCCCAATCAAAACTTTGAACATAGAAGCTGAGCTGTGGATCCTGGCTTGGCAATGCAAAGCGATACATCCTGACTCCATAAGTAGAGAATTTGCAAGCTTTGAGTTTGGTACTAGTATACGGGATAGTGGACCCCACATTCAAATATATTTTGTGGATACACATTTATTAAGTCTTAAACAAGACAAAAAACAAAAATCAAATCATCGGGAAGAGGGGAAAAAACAGCATAAGGCCATAAGGATTCACAGCCACATAACTAAATAATAAAGCATAGGAAACAAAGGAAATTCACCACAAAATCACTATTGAATTAGAAAAGTTTACAAGATTTGTTCAAGGACCTTCTATCACCTTGGTCTGAGTATGACTCATGGCCATAGGCCCTACTACCCCAATTTCCATCAAGGCATGCTCAAGCAAAGTCTCCGAGCACAAGACTATGCCTCCCTGGGCTGACCAGGAGTCACAGCAAACGGACACTGCCTGAGGGTAAAGTTTTAACATAGCTGGCCAATGGTCAGAAATAACTTAATCCACGTGGAAACTCAAAATAGGTCTCCAAAACCCTAGTGCTCAGAATTTAAGCTCTGCTACAGTACTCTCCCAGACATCTTACTGGCTGTTTTTTTTCTCCCTTCCATATGTTTGAAATGAACTTATATCACTAAAAATTCCAATTTCCCATGAATTTTATTTTTCCTTCTTTTTTTCAAAAGTCACTCAGACCATTATTTTGATCCAAGGCATAAGGCATCCGGAGGATTTTTAAGGCTGTGGTCCTTCACGCTGAATCGTTTGTTGCTGTAGGTTTTTAAAGAAGTATATTCTATCTAGTGGCACACAGTCCATCTTAAGAAAGCAATGAGACCCTGTTAAAAACCCTGTAATTTGGTTCTCTGGGGTGTTTTTTCTTCCCGTCTCTATCATTTCCCATTCCTCCTCTCTCCTTGCCCCCACCTCAGTCCTCTTCATAGTCTTCAAAGTCTTATTTTTTGGTATAAAACCACTTTTATTTTTCTTTGTTTTTCTTTAATTAATGGAGTCACTAAATATGTACCTTTATAAGATTGACAAATTTTGCTAAGCATATTGTTCTCTAGTTTTGTCCATGTCTTTCAGTGTATTAGAGAGTTCTCATTGTTTTTCAATGATGCATAATATTCCATTGTATGAATGTTTATCCATTCTTCTATAATAAGAGTTTGGGGTTGTTTCTATGTTTATGCTATTGTGGACATTGCTGAAATAAACATAAGTGTGCATATGTCTGTACATGTATTCTTTATTTCTTCTTTTTAAAATCATTTTAGTGGGAGCCCTTATGGATGTTATAACAATTCATAATTCAATTAGATCAAGTACAATTGCTGCCACCATAAGTTTAAAAACATTTTCTTTCTTCTTGAACTACTTGATATCAGCTCCCCTTTGTCCCTTCCCTCCCCCGCCCTACCCTCCAGGAGCCCTTACTGTTATGTTATATATTATTATTATTATTATTATTATTTTCCATGTCTTACACCATCCAATATATCCATTCACCTACAATTGTTCACCTACAATTCTGTTATTCGTTCCCCTTGAGTGGGATTATACAGTCATCATTGCTGTCAGCTCCCTTTTCCATCCCCCCCTCTCTTCCCATCCCCTCAGGGAATCATTACTCCCTTTACTATTTCTGAAGGGTTATCTATCTTGGTTTTCATGCATCCAACGACCTTAATTATACAAATGAACATATTCATGTCTAACAAGATTAATGAGGTAAAACAAGAACCATAATAGTGAAGGGAGGAAATATTAAAGAACTAGAGGATCATTGTGTGTTTCATCAGTGCTATATTGCACCCTGGACTTAATATCCCTTCCACGTGGCCCTTCTGTGAGGGACTGTCCAATTACCTTACACATGGGTTTTGGGTCTCCACTTTGTCCATGCTTCTTCACGTCAATTTGATTGCTTTTTTTTTTTTAACTTCTGATATCTATACTTGTCGACAGCTCATAAGCACACTGTGCTTCTTCCATGTGGGCTTTGTTGCTTTCCTACTAGATGGCCGCTTGATTAACTTCAAGCCTTTAAGACCCCAGATGCTATAGCTTTGAATAGCTGGGCACCATCCACTTTCTTCACCCCATTTGCTTATGCAGCCATTTTTTCTTCAGTGATTGTGTCGGGAAGGTGAGTACCAAATGATTAAAACAAGCCTTTTTGTACTGAGGTAAGATTTGAGTAGAGGCCCAAAGTCCATCTGCTTCCTTGTTGTATTTACACACACACACACACGTATTTATATGGGCAAATACACCTATCTTTATATTCTATATATTTACATATCTATATTTATTCCAGTATATGTAATTTTTCCTTTCTTTTTCCTTTCTCTTTTTCTTTTTTTGCATTGTTTATTTATTTAGGGTACATAACCAGTAGAAGGATTGCTGAGTTATAAACTAATTATATTTACATTTGTTTAAGGAGGTGCCATTCTGAATTCCATAATAGCTGTACAATCTTGTAGTCCTACCAGCAATGTAACAGTGTTCCAACCTCTTTATATCTTTTGCAGCCTTATCATCTTGTATTTTGGTTTTGTTTTTTGTTTTCGTTTTGGCTGTAAGTGTTGGTGTGAGGTGGTATCTCATTGTTTTCATCTGTATTTTTCTTATTGCTAATGAACATGAACATTTCTTCATGCTGGCCACCTAGATGTCATCTTTGGTAAATTGATAATTCACGTCCTGTGCCCAATTTTTAATTGAGTTATTTGTGTTTTTCTTGTAAAATGATGTCGTTTTCCATAGATTTTGGTAATTAGCCCTTTATCTAATTTTTCATGATTGTTGCTGTTGTTGTTAAGTGCTGTCAAATCAGGTCCTATGCACAACAGAACAAAACCCTGTCTGTCCTGTCCCATCCTCCCAATTGTTCTTACAATGGAATCCATTGTAGAAGCCACTGGGTCTCACTGAAGGTCTTCCTCTTTTTCTTTGCCCCTCTGCTTTACCAAGCACAATGTCCTTCTTCAGGCACTGGTCTCCCCTGACATGTCCAAAGTATGTACCATGATGTCTCACCACTCTGCCTTTAAGGATCACTCTGACTGTATTTCTTGCAAGACAGATTTGTTTGTCTTTTAAGCTGTCTGTGATACTTTCAATATTCTTTTCCAGTTTAAAAGCATCAATTCTTCTCTAGTTCTCCTGAATTAATGTGCAACTTTCACATGCATATGAGATTATGAAAAATACCAGAGTTTGAGTCAGGTGCACCTTGGTCTTCAAAGACATTCTTGCTTTTAAATATTCTAAAGAGGTCTTGTGCAGCAGATTTACCCAACGCCACACATATTTTGATTTTTGCTGCTTCCAAGATCCTTCATTGTAGATCCAAGCAAGACAAAATCCTTGACAACGTCAAGCTTTTCTCCATTTATCATGATATTGCCTACTGGTCCAGTTGTGAAGATTTTGGTCTTCTTTACGTTGAGTTGTAATCCCTACTGGAGATTGCAATCTTTGATCTTCATCAGCTTCAATGCCTCCTCATTTTCAGCAAGCAAAGTTGTATCATCTGCATATCACAGGTTGTTAATAAGTCTTCCTCCAATCCTGATACCACATTCTTCTTTATATAATCCAGCTTCTCTGATTATTTAATCAGCAAGCAGATTGAACAAGTATGGTGAAAGGATACAACCCTGACACATACCTTTCCTGGTTTTAAACCATGCAAAATCCCCTTGTTCTTTTTGCACAACTGTCTCGATCCATGTACAAGTTCCACATGAGCACAATCAAGTGTTCTAGGATTCCCATTCTTCTCAAGGCAGTCCATAGTTTATTATGATCCACATAGTCCTGTGCCTTTGCATAGTCAATAAGACACCAGTAAACACGTTTCTGGTATTCTCTGATTTCATCTAAGATCTATCTGACATCAGTAATGATATCCCTTGTTCCACATTCTCTTCAGAATCCAGCCTGAACTTCTGGCAGCTCCCCGTCAATGTACTGCTGCTACCATTTTTGGGTGATCTTTAGCAAAATTTTACTTGCATGTGATATCAACGATATTGAACATTCTTTTGGATCACCTTTTTTTTTTTTTTTTTGAATGGGCACAAAGATGGATCTTTTCCACTCACTTGGCCTGGTAGCTGTATTCCAAAGTTCCTAACAAAGACAAGTGAGTGCGTCCAGTGCTTTATCAGCTTGTTGAAACAATTCAATTGGAATCATGTCTATTCCTGGAGCCTTGTTTTTGGCTAATGCATTCAGTGCAGCTTGAACTTCTTCCTTCAAAACCATTGGTTCTTCCTCAAAAGCTATTTCCTGAAATGGTGGAATGTCAACTGGTTATTTTTGGTACAGCGATTCTGTGTATTCTTTCCACCTTCTCTTGATGCTTTCTGCATCAGTAGATACTTTGCCCATAAGTAGCTTTCAAGACTACAACCCGAGGCTTCTTTTTTTTTTCTTGAGTTCTTTCCGTTTCAGATAGGTCTCAGCATGTTCTTCCCCTTTGGTTTTCTAACTCTAGATGCTGCACATTTCATTATATTTGGCTTTGTCTTCTTGAGCTGCTCTGTGAAATTTTCTATTCAGCTCTGTTATATGATAATTTCTCCTACTTGCTTTAGCTATTCTATGATTAACAGCAAATTTCAGTCTCTTCTGCCATCCATGCTAATCTCTTCTTTCTTTCCTGTCTTTTAATGACCTTTTCTCTCTTCATGAATGCTGGTCTCAATGTCCTCCCACAGCTCATCAGGTCTCCTGTCATTAGTGCTCAATGTGTCAAATCTGTTCTTGAGATGTTTCCAAAATTCCAGTGGGACAGATTTAAGGTTATATTTGGCTCACATGGACTTGTTTTAATTTTCCTTATCTTCAACCTTAATTTACATATGAGCAATTGGTGGTCTGCTCTATTGTTAGCCCTTGGCCTGGTTTTAGCTGCTGCTACTTAGCTTCCCCACCATCTCTTCCCACAGTTGTAGTTAACTTTATGTCCGTACAGTCCATCTGGAGAAGTCCATGTGTATACTCACCTTTTGTTTTGTTGAAAAAAGGTATTTTCTATGAACAAATCTCTGGATTTGCAATATTCTATCATTTAATCTCCAGTTTCATTTCTATCAACAAGTCCATATTTTGCAGCTACTATTCCTTTGTTTCCAACTTCTGCATTCCAATTGCCAATAATTATCAATGCATCTTGATTGCATGTTTGATCCATTTCCAACTGAAGTTGTTGGTAGAACAAATCTTCGATTTTTCACCACTTGCCTTTGTGATTGGTGATTAATTTGAATAATAGTTGTATTGATTGGATTGCCTCAAAGACAGGTAAATGTAACCCTATCACAGACAGCATTGTACTTCATGATGGATTTTGCCATCTCCTTTTGGATTGTGCCATTCCTCTTATTTGTGTCATTTGAGGCATCGTAAACCATATGATTTTCCAATTCAAAATGCCCAATTTCAGTCCATTTGAGCTCATAGATGTTTAGAAAATTGATCTTTATGCATTCCATATCATTTTTGATGAGCTCCCATTCTCCTAGCTTCACACTTGGCACATTCCGAGTTCCACTCATTAGCAGATTTTTGCAGCTGTTTCTCCTTACCTTGACGTGTGCTCATCGGCAAATGAAGATCCTGAAGGTTCTACTCCCACAAGCTTTACCCCACCCACATCACCATGGTCCACTCCCCAGAAATGAGCACCTCTTCAGTCATATTTTGAGTGCCCTCAGACCCAAGGGACCGTCCTCCAGCACTATCTCAGACAATGTTCTGATTCTATTCATGAGGCCTTCTGTATCTGACAGTTTTTCGAAGCTATACATAGGTTTTTACTGACCCCTTCCTCCGAAGTGGGGAATTGAATCCTTCTCCATTGTCGGTTCCTAGTACAAAAGACCCACTGAGACCTGTTCAATTTAGGTGACCCTGCAGGCATTTGCAATACCAGTGACAGGGCTTCCAGCATCCCAGCAACACAGAATCCACCACAGTTTGGCAAACTGACAGACAAAGGATGGATGTCTTCTGTAGTGTGGACATTTTCAATATGTTCAGTAATGTGTTTATACCTTGTATTAGGGCCCTCATGTTTGTCCCTATTTTTTCATTGATGGTCTTTATGGTTGTGGAGTTTATATTTTAATCGTTGACGCATTTTGAGTTTGTTTTTGTACATGGTGTGAGGTGTGAGTCCTATTTCACTCTTTTGCAGGTGAAGACCCAGTTTTTCAAGCTACATTTATTGAAAGGCTATCTCTTCCCCAGGTAATGTGTTTTAGT
>NW_022111365.1:5942020-5943846 GCF_000313985.2 Echinops telfairi | reverse complement strand
TGTATGTAGTTACTTGATTGTATTTTTAGGTTTTCAATTCTAAGCTATTGTTCTTTACCATGCTGGTTTGATTACCATGGCTATATAATAGGTTTTAAAATCTGACAGTGAAAGGCCTCCTACTTTGTTTTCATTGAATAGTGTCTTATTTATCCTTGATTTCTTTCCTTTCCATACAAAGTTGGTGATTTTTCCCCATTTCTTTAGGAATTATGGTAAGATTTTGATTGGAATTGTGTTGAATTTTTAAAGCATTTTTGGTAATATTGACATTTTTACAATGTTTAATCTGCCAATACAGGAATACGGTACTTTGTTCCATTTGTGTCAATTTGTTTTCTTCTAAGAGTGTTTTGTAGTTTTCCTTATATAAGTCTTTTTCTTTCTAGTAAGATTTATTCATAAATATTTTCTTTGTGGAGTTATTGTAAATGGCATTCTTCTTTTGATAACTTTTCGATGTCATCTTCCTTATTACATCATAATCCAACTAATTCCTGTATATCAATCTTATAACCTGTCAAATGTTTCAATCAGTTTCAGCACATTTTTAATAGAATCTTTGAGGTTTTCTATATATAAGATTATATCATCTATAAATAAGGAGAATTTCATTTCTTCTGTGCCTAGTGGGTGTATTTAATATCTTTTTGATGCTTTATAGCTGTAACACTTCTCAAAAAACTCCAAACTCATTGCTATTGAGTCAATACTGACTCTTAGCAACCCCCTGTGGGTTTCTGAGACTCTAACTGCTTATGATAGTAGAAAACTCAATCTTTCTCCCTCAAAGCTGCTGGTGGTTTCAAACTGCCAACCACTATATATCCCAACATATAACCACTATACCACCAAAACTTCTAGGACAATGTTAAATAAAGTGGTAATTAAGGGCAACCTTGTCTGGTTCTCCTTTGAAGAGGGAATGTTTATAATTTCTCTCCATTATGTGAGATGCTAGTCGCATATATAGCCTTTATGATGTTGAGAATTTCCCTTCTATTCCTATTTTACTGAATGTTTTCATCAGGAATGGATATTGAATTTTATCAAATGCCTTTTCTGCATCGATTGATATCTTCATGTTATTTTTCTCCTTTATTTTGTTTATGTGGTAAATTACATTGATTTTCTTCTAATACTAAGCCATCTTTGCATATTTGTTATAAATTCCACTTGATCAGGATGTATTCTTCTTATTATTTTTGGTGCTTTGTTGAATTCTGTTTATTAGAATTTTATTGAAAATCATGGCCTACCTATTCATCAAAGATCTGGTCTATAATTTTCACTTCTGATCATGCCTTTGCCTGGCATAGGTATCACAGTGATGATGGCTTCAAAAAATGAAGTTGGTAATATATTGTCCAATTGTATATTGCAAAATAGTTTATACAGAATTGAAATGAACTCTTCTCTACGTGTCTAACAGAATTTCCCCGTGAAACCATCTGGTACTAGACTTTTTACCTTGGGAGCTTTTTATGACTAGATCTGTTTCTTCTCATGTTATAGGCTAGTTGAGGTTTTCTACATCAGCCCATGGTAATTTAGATGGCTGCTTGTTTATCTTCATGCGTTTAAGATGGCAGATGCTATATCTTTTGATAGCCAGACACCATCAGCCCTCATCACCACATTTGCTTATACACACATTTTTCTTCAGTAATTGTGTCGGGAAGGTGTGCATCCTGGAATGCCAATTTAATAGAACAACGTGTTCTTGTATTGAGTAAGTGCTTGAGTGGAGGCCCAATGTCCATCTGCTGCCTTAATACTAAACCTATAAATATATGCACGTAGATCTGTTTCCCCACACTCTTATA
>NW_022111365.1:5933207-5940002 GCF_000313985.2 Echinops telfairi | reverse complement strand
AATTGTTAAAACAAAGTGTTCTTGTGTTAGGGGAGTACTTGTCAACACCTTATGTTAATGTTTTACATCAACTTCGATTTCAGGATAACCATGGGAAACAACTGTTGATCACAAACAAGCAAACAAACAAGGCATTTTAAATCTTTGCCAGTATATCTCTGTTGACTAATCAGATAGTAGGACCCAGTCTTTTGATCACTGTCAGGCAAATAAGGGAAGACTTTTAGAGTTGTATGGCCCTTCTGATTGACATCCACATCCATACCTATTTACTTCTGAACAATGTAAGACGTTATAAAAATTGCATAGAGACTGCATTAAGTAAAGCATCTTAAACTAAAGTAAATTAACTTGGGCTACATAACTCCCCTCCTCCCTTTGTAGCTAGAAATTGTAATCCACTAATTTTCCTAAATTTCAAGAATTGCGTCTTTTGGGTAATATAATCCATAAAAGGTTTCTGGCCTCTTTGGTCTGCGGGCTTGGTCTAGTTCTTGACTACTGGCATCTAAAACCTGATGATCTTACCTGTGAAATAGACTAATATGATGATTTCTTTGGCTGAGGCAGCCAGTCCTGGGACATTAACTAGAAAGATAGCAAGGGACACACATTCAACTTTGTTAAAGGGTTACAGGTCTCTTTGGTTAATCTTTCGTTAACCTTAGTACTCTGACAGGTTTAACTCAATTTAAAAGTCTTCTGTCTAATGACACTAGATTCTTCCCCGCCCTCACCTGTGGAGTTGGCAGCGATATGCCATGGTGCTACAGAGTAAAACACTAACATAAGGGAGACATAATGAGTACCAGTATAAGTAACTTTATCATGAAAATTTCAGTGCATTTGATTATTAACACTCAGATGTAAGCAATACCATTGGCATTTCAGAAAGCAAAAATGAAGAGAAAATGTTCCCAATCATTCTTTGGTGAAAGGAGAATAAGCGACAGTGTGGAAAGAATTATTTGAGATCTCGGGTCTTAGCTGTCACAACCTTGTATGGCTTATTCCTGGTGTGATGTATCTAATGTTTCACACCCTTGAACCTTACAACTAGGTCAGTTAAAGTGGAAAGTCTTTCCAGGATCGTGTGGGGGGAAATGCCAGGCCCCCACAACTAATCATGGGTTCTATAGGCGCAATAGTACGGTTAATATACATAAAGATTATACTAAAGTCCTAGAGAGCATGAGAGATAGAAGAGAATGAAATAATGGAGTCAGACAAATTTCATAGTAGCATGCTCACCTCAGCCCCACTTGGTGGTCCAAGTAGAGATGGGAGGCCGGAGGGCAGGAGAGAAGGGGAGGGGAAGGAGGACCAGGGGAAAGGGAACAGGGGAGCGAGGACAGGAGAGGAGAGGGGGAACCAATGAGAGGTCAAGAGGGGAGCCTGAGAGAGCTCTTTATTGCTAACCCAAACCTATATACCTGGGGGGGGAGGGCATGCAAGCTCCCTAATTACAGGCAAAGACATACTTCACAGGAAGGGGTTTTACTATAGGGTATACAGCAATGAGAGGGCGACAATCTAGGGATATACACACAGGAGGGATTGGGGCTATACATGTGACAAGAAGGGCGGATCCTAGATTCAGGATGGCAGCCTAACTTTGGATGTCACTGAGAAGGTTTGACCTGTTCTCTGGCTCACCATAGAAACCATTATCAGTAGGGTGTAAACCCCACCTACAGGAACCAAGCTAATGATCGCAAGCCTTTAGGGAGAAGTAGCCCATTGTCCTTAATAGCAGGGAGTGGGCCCTACCTGTGGTGGCACCAGACCTTAGTCTGGCAACTGACTGCCTTCAGGGAAGATGTCTCTAAGCATCTGACCTCCCACCATATGCTAGCAAACAGCCTCTAATGTCTGTCATATCTTTGGGGGAGACTCCCACAGATCAGAAGAGCACCCAATCTCCTGGTTGGAAAGAATATTCAATGACTTCTAATGGGGACTTCTGTCTCACTCTCACTGCTTCATAAAGTTTGGATAGAACTGACATTAAAGAAAGCATGAACTTTTCAAACCTGGGTAGAAGGCACCTGGGGCAGGAAATGGAGCAAGTATGGTCATCTGTTCATTAGCTCAGCTTACTCTCCCCACTTTACATCCCACACCCGAGCCCTGAAAGCTGTACGGACTCTCAATAAAGCTAAAGGCAAAACATTAGTCTACACTACAGCAACCTAGTTCCTGGACACAGTTTGCTAAGCAACTTCTTTACTTGATGATGGTTTCTATGGAGAAACTTTTTGAATAATTGTTGAGGAAAAAAAGAATCTTATTAACATTAGACCATAGCTGGGGTCAAAGCTGGGAATAATTTCTTTTAAGAAGACATAGGCATGGTCCTGTGTTCTCTCATTTCTAAAAGGAAATGTCTTCATTCTAAAAAAGAATCAATAAACACCTGTAAATATTTCATACACCCAATTAAAGATGGCTTCTTTGTTGACACGTATGAGTGACGTTTAAACTTGTGGCTGTGCTAGAAGCAACACACTACCAACACCTGCATGCTTGCGAAGACCAAGCACTGTGGCTGCCGCTCTGGCTCTGCGATTCGGAGCAGCAGCTGCTGGTGGAGAGGCCTGATCTCCAGCACTGGATCTTTGCCACTGGAGGGCGAAGCTGTGCTCACGCGACTTAGGCTGCACTCTGCGGTGTAAAGTATGGGCTGGAGATGAGCGCGAATATCCTTTCTGTTCTTGCCTGAGTCATAGTGCACAGAGTATACATAATAGTGTATTACCAGATTAAATTTACTAACTTCTTTTAAATTATGCTACTGCCACCACTGCCCCAAGACAGAGACCTAGATCTTTGAAACCGTCCAAATTCTTAGAAAGGTAGGAGATGGGATGTCTCCATGGCATTCCCTCTATTCCCTCTGCCTTTCTTTCATAACGTAAACATCAAAGGGCTTTTCATAATCTGGGAGTCCAAGGATGGGCTTTCACTAGCTTTTCTAAGTGCTGGCTAGCACTCAGGGATCCATTCAAAAGAATCTCATTCAACTCCTTAGGTGACTAAATAGTGGGGCCAAACCATTATCCCAAAATTAGGGATCCAGATATGACACAATCCTGCTGTCCCAAGGAAATGCCGCCGGTTTCTGGCTGACACAGTCAGGATATGGCCTCTCGTATTTGACAGAAGTCTTTGCTGCCCCGGAGTGATTATAAAGCC
Organism: Echinops telfairi; assembly: GCF_000313985.2. Taxonomy (NCBI): domain Eukaryota; kingdom Metazoa; phylum Chordata; class Mammalia; order Afrosoricida; family Tenrecidae; genus Echinops; species Echinops telfairi. The sequence continues at coordinate 5,936,807 of NW_022111365.1, read as the reverse complement.
TCCCAGTCTGGCCACCTGACAGTTTGTCAAGTGACGCTCACTATTGGCTTCAGCCAGAAAACTCGACACCATTATTGAAAATCCACAGGCGTTTGCTGTTGTTGTTTTCCTGTTGTCATATCCCAATTCAAAAGCAAAACTAGGCTGGCTTTGTTCTGCTAATAGGATACAGAAAAAGTCACCTCTCAAGCCCAGAAGAGTAAAATATATTCTTAGACTATGAAAAAATAATTTCTGCCGGAGTTTGCTCAAAAAGTCTCTCCAAAAGGGGCAACAGGCATATACAAAATTAACACAACAAGGTATAGTCCCCTACTTCATGATTCATGCATGGGCTGTAGAACTGAGTTAAGATTGCATAACAGCCACGGGGTTTATAGGAAAGTATACAGCCTTTCTTCTTGTAGTAGCTTTAGTAGAAGGTGTCAGTTGAGAGGATAGGAATTATTTTATCACTCCCCCATCTGTCATCTTCATTCCTTCTCTCTTCCTCACTGCTTCTGAAATTCATACTCTTGACTCCTGGATGTCCACACTTCTTCCTGTTTCCTCCCTTTCTTGGGAGCTCATGCTTCCCAAATCCCCACTTTTTGCAAAAGGCACACTAATTCTTTTTCAACCTCGCTCCCTCTTATCTCTCTCTCTTTCACACACACACACACACACACACACACACACACACACACACAATCTTCCTAGCCTTACCTCTAGTGGTATAAACTTTGTAACCTACTTTAATCAATCAATGGTGAGGTAAGCAACATCTTTAACCCTCTGATGTAGTTAATTAATATGCTCCTTCTGGTTATAATTCCTTTTCTGATGTATGATAATTCTGAACTCTATTTCTGTGATTATAATTCCATTTTAGAAAGAGGCCTCTGCTATACTAATGAATGTAATTAAGGTATGACTTTAGTAGAGCGTATGAACAAAGTTACACCATTTGTTTCCTCTACTTTACCAGAGTTTGTGACTTAAAACACTGTCTTCCATTTTCCTTGGGGGTATGGTTGGCTAAAAAACACACCTTCATCAAAGGCATTCCAGACAGCGAGAGATATCTCAGGAACATTGGAAAAAAACATGTTCCAGATCTGTCTAAAGTGGTGGAGCCTGAGAACAGAGGCACCAGAGACTAGGGCATGGAGACTATGCGACCGAGCAAGAAGAGTAGCACTACGACTGGGAGGGAGAGTGACAGTCGGGCATCCTGGCCCATGGAGGCAAAGGCTAAGGGACTTTATGGCTAAGAAGCTGAGGATGAGAGGAAGACTTGACTGCTGGTATGAAAGATATTGCTGTGGACCAATGATTCTATCCATAGTGTTTGCTGATCCCAAGGTGTGGGAACCTATTAACTTCCCTAGTAAACCCCCTTAATGGTGACTATTGTCTGTGTGTTCTATATGGCCATTGCAACAAATGACTGAACCCAACAAAGAAGTAAAGTGCTAGTGTAGAAATGGCTGGTGCCAGAATAGGGTAAAAGAGGATGGAGGGTGAAGGCATGTCTGACCCCTGCCTATGGCAATAGGGCAGCCAGAGGAAGTCGGATAAACTGTCCCCTCCACTTCCCTGTGCTTACGAACACACACACAGCATTTACTACGCCTTCTTTCTGCCTCGTTTAACTTTTTCTTGAATGCCTGGGGCACTCGGACCAATAAAAACCATGCTAGCAAGGGGAAAATTCTGTCAAACCTCAGGATCAATCTTAATATCCTTTGACACCCTAGAGTGATTGATCAAGAAAAACGGAAAGGTTTTCTTGTGGGCATTGCAAGACTTGTTTTATTTTGCTAAAGTTCCCCAGTCTAGTTCTTCCATGCTTAAGTCTATAAAGAATAGAGTTAAAGAACTCCCAGTAAGCAATTAAATATTGTCTTCCTACCTTGCCATTGGGGTCCCAACTGGGCTCTCCAGCAGGTACGGCTTCACTCTGGGGATGAAGTATGTATACTTCATCCTCATTTATTTTACTTCTGCTTTCATCTGGCTTTTGGGATCAGGTCCTAGGTTGTTCCTTACCCACAGGGACAGAACATGTAATAAGACCTGACGATCAGCACAGGTAGGATGATGGCTAGCAACTGAATGAGAAAAAAATTCACTCATACCCAAAGGATCAGCTTGATAGACTGACAGATTCTGTTTCTAGTTGTAGAAATCAGAGGCAAAAAAAAAAGGCTAGTGTATTTACATCATACATAGTGGTCCTTCACTCAGCTGTGAGTTTCCCAGTCAAAGAATTTTCCAAGCCTCTGTCTCTGAATACCAGCAGTGCAGACATTATAAATGGGAAATGAAAGTTTAAGCTTTCCTTTGACTTTAGAACCCACTGTTGAGCTCATGTTGTGCAACTTCATAGCATGCCAGTAAAATGCATGGTACCAGTTTAAAGCAAAGCACTAGTAGAAGCATCATGGGCACCCCTCATTCACTGGCACTGGCACACCTTTGAGAGAGTATATCCCCAAGGGAAAACTAAGACCAAATCATGATCCACTGTGGGTGTGGGGAGCGGTGAGACCTTCACTTGCTCTAACATCCAGGTCCCTCTTTTCTTGATCTGTCTCTTTTACTTCCTGAAATCATCAATGAGGGGTCGGGGAAGCAGACATTTCTTCTCCTCCTGTAACCTTTTAGAAACTAAAAGGAAAAACAAGAATAATTTTTTTGTTATCAGGGGGTCATGAGGGTGGGAGGGGCGGAAAAGAGGAGCTGATACCAAGAGCTCAAATAGAAAGTAAATGTTTAGAAAATTATGATGGCAATATATGTACAAATATGCTTGAAGCAATTGATGTGTGGAATGTTATAAGAGCTGTAACAGTCCCCAATAAAATTATTTTTAAAAATAAATAAATAAGAGGAAATTAATAACATCTCAAGGGACTCTTGGTTTCTCTCAGAAGAGCTTTTAAAGAAAAGGGGGCATTCTGGGACAAGATGGCAAACTCAACCCACATACAAGTATATCCCTCCATAACAACCAGGAGACAATCAGCAGAAAAGAAAGACCAGGTGCCCTACAATCTCAGAGAATGGCTTGATAGCTAAGTAAATTAAAACATCCACAAAATAGAGACTGCAGAGGGAGCAAAGAGCGGGGCGGAAGGCACAGGCCCATCCAGGCGGAAGGCACAGGCCCATCCAGGCGGAAGGCACAGGCCCATCCACAAGGTGCACAGCACTCTCCCCCTGGCTCCCAGTGCTTACTCTGTACCTTTGGACCCAGCCAGCCACAGCTGGACTGTCCCACTCCTCCCCACAGCAAAATCTCAGGCAACTTGGTGACACAGCAAGGCAGTCACTCCCCAGGTTGTCCCATAACCCAGCAAGGCAAGCAGATCCCAAGCAGCGCCACAACCTGCCAAGACAGGCAGGCAGCAGGAACCCCATTTCACCCCAGGAAGACCTGTGCTCCACCAAGGCAGGCCCTTGCAACCTTGGGCTCCTGGGCCAAGGGAAGCATCCACCCAAAGAGAGCTTTTGCCCCTACCCTTTTCTCTTTCTTAAAAACAATAACTTCCCCCTCGCGCCGGGCAGGCAGGCTCGGCCGGGCCTAGGAGTTGCAGTCCCCCGCGTTGCCTGCTC
>NW_022111365.1:5922607-5932899 GCF_000313985.2 Echinops telfairi | reverse complement strand
ACGAGTTAGAGCTCCCAGTATCGACCCCACATCCCCACCACTCCCACCCTTCTTCCAGCTGCTTGGGGGACCCTCAGACTGGATGGGGATGCTAGAGCGGTAAACACACCTGCAACTCGCAGCCTCGTCTTTGTTCTTGGGCATTTCTACGACCTTTCTTTCAAAAGAAATCTTGAGTTTTGTATAACTGGTCAGGTACACGTAATGCCAATTTCACAGCGTCAGCCGTGTGACAGGTGCTTGGTAACTCTTTGGTATTACATGATGCTGTTTCAAAGTAATTAAGATTATGAGCTTGAAGCCAGTTTCTAGTGAATTGCCCATTTGTTTTACATTGTGGTGGGCGGCGCCATCGTTGCTATTTTACCAGGAGTTAGGAAACTGCTCTGGGAACTTCCTAGGTCTGGGGATCAAGCTCGTGGAGAGCAGAGGTCCTTCTGGTCTTCGGCGTGTTCACAGCCTGTGGGCGGCCCCTGGTGCCCCTGGTGTCTGGGCGGCTCTGCTCCCTCGAGGGGACTGCACACTGCAGGGGCTACGAGAGACCAGTAATGGAGAAGCCATCCCAGGAAATTTTAGACCGTGTCAGGGTTTTTAAAACGTAACATCTTCATGTTACAACTCGAGCGAGAATCTCCTCAGAGAAGTGTGGCCTCCGTGTATAATCCGAGCCCCATCGAGAAGGAAGCCCGGCCCTGCCTCTCTGCCATTTGGACGTGCTTTTTCCTGCCCTCTGATCTGGTCCTGGCCATCTGTCACATGGACCGACAGCCTGCATTTTCTTCAAATAAAAGATGTTTGCACAGGAAAAAAAAAAAAATAACTTATTCCTTTTGCTTTTTTTCTCAAACTGCCATTTGTTTCCCTTCTTCTTTCATGCTTCCAAACTACTTTTTCCCTTTCCTCTCTGTGGTAGTTACATAATCTGGTGTCAACTTGCAAAGGGGTAGAGTCTAGCCTGTCAATCAGGTTTCAGCTTGCTGACCTCATTTGGACGCACACAGAGATAAATAGCTCACTGAAGGCCAGATACACACAGAATCCCTGCTTGCCTCCCTGTGATACATTTCTTTTGACAAGCCACATGGAGCCATGCTGATGGCAGCCAGAGCCCTGGAGCTAGAGGAGCCACATGGAGACCCACAACAGCGCTGAAATATTGTCACCACCACTGGGTCCACAAGACTTTCCACCCGCTGGCCTATGATCTTCCTGCACTCGGTGACATTTCATGTGTTGTGTGAGCCTGAAGAGGGATTTACAGACTGGTATCAGACATATGGGCTAATATCAGACATATGGACTTGATCTGGACTGGGTGGGATGTTTTCTTAATATACAATTACTCTTTGATATAAAACTCTCTCTTACACACATATGAGTCTCCTGGATTTGTTTCTCGAGTCCACCTGGACTAACACACTCTCCTTTTCCCTTTCTCTCTTTCCTCTTTCCTCTTCAGGCTATCTTCTTCTTCTTTGTGTTTTTGGTTTATTTTATTCCTTTCCAGCACCACTTGACAGAATCATCTACTTGCACACAACCCAACAGCTCTTCCATTCTAAAAGACACACCAAGATGCCACAGTGACAGTAGTAATCTTGGTCCACATTTAAAACAAATAAACAAACATGAAAAATAGGCACAAACAAGTGAACAACACCCATAGCCAAAGGAATTTGAGGATGAAGAAAAAGCCCCAGAACTAGCAGAAAAAAATAGTTCAGAAAAATAACGATCAAGTACTCTAAATGGATGAAGAAAGTGTTCAATAAAACAATGGAAAAGCTGCGACCTGATTGACAGGCTATCCTCCACCCCCTCACTCTCAGTCATCTCAAGTTGACACCAGATTATGTAACTACCACAGATCACCCCTTGTCAACTTGACACTTTAGCCTTGTATAATTTTCAAACAAACAATAACAGAATCATAGCTGTAACTAACAGGATAAAACCAAAATGCATACGATTCAATATGTGCCAAAGTCTCATTTAAACACAAACAAGTGAACAACATAATAATATTTTATGCCTAACAATTGCAGTAAAGTACCATGTACACCTTAATCCTATGAATATATTCTCCCACCTATGAAACTTTTTAAGCCAGCCACTTCATGCCTTTATCCGTCCCATTTTGGGTATCAAATTACTATACTGCCCACTTACATCAACCCAGTGCTTTGAGGAGACAAGCATGTTCTTTGATGTGAACATTCTTCATTCCAGTTGGACCCTTCTGAAGTCCACATCCATAAGCAAAGTCAAATCAAAACAGGGTATCCATAAAGTCAGCAGCAACGTGCACCAGTTCACAGGCTCAAAAATCTTCTCTTCATCTGATTGGGTTCTGGTCAACTCAATGTGGAGTGCCCCACTTAGCCTCACCAGGGTACCTATTGGCTGCTTTGCCTTTAGACTATGGGCTCCATCTCAAATTCAGCAATCCTAGCCCCCTTGGGCTAGGTCATGAACTTCAGGCCAGTCAACTCGCTCTCCTCTTCTCCTCTAGTCCCTATGAAAGGGTCCACGGGTATCAGTGGCCAGACTCAACCTGTCTCTTTATTGCTGCATTTCTCCCACTTGCACTCAACAAGTAGATGCAGCTGGTCACCTAGGAAACATTTCAGCCTGCCCACAGGCTCCCTTTAATGTCCAGTCCTAGCGAGGAGTTTTCTTCATGGTTCCAGATTTTTTACAGCTTCTGACAAAAACTCTAGTTCAAAATTCAAAAATCCAAAGAGTTCTTTTTTTTCTTCAGTCTGTCAACAGCCCCCTAGGCAAGTCTCTTCACCTACCTTCAAATGTCCGGAGCACTCAAGACACTGGGTGGGGCTTAGTTTTTTGTAGCCTTCTTTGCAGGTGTGTCCTAAACCATTTAAAGATCCAATTTTAATGGCTCAAGGCAAGTGGGCTTACAAGCTCTCTATTTTCATACGTCCCAATAATCATTTCTATCAATCATTATATCAACAATAATAAGCAGAAGAAATCAGTATAAACAAAGTAGAATCAGATACTAAACTCAATTCATAAAACAGTCAAGTTCAATTCTTATTTAGCTTATCTTAATCCTTATCTAAACTATTCCATTGATACAAAATATGGCCTTAGGCCTCTGGCTGCATCAAGCCAGAGTGAGACCTTCTGACAGCCATTTTGACTTTCTGTCAGCCATTTTCATTAAACAGCATGGTCTCTGAAAAATTCAAATGACAATTTCTACCCCTGAGCTCAAAATATACATTAATCATATTCATTTTCACCATTTCAAACAGGAATAACCAAAAACAACAACCAAACAAAGTAATCAAAACTTTAACTTCCCATATTCTTCCCAGAAAACAATCCCGTAAACTGCATGGACATACCTGACCTCTGGCTAGCCAAAGAAGAAAAACTACTCTGAGGAAGGCATCAAATAAGCATCCACTCTCCATCTTTATAATTTGTTTCTCCAGTTCCCCACTCCCAAGATACCATAACTGCGTTATTCCAGGTAGACTAGAGAAACAAATTCATAGACAATCCTATGTGTATAAGAAAGAGCTTTATAAAAGAGTAATTGTATATTAAGAAAACAGCCCAGTCCAAATCAAGTCCATAAATCCGATATTAGCCTAGATATCCGATACCAGTCTGTAAAGTCCTCTTCAGACTCACGCAACACATGCAATGATGCTGAGTGCAGAAAGATCACAAGTCAGTGGGTGGGAAGTCTTGTGGAGACAGTGGTTGTGGAAGCCTCTTAGCACTGGCATGGGTCTCCACATGGCACCTCCAGTTCCAAAGCTCTGGCTGCCATCAGCAAAACTCCATTTGGCTTGTCAACAGGAATGTCTCCCAGGAAGAGTCTTTGTGTCCCTATTCCAGTGAGCTATTTATCTCCATAGAGCCTCCAGATGAGGTTATCAAGCTGCAACCTGATTGACAGGCTAGTCTCCACCCCTTCATTCTTAATAGTCTCAAGTTGACACCAGATTATGTAACTACCCCACATGTCTCACCCCAGGTTCATCCTGGTGTCCGGTCCTAAGGCACATGGAAGGAGGGCTACTCTATCAAGCCCCATGTTGGGCATCAATTTTCTAACTTCAGATGTGTGTTCATTCCCTGGAGCAGCTGAGCCAATTCACTACTAACTCCAAGTTTACACACTCACTGCCATCAAGTCAATTTTGACTGATGGTGAGTCTACAGGACAAGACAGAACTGCATCTGTGGGTTTGTGAGACTAACTCTAGAAAGGAATAGGAAGCCTCATTCTTCCTGTGAAGCACAGGCTGTGGTTTCAAACTGCTGGCCTTGCAGTGAGCAGCCTAATATATAATCACTGTGCCACCAGTGCTTCTCCAATTTAGAGACGAAAAAAGAGAAGCTTATTTTCTATAAGGTGACATCAGCAAGCAGGCCAACAGCAAAACAGGCTCTCTTCGTGGTATTCTGTTGAAATCAGAATACATAAAGAATATACACATTTTGCTTTGGAATTAATAATGCATGGGAGTCACTTTCAGGTGTTTTACAATAACTCAGGCTTCAGGATAACAATAGGAAGCAATTGTTGACTATGAACAAGCAAACAAAACAATAAAGTTCTTTAACATTCTAGCCAGTCTCAGGATGTCTCTTTTGAGTAATCAGATAACAAGACTTTTGATCATTGTCAGACAAATGAGAAAAGATCCCCAGTTATCTGGCCCTTCCAGGTAATATCGACATCCAACCTCTTTGCCTCTGAGAAGTGTGGCAAGCTATAAAAATTTCATAGTGTGATGGCTAGATTCTATGTCAGGCCTGTGGCCTTTTAATAAGAGAGACACTGGGAATCTCTCTCTCCCTTGCCTTTCACCTCCCTGCTTGCCTGGATTCTGTGTCTGCTGCCAGGGGCTGCCAACGCTGGGAGCTGTCAGTGCCCTGCTAAGCTCCCACTGACCCTGCAGCCACAAGACTGTGCACCAGTGGTTCTCAGCCTTCCAAATGCCGTTACCCTTTAATAGAGTTCATGTTGTGGTGACGCCCCCAACCATAAAATTATTTTTGTTGCTACTTCAAACTGCAATTTTGCTACTGTTATGAATTGGGCGACCCCTGTGAAAGAGTCATTCGACCCCCAAAGGGGTCACAACCCACAAGTTGAGAACCGCTGCTGTGCACCAACCAGCCTATGGTCTCCCTGCTTCTCGCTTATGCTTCATTGGCCTACATCTATATGAGACTGAAGGGGGCTCTGGCTAGCATCGGACCCATGGACTTGAGTGGGACTGGGCTGGGATGTCTTCTTGATATAAAGTTCTTTTTTATACATATATGAGTGTCACTTGTTTTGTTTCTCTAGGTCAGAGTTTGGCAAACTTTGGCTTTCCAACCATATGCAGCTCTTTGGTATGTACATGTGGCTCTGAAGTAAAACTGAAAAAAATTTAGGGACATTCTTTAGGTAGTGGAGATTTCATTAGTTTGTCAAAATGTATTTATGGCTCTTGAATAATTTTTAAATTGTTGTGAGGGACACAATTGGCTCTTCTGTCTCAAACGTTTGCTGACCCCTGCTCTAGACACTCCAGAGCCTAGTACCCATAGAAACTGCATTAACAAAAGCACCTTATGCTAAAGTAATGTAACTCAGGCTAAATTGCTGTCACCTTTTTCTGGAAAAGAGAAAATGGACTCTCATAAGAGTTAGAATGATTTGCTTCAGGTTTGCACAGTTACGTATTGCATGGATTGTAGCCTCGGGTTATCTAACTTTGAAGGCCAGACTAGCCTCATTTCACATGCTATCTATCAAAGAAATCAATAATATAAGAATTTCTGATAAACATCTAAAAAGGCTGGCTGAAAGGGTGTGGCAAATTGCCCTGCTACTCACTCTGAAGAGGAAGCTATTTAGTATAGGCCTATCCTTTTTGATATTGGCATTGTGTTTGCGTTTGGATTTGCTTTTACTGTTTTTGTGGCCTTCCTCAACCTTATTGCAAAAATATATTTCTTATTTTAGGCACTTCTTGTAAACAACCTCATCTGTAGATATCTTTAACAAGAAGTGCTTGAACTCTCAAAGCCAAACAAAAGCTGACTGACATTTTGCCTGCCCTCCAGTTTATTAAGTATTTCCCAGCAGCCAGTGCTGTTCCGGTGCTGCTGAGTCATACTTTGGAACAGAAAAACACCGATAGAGCTAGGGCTTAGTGCCCTGATGGGTTTATAACTCGGTCTAGGGCCCTCCTGCATTGGATTAAAGAGCCAGATTGAATTCATCAGCCGTTTCTCCCCGGAATCATTCAGAAACCTAAGGTCCAGTTGGCCATCTTTCCTCCACTTCTCTTTTCAGTAGAAAGAATGTGACTTCTCCCCACCTCCTCTCTCCCTCCTCCACCGACTGCTTCCCACTGCTTTCCTCCTCCTCCCCACAGTTGTCTTTCAATAGTTGCCAGGTTGCCATGCCGATATGGTTCCCATGGTTACTAAGAAGTGCTGCTGCATTCCCAAAGACTGTACCTACCTCGAAAAGAAAAGGGACACCATCCTTGTCCCCTGGACAAAAAAGGAACTGAAGGGTCTTATCCTAGTAGCTCTTTAAAGAGGAATCTTGTTTAACTCTGTTCTCTCCAGATGGAGTGAGGTAGTTAGTTTATTGTGCCAACCTGGCCCATAAACACATGTAGGGTTAATTGAAGGGCAGAGGGATAAATGGTTCAGTGAGCCTTGCCTTTCTAGTTCTCAGGTCTCTTGCTTTGTGATGGTCGAACCAGGGTGCAGCTGCCTTAGCAGTTCCCTGCTTCAGCTTGCAAGGCTGACTTCCTGCAAGATATATACACAAGGAGAAGCCACATGGACCTACCCGATGCAGTCCTGGATGCTGGAGCAGCCGCGTGGAGACCCCTAGCAGAGCTGAGATGCTTACATGTTCACTGACTCGGTTTTCCTCCTGCAGTCGGTGTCATAGTGTGTTTTGTGAGAGGACTTCGTGAGTTGGTGTCAGACATATGGGTTAATGGGTTAATGTTGGGCTTGTGGGATTGGGCAGCACTGGGTTGGGATGTTTTCTTGATGTGCACTTACCCTTTATATACAACTCTCTCTTATACATGAGTTTCTGTGGATTTGTTTCTCTAAAATACCCAGACTAACACACAGATTATTGGACCAAATCTTGCTGTCTCAACTCACACTGCCTCTCTTTTAATGCTTACTGAGAGAGGTGACAACTAACTGAAGTCAATTGTTTTGCATAGTGTGGGGTCCAAGGTGACAGGACATTATGAGGATCATGTTCATATGTAAATATCCTGATACATCCCTGTTCTTTGTCTAGCTAGAAAAACAATCAAACAGCAGGGGTGGGATGAGAAACCATAGCCAAATGAAAAATATGCTTTGCTGTCTGCCCAATAAAATATTTTATCAGAATCTACTTTTTTCCTTACGATGTTCCTCCCTGCATTGGCCATTTTAGAATCATCAAGGTTTTTAAACAAAGTTGTTTTCCCTCAGACATAAACCAATGTATTTTAATATGAAGGAAGCCTGGTGACACTGTGGGTTAGGTATTCGACTGCTAATCATGAGGTTGGCTGTTCAAACCCAGCCACTCTGCAGAAGAGAGATGAAACCCTTTGCTGCTATGAAGATTTGCAGTCCCAGAAACCGTCTGTAGGATTGCTATGAGTAGGAATCAGCTTAATGGCAGTGGTTTGGCATTTTTGGTTTATTTAATATAAAATTCAAAAATAAGAAAAATAATTCTCAGTTGCAAACCCAAAAAATATATTCCTTTTAATTATTGTAAATATATAATTTTTGTCATTCCTAGTTAATCTCATAATTGAATAACATCAGGTTACTTTTATTTTTTACTTTACTTCAAATATTTGCTACAGTGAATTTTTTTTCTGCTTTTATCATCCATCACACATTGCAATGTTTTACCAGGTAGCTTCTGGGGCTTTGGTCCCCTGGCTACTTGGTTGAGTCTGACTCATGATCATGGGCTCTGCATCGTAATCACCAGTACTCTAAGGAAAAAGGCCACAAATTCAAATATAAATTATAGAGGTCCCTTTATTAAGTCTTATACAGGACAAAGGCAAGATGAAGACAAAAAAGCAAATCATCCAAATGAGGGAGACCATGAGCATAAGGCCATAAATATGTGCAACGCATTCACAGCCATGTGATTAAATTAGAAAGCATGAAAAATAAAATAAATTCATCAGAAAATCGTGATTGACAGCAAGTCAAGTCTTCCCAGTCGGGGCAGGGCTATGAAAAGAGGAAAGGAGCCATGATAGGTACATCTGTGCATCATTCTAGATGAGAAAAGCCCACAGGATTGATTCTGGGAGCCTCCTACCACTTTGGTCGAGGTCGGACCCAGGACCATGGGACCCTCTCACTCTCACTGCCCTTGAATCAAGGCTGGCTCATAGCAACCCTACAGAAGAGGTAGAACTGCCCGGTGAGTTTCTGAGACTGTCACTCTTCAGCAGAGCAGACAGTCCTGGGGCCCTTCCTCCTGTGGAGCAGCTGGTGGCGTCAAGCTGCTGTCCTTGTGGCTTGCAGTCCAATTTGTAACTAATATGCCACCAGGGCTCCTCATGGGACCCTAGGACCCCAATTCCCATCAAGGACATACCCAGGCACCATCTGATTCCTTTACTACACTTTACTATAGCACCTAAATCTTCAATGGTCACCTCATGAGGGTAAGTATAGAGTGGGGGCCATATCATAAGAACTACTTCTTCCTTGATTAGGCCTGACGTCTTGAAGTGTGAGATCAAATTCATTTATAGTCTATATCTTGTTTATATATATGTATTTCATTTCATAGGCAGGTATTAGCTTCCTGAGTAATCACATTATAAGTGACCTCCATACATCATACAGTAATTCTAATAATAATAGCATTAATCTAGCTAACACAACAAATTTAAAATATTAGTGTGAAAACTACAAAGGAAAACGTTTCAGCTAAAATACATGGAAAGGTTCACTTATGCACATTAATAAAACTTAAATGATACAACAAAACTATTTTAAGAAAACAAGGGTTAGGCAAAAAGCAATAATTTCGTTAACACTCATTCAATAACACAAAGCTATTAATCTACAGAACCTAAGGCATGTAACACAAAAGCAGGGAATACGAAAGTGGGTAGCGAATATATAATAAACCTGAAGGGAAAGGACGAAGACTTTTGCCTGCCAAGAGAATGAACACCCTACTTACTAAGAATGAAGACTCTGTTTGCTAAGGAAACAGACTCTCTGATTGTTAGAAATGAACATTCTGGCTGGTAAGGGAGTAAGCATTCCATTGGCTAGGAAATTATACAATGGGGCTGGAGATACCAAACCTAGTCGATGTCTCAAAGCTGAGGCCAGCTTGGGTGGGCATCCTGAGATCTCTGACCCAAATTTATAGCCTGAGATAAATGAGAAATAAATATATAGAAAACCCGAAGACAAACAGTAATGAATTAGAAAGTGGCTTCTGTCTAGCTGCAGCTACTCTCCCCTTGAAAGTGCCCTTCAAGAACAAAAAGGGTCCCCCCAGTTCAGAGTCCTTCGCATCTGGTGAGAGGGACCAGTTTATTCTCTTCTGAAGTGGCTGTTTGCTAAACTAAACCTTTGGCTTAACTCTTTGTTGTGGTATGTGAGTGAGTGAGATTTCTTTCTGGCTCCTTATAAATTGTACAGGTAGAGCTTGGGGATGACAAACCCAGAGCTTTCTGCAGGACCCACAGGCACAGGACCAACACCACAAAACCAAGTTGTCCAAGTCAAGCAACCTCAAAAGCAATAGAGATTTGAACAAGTTCAATGGTCTCAAATGCCATGACGTTGGGATCACTGTCATCTGCTTCTGCCCTCCAAGGACTTTTAAGATGCAATTCCTTTAATCTGGGTCAAGTGTGTTTAAAAGTTAAACACAGTAAAGTTCAATGTATTTTAGTGGGGTTTCAATTGAGTCCCGTCGATGTCTCCTCAATATATAGTATTTTGGGAGGAAATCAGGCAGGCCTGGGGAACCATTTGAAAAAAGGCTCTGATACATTTAAAGTCCAGGTAGCCTGAGGCATGAGAGAGACCTTCATCTCCAAAAGCAGAAGAGAAATTCAATTACAAATGCTTGATTAGCGAGATAATTCAGGGGAGTCTATTTCAAATATGCTAGTAGTCTTCCTCATCTCCGGGCAGAATTCCAGTCCCTAGTTCACCAACCAAAAAAAATTTTTATTTTTAATTGTTTTATTGGGGCTCGTACAATTCTCATCACAATCCAT
>NW_022111365.1:5919628-5921203 GCF_000313985.2 Echinops telfairi | reverse complement strand
TTACAAATAACTTTGAGCATTGTTGCTTAGCCCCTGACCTGCAGACAACAAAGTTGCAGTGAAAATTCCCCAGCTACTCCCTCCCCTAGACCCGAGCTATAAAACCCTTCACCTCCTTCACTGACAGCGAGACTTCTCTGGCCCCAGTTAGGGGCCTATGAACCTTGCCCAGGAGCTCTGAAATAAACCTTTGAGTTGGTTTTCTACCTTTGCCTTCTTTCTTCTTTCCGTCGCCAAATATGCCTTACACTTGGTATCAAAACGGCTTTTAGCTACTAATTTCCCCCCCAAGATGCATGGTTTAAAAGAATACCTAGGGATGATGGTCTGTGTGGGTCACCCCAACTTCCACGGAAGCTTTAAAAACTCACGGCCACGAGTTGATTCCAACTCATAGTGACCCTACAGAACAGGGGAGAACTGCGCCTTCTGAGACTGTAACTTTTCATGGGGGTATAAAGCCTCCTCTTTCTCCAACAGAGCTGAAACGGAACTAAATGTCTGGCTACCAGCTGCTGCAACCACAGAGACAGGTTGAGAATCGGTGCGTGCTTTATTAACAGAACTGGAAAAATAGCAAGATTTTTCTCCAACACTGCCTTCCCCTCTCCTACAGTTGGGGCTTTTATACTTTTCTGGGAGTCAGGACATTGCTTTGCTGCATTCTTAAAGCTTACAGCTTTCCCATCTGGGAATAGAATCCATCTTTCTTGTGTGTTGGTGCATCTGATTTTTCTCTTGGTTGATTCTTTATTGTAAGTGTAGGTTAACAAAGCAACAGTGAATTACTTACAGCACTAACTCATTAAGCTCAAATACCCAGGGCATAATCTAGGGAGAAAGAAGTGGGGGGCTGTTTTAGTTAGAGGGAAAAGAGGAGGCGGCTAGTCAAAGCTTTGGCTGCTGAGAACAATAATCAAATCTTAAAATATGATTAAATATTCATTAAAGGTCCCTCTTTCAGAGCCTCTGGTGGTTTCAAATGGTTGACCGAAATAGCGGCCCAAGGAGGAACTGACTACCGCACCAGAGCTCCTCCCACAAAAGCTAGAGGTAGAAAAGAAGCAGTAACAACAGTGTGAGGCCAACTGAAATAACTCACAAAACTAACGGGAACACTTGTCAGCGCCAAAAGGAGACATTGCCAGGCTTTTCTGCCTCTGAGAGAGCGAGCAAGTTTCTCCGGAGAGGTTTGCCACTGTGATAAGGAAGTTAAATTGAGTCTGAGTCTGAAATAAGAATAGTAGACAACAGGAGGTCCCCAGGCTTGCGCAAATGTCAGCCTTATTGCAAGATATTCCGCTTTTGTATGCTGTAGCTTTTAGAAAAACCACATGCCGGTATAAGCAGCTTTTTGGAAAAAACTGCAAACTAAATAAAATGCAGTTTGCCTTAAAAGAAAAAAAGAGAGAGACACCTGTGTGTGTTATGCCTATGAAATCTGGTGCCAGGTCTCAGCCCGGGGTGCACACTCGGTACTGGACAGAGTCTGGTGTGGTCGCTCAGCGCTGACTCTAGGTTGAGCCCAATAAACCTCTTAGAGCTGTACTTGGGTTCTGCTCATTTTGTTTATTC
>NW_022111365.1:5916612-5918239 GCF_000313985.2 Echinops telfairi | reverse complement strand
CCATTTTGTCTTCAGCGATGGTGCCGGAATCCTTTATATATTGTGTATTGTTAGTATTATTTATACATATTTTCCACTGTCCATTCTATCCCTTCATCTGCCATCCTGGTTTTTGTCCCCCTCAAGTAGGGTTATTCTGCCATCATTGCGATCCATTTCCCCTTTCCCCTCCTCCCCCTTCCCTTCACCTATTTTCCTGGAATAGTTACTCCCATTACTGCTTCTAAGGGGGTTTGTCCCTCTTGAATTCTGAACATTGAAAGCTCTGGTCTGTACCAGTGTATGAACACCAGTCTAGCAGGATTTTCAAGGTAGGACTGAGAGCATAAGAGTGGGGGAAGGAAGGATTAAAGAACTAGAGGGGTGTTGTGTGTTTCTTTGGTGCCAAACTGCCTCCTGGTTGTGTCTTCTATTCCAGTGAGCCTCCAGCGCAGGAATGTCCAATTATCCCCGGATGGGCTCTGGGTCTCACCCATATTCTTGCATCCTAATTGGTCCTTATTCCAGCACAATGATTGGTCTTGTAATCCACAGCTCTTGCACCTCTTTATTATATGCGGTGGTACAAATGCTGTATGGTGTAAAATCAGGAAAGGTGTGCCTCAGGGTTGTATTCTCTCACCATATTATTCAATCTGTATGCTGAGCAAATCATCAGAGATGCTGAATTATATGAAGAGGAATACAGCACCAGGATGGTAACAATCTGTGATGTGCAGATAACACGATCTTGCTGGCTGAAAGTGAGGAGAACTTGAAGCACTTGCTGGTGAAGATCAAGGATTGCAGCCTTCGGTACAGACTACAATGTTAAAAAAAATATTCTCACAACCGAATCTATAGTAACATCTTGATGAACAGAGAAAATATTTGAGTTGCCAAGGATTTTGTCTTGCTTGCATCCACAGTCATGGAAACGGCAGTCAACTGCTGAAAAGCAAGGATATTACTTAGAGGCCTGAGATGCACTTGACTCAAGCCATATTTTCAATTGCCTTATATACATTTGGGAATTGGACATTGAATACGAAAGACCAAAGAAGAATCAAGGCATTTGAACTATGATGCTGGAGGAGAACACTGAAAGTACCATGGGGGAAAAAAAGAAGGAAGTACCATGGATTTCCAAAAGGACAAACAAATAACTCTGTCTTGGAAGAAATATATCCGGAATGCTCATTAGAAGCAAGGATGGGGAGACTTCATCTAAATACTCCGGACATGTTATCCAAAGAGATGAGTTCCTGGAGAAGGACATCATGCTGGTGAAGTAGAAGGGCAGCAAAACAGAGAAAGGCCCTTGAAAAGATGGACTGATATAGCGGCTACAGCAATAGGCTCAAACATAAGAACAATGGTAAGATGGCACAGAACCAGGAAATGGCCCATTCTGTTGTGCTTAGGGCTGGTTTGAGTTGAAACCAGGTTGACTGCAATTAACAACAAGATCCGACTTCCCCCTTGTTTCCTGCTTCAGCCTTCCGTCTTGCCTAATCTTAAATGATGCTCTTTTGATTGAGTATTCTGACATGAATGTGCGTTCAGTTCCAGACATGAAGGGTAAGGGTCTTGAGGTTTCCACCAGTTTCCCAGTTTCTATGCAACCAATAAAACTCATCTATTTTAT
>NW_022111365.1:5909576-5914189 GCF_000313985.2 Echinops telfairi | reverse complement strand
ATCCTTGAACTAACTACAAGCTTTTCTTTCTTGTGTTTTGTTTTGGTTTTTGTCAGTGGTTTGTTGTTGTTGTTTTGTTGTACATTGCTGCTTGGTTTTTCGCTGTGTGTGGTTTTTATGGCCTAATTTTCTGTGCAAAGTTCATTTTGGGTGATTTCCCTGACCTAACTCCTTGGGTCTCAGAATCCGCCCAGGGGCTCAAGATGCCCCCGACCTTTTATTTGTTGGTTTCCTTATCATTTCCCTCACTGCTGTTGTCTGAGTGTTTACTAGATCTTTATGATCTTCATTTCTTATTTTGTTGAGGTTGATCTATTTCCTTTGTGGTTACCCTGAATTTTATCACTTTGCAAGTTTCAAACAGTCTATTTGGAAATTTAACTTCCTACCCATTTCAAAGTTCTATAGCTACATTATTCCCTCTATTTGCATAGTTACTGAGGAAATGAAGTGGGACCCCATCTGATCTCCTCCAGCTTCAGTAAGGAGAAGAATGTAACTCCACACCAGCCCAATGCAAAAAAGGACAGTTAACAGGCAGAGGTCAGACATGCCTCTAGCCTCCATTCTTCTCTTACTCTATTATAATACCACTGTGATAGTTGAATGATTATTTATATGTCAATTTTAATTTGCGTGAAAGTGTGGGGGTGGAGTCCAATCTGTCAATCAGGTCAAAGTCTGATGATGCCTCCTTGGGGGAGTGACCCTCTTATAAAGGAGAAACTGGAGACTTCCCTCTCTTTCTCTGCCCCTCTGCTTTCCTGTCTGATGGGACTCTGCGTCTGCCTCAAGGGCAGCCCATGTGAGCCGTACAACCCTGAGAGCTGTAGGCACCTTGCCATGCTTCCACAAACCTAGATCCATGATCTACTGGCCTATGATCTTCCTGTCATGCTTCACCTTTCTGTGTTTTGGGCTTACTGCTCTGTGAGTATGGAGAGGGCCTTGGCTAGCATTGGACTTATTATGGACTTGAGTTGGACTGGGCTGGCATGCCTTCTTGATATAAGATTACTTCTTGATATGAAGTTCTTTCTTACACATAGATGAGTGTTTGTTTCTCTAGACAATCCAGCCTAACACACAAACCATTCCTCTTGTGGCTTTCGACAACTCTGCTGGGTTCAACAATTCATTGGAATGGCTTCACAATACTCACAATTATAGGGATTTATCAAGCAAGTTAACAGGTTACCACAAGTGAGGATCATAAAACATTAAGGATTTGGTCTTTTGTCCATAGCAGTCCCTCTTCGCAGCCAGCAGCCAAGTCCATATCTGATCTGTGATCCCTTGACCTCTGCCCTTTGCTGTAGTTCAGGAAGGCCATTGCTCTGCCTCATGATCTTGGTGCTGCTCATTTGTTCTGTCTAATGGTCTTCGTGCTGCAACCTCTAGTGCCTCTGATATTTCAGACAGGACTTTCACATGCGCTCTGATGATAGCTCTTCTTTCTTGATGATCGTGGGCTTTCCTATTCTAGATTTGGAGATATCTCTCTATTCCAGTTTCTGAGATGCCTCATTCTGAGAGCTAGGGGAATGCCAACTAAAACTCATTAGTGTTCTATTAGTGTTCTTCTCTATTAGTGTTTCACACACTCATTTGCATGGTCCCACCCACCTAGCTACAAAGACCCAAATAGGTATGACATGTTGTAAGAGATGTAAGTGCCCTCAATAATGTGAATTTTTTTAAAAAGACACAAATAGGAGATCTATATTTAAGCTGAAAAATCAGCTTCACTGTAGTAACAAATTGATATATCTGGTTCTGTATTTTTTCAGTTTTCTAGGCTTGTTTTTGTTTGAAAAATATCTGTGTGACTTCTGGGTGGTATTTTCATGCATGTTCAGACCAGTTTGTTGTCTACTGTGATTGGTTCTCTGTCCAAAGAACTCTCCTTAGTGTCTCTTGGGAGGTTGATCTTGTTTTTACAAGTTCTTATAATTTCTGTTATCTGGAAATGTCTTAATTTCACTGTCTTATTTGGATATAATTTCCCTGAGTATATGATTCTTAGTTGACAATTTGTTCTTTCAGAATATTATATGTTATTCAATTCCTATCTGCCTGCATAGATTCTGCTGCAAAATTGTATTAGGCTAGGTTAAATAAAGAAGCAAAACCAGTGACTTATATGTGTATAAAATGAAAGGAATTTATATCAAGAAAGTGGTTTTCACAGTGGAAGAAGTGGGTAATTTGAGTCCAGTTCAAGTCTGTGGGTCAAATGTTAAGCTGGAGGTTTTTCCTGACTTATGTAGCTGCTATGAGTGACAAACCAGGAAGGAGGAAGATGAAAAGATGAACTCAGAACAAGGAAGGCCTGAAGCCGATGGAGGCAGGGTCAGATGAAAAGACAGCAGGTCAGGCTTGTGAAAGCAGAATCAAGTGAATCCAAGGTTAGCAGACGTGTTTGGCTGGGTTGTCTACAGAAACAACTGGGGATACTTATCTGTGTACAAGAAAGAACTTTATATCAAGAAACATCTTTACATCAAGTAGGTGCGCCAGCCCAGTTCAATTCACATCCATAGATCTAACGTTAGCCAGGGCCCAGTTCAGACTCCAGTAGCTGCAGGCCATTGATGTCAAAAGCTGAAGTGGGAATCAGGGGGATTACAAGTTGGTTGGTACAGAGTCTCGTAGATCCAAGGTCAGTGGAAGCCTGGCAGGGCACTTATAGCTGACAGCTCTCAGGGTCAGGGACACCCATGGAGCCACCTCTGAAGGCAGACACAGAGATCCAGCGAGAAGGAAGGCAAATGGCAGAAATAGTCTCTATTCCATCTTATACAAGACCACACTGCTAAGGAGGTGTCACCACTTGATTGACAGGTTGAACTCCGCTCCTAGCCAAGAGTGTTGAGCTGACATAATATCTAGCTACTACAGCAGGCAATTTGGCGGGCCATTGACTCAAGTCCAAATTACCCAGAGATGATGAGAAAGATGCAGGCTCCAGGCCAGCAAGAAGAGAGCAACTTTCCCCACAGTGTCTATTTATATGGAATAGGTCATACCCCGTGAAACTTCTTGTCAATTGCATTAGGTTTGTGACTTACTCAAGGGGGTAGTACTCCACCCTTATCTTCCCACATCTGCTCAGTTGCTCACAGCTGATTACATCATAGAGTTGATTACATTATGTTAGACTACATCATGGGGGACACCTCAACTGCCAAACTACTGAGAATCCTGCCCAGCCAAGTTGACCCAAAACCTAAGTATCACAGATACCAAAGCTTAGCTTTATTGGATTCTGAGATGGCTAAAGTGTATTGTGCCAACCTGGCTGATAAACACATGTGGGGTTAATTAAAGGGCGGAGGGATTAATGGCTCAGTGAGCCTCAGCTTTCGAGTTCTCAGGTCTCTTCTTTGTGATGGTTAGACCCAGGCGCAACTGCCTTAGCCAGTTGCCTGCTTCAGCTGGCAAGGCTCACTTCTTGCAAGACATCCCCAAGGAGAAGCCACATGGACCTACCCCGATGCAGCTCTGGGTACTGGAGCAGCCGTGTGGAAACCCCTGCCAGTGCTGAGATGCTTACACATTCACTGATTCAGCTTTCCTCCTGCAGTTGGCATCATAGTGTGTGTTTTGTGAGATGAAAGAGGACTTTGTGGATTGGTGTCGGACATATGAGTTAATGTTGGACTTGTGGGCCTGGGGAGCACTGGGTTGTGATGTTTTCTTGATGTGCATTTAACCTTTATATAGAACTCTCTCTGATACATGAGTTTCTGTGGATTTGTTTTCCTAAAGTACCCAGACTAATACAGATTCCCTTTGTAGGTAACTTTTTGTTTTCCCTAAGATATTTTCAGGATTCTTTTCTTCTCTTTGGTTCAAAAAGATGGTTATGATATGTTGTGGTGATTTTATTTTGGGATCTATCCTATTTGGGGGTTTTCATCTTCTTGAATATATATCTTCTCATCTCTCATGTCGGGGTATTTTCTTCCAACAGTCTTTGACAATTTTCTCTCTATATTTTTTATTGTTTCATCTTATTCTGGCCTTTTATCACCCATATATTATTCCTTTTGTTACTGTCAAGCCTAATTCTTTTTTTTTTGTAAACTAATCATTTTATTGGGGCTCTTGTAGGTCTTATAACAATTAATACATCAATGGTATCAAACACATTTTAAAAAATTCATTTTATTGGGGGCTCATACAGCTCATCACAATCCATACATACATCTATTGTGTGAAGCACATTTGTATATTTGTTGCCATCATCATTTTCAAAACATTTTCTTTCTACTTGAGACCTTGGCATCAGCTCCTTATTTTCCCCATCCCTCCCCACCCTCCCTCGCTCCTTCATGAACCCTTGATAATGTATAAATCATTATTACTTTTTGATGTGTTGCACTGACCAATGTCTCCCTTCACCCACTTTTCTATTGTCTGTCCCTCTGGGAGTGGGTTATATGTACATCATTGTGATCAGTTCTCCCTTTCTCCCCCCACCTTACCCTTACCCTCCTGGTATGGCTACTCTCACTATTGGTCATGAGAATCCAGGTCATCATTATCTGTCCTGTATTCCCTGTGTTTCCAACTCTTATCTGTAACCAGGTACATGTTCTGGTCTAACC